>NC_056730.1:549878232-550191462 GCF_019279795.1 Protopterus annectens | reverse complement strand
TCCCCACTTGTCTGCCCTTCAGCTCACTCTGTGGGTGATAGGGTTTTAATTCCTTTTAGACTCCAGTTCTCGGACGACATGCTTAAGGTTCTGCAGGAGGCCAGGAAAATCAATACCAGAAAATCCTACTTTGTGAAGTGGAAGAGATTTTCAATCTGGGGTGTCTCAAAACCAGGACCCACTATCTTCGGAAATCCCTCTGGTTCTATCCTATTTGCGTGAATTGCTCAATACTGGCATGGCCTACTCTTCAATGAAGGCCCATAGGTCAGTTGTTTCTGCCTGTCTGCCTCTACCCACCACCCCCAGCTAGCAGGTTTGAGACTAAACAATTTCTTAAAAGACGTCCTTCACATTAGACCTCCCGGGAAACCTTGCTCCACCCTGGATTTTAATTTTTTTGCTAGAAAAGCTGACTGTTCGAGCCAGCTTCATCAGCGTCCTTACAACATTGCACCTGGAAAACTGTGCTTCGCCTTGCTATCACTTCAGCCAAACATGTGTCTGAGCTCCAGGCCCTTACGTCCTCTTTCCCCCCCTTTTGGTTTTCCATAAAGACAGGATGTCCATTGCATACCAACCCTTCTTTTAACCCCAAGGTAGTCAATGAGTTGTCAATCAACCAATCCGTTCGATTACCTTCTTTCTTTCCTTCTTCACAAAATCCTAATGAGAAGGTGTTGCACACCTTGGGTGTGTATAGACCACTTAAATTTTACTTACAAGATCAAAGCTGTTAGAAAATCAGACCAGCTCTTTGTCTCCTATCATCCCAGGACTCTGTGTTCCCTGTTTCCAAACAGAGTATTTCTACCTGGATTTCTAAGTCTGTTTCATTCTGCTGTGTGAAGCTTGTAAAACCCTCGCTTCTTCTGCTGGGGCTGTAGCTTCATCAGGTGCCTTCTTCAAGGTATTGGACACTACCTTTACTAAACATTGCAAATTGGATGGCATTTCTAGGTACAGTGCAGGGTTTGCCAGACCTATGCTCCATGGGGTCCTGGAGAGCTCTACTGCCTCTTCCTCCTCCCTCTCTTCATAACCTTTTGTATTCTCCCTCATGTTAAGAATACTGCAACAGATGAACAGAAGGACATAGAGTGGTTGTGTAAAATCTTACCATAACGATAGTCCTCCCCCCCCCCCGGTGGTTTTGTTCCTTTCCTTAGATGGTCATAACCTACCTTCCTTAGGTTGGCTTCTTCCTGGAGTATTCATTTCTGAGCTAGATGTGTGTATACGTCACATTTTATGGCCAAAATATGACAGCAGCCTACGTGCAACATACTGCACCTCATACAGTAGAGAAAGACCTTTGAATATTGGCCGATGTCTGGTCACCTGCTGCGGAGATCTCCCTCATGTTAAGAATACTGCAACAGAGAAGAGAAGGACGTCTATCATTAAGGTAAGATTTTACACAACTATTCTTTCTTTATCCTCTGACCCGAAGTTCTCTGAACACTGAGTTCAGTCTGATTTGGAGATATGTTGGAGCCGAAGCTTCCCTGTAGGTCCAAGGTGTTGGAGTCCACTCTGAAGTTTTCGGAGCAGTAACTGTGCCTCTGAGCCTCGGTACGAGTTAGTTTGGCTCTGGCTTCTAGCTTGGGGTATCGCCTACGGAACAAGGAGGGACAGCAGTACAAAAGCTTGCGTTTTTGAATCCGAGGTCTTCTCCCTGTCTGGGGAGGTCTGCCTTTAAGGCTGTGGAGCGAGCATTGTCTGCTTCAGCAGAACAGACAGATCCTTCCCCCTCAGATGTACATTCTACAACTCTGATGTTTTTGCGCTCGAAGTGTCATTGCTTTTTCCCATAAGGATAGCCAGTACGAAAACCCAAGGCTTCCCAACAGGATATCCTGACGACTTCTGATACCTCCCCAGAACATCCCACTGAGGAGGTCCCTAAGAAGAAAACGTGTAAGAGGAAACACACAGACTCCTCTGGGGAATATCACAGAAGATACAGACTTTGATGAGGGTGAGGGTCCCACCGTCACCTCCAGATGTCTCATTTGGAGACATCCTTGAAATCTTTAAGCAGAGTGGTGGCTGAATGCCCAACCAACCCTTCATCAGAGAAGTCTGTATTCCTGATGAGACCATTGAATTGATCTCTCGGCAATTGTGGAAGGAGTCTGACATTATTGAGCCTATACCTTGGAGACCAAACAAAATTGTGGCATCACCTGTGGACAGATAATTCCAAAACAGGGAGTCTCGGGTGATGGGCAGGTTCGGGAAGTCTCTCTCTGCTTCAGCAAACATCGTCTTAAGATCAGTGAATTATTTGGCACATTTCATCAGATTGCAGAGGGATTTGATTAGAGAGCTCTCAAGTACCCTCTCAGGATCCACTTCTAAAGTACAGTCTCCCATGACTTCTCAATTGGCTACCCTGTAATCTATTTCCAGCTCATTTTGCACATAACTGAAGGAACCTCAATGGCAACAGGTTCAGGCATTTCTGTTAGGGGCATGTCTGGATGCGCTTAGGTGATTTTTGTGGAGCACTTCAAGTCTTTATTTGTTAGTACTCCTTTTGATTGCACGTCTTTGTTTGGTCCCAAAGGAAAAGACACCTTATCCAGGTGTGAGAAGGAGGGAAAGACCCTGTCTGCCATGGACGTACATTTTTTGACCCCTTAAAGATCCTTTTCTTGGAATCAAGGAGGTGGTTGGAAGATGTGGTTCAAGAAATCCCAGGGACCTTTCCAGGAGACGCACAGAGGAAGTTCCCCCAGAGGGAGAGGGGAGATCTCTAATGGTATACGCTGACCCCGCTGCAGAGGTGGCCCGCAAAACCAGGGGTCCAGAGATACTTTTTTTAACAAGACCCTTCCAGTGTTTCTGAAAGGAAGCCTTAATGCCCTACTCTGGAGGTAGTCGGGTGTTGACTATCCCTGTATCAGACAGTCTGGCTCAAAATATCAACAGATACTTGGGCACAGAGGATTATTTCCAGAGGTTATATAATGCCCTTTTCCCTTCCTCCTCCAATTTCAAGAAAAATCCCAGATGTTCCACCCAGTCGGAGGGAACAAACAGCAATTCAGGTTCAAAAGCTGCTAGAAAAGAGTTGTCCAAGAGGTCCCACCAGACCACGTAGAATCCAGAACTTACTCAAGATTCTTTTTAGTGCCAAAGAAAACAGGGGACTCCAAACCAAATTTGGATCTCAGCAGGTTAAACAAGTTATTTTGATGTACCAGGTTTCAGATGGTCACGGTTCAGTGCTCAATAGACCTTCAGGATCCATACTATCACACAAAGATGAACAGGTGTGCCAGTCATTACCATTTTAGAGTTCTCCACTTTGGTGTCACCACAGCCCCCAGGGTGTTCACCAGATGTATGGCAGTAGTAGCAGCTCACTTGAGACTGCAAGGAAAGGATTTCTGGTGTTTCTATATCTAGATGACTGGCTCATTATTGCCCCGACCAGGCATCAGTTGATGTTCTTCTATTCCCATGTTGCAGTATTCTTAGTGAGGGTTTCTCCGCCTCAGGCAACCCGAACGTCAGCTCCTGTGCAGAAGCTTAAGCCTGGTTGCTGTTAGTGCATGGGACATCACACGGAGGGCCATAAACCAGGAGCCTTAAATGTGACATCTGCATGCACAGACCTCAGAACTTGTCTGCCACAGTCGAACGTCAGATCGTTGGCATCGCTGCTGTACTTATCAAGATGTATAAAGCTAAGTACCCCATTGTGGAACCTTTCTAGTTCTATTGCTTAAGCTTGGTTTGCTTGCTCCTTTTTAGCCAATGTCCACTAAGAAGAGTAAATGCCGATGCAGACATCAAATTCTGCATAAGGACGCCCATGATCAATGCGTTTTTTTATCTAGGCCAGCAACATGACCATTCCGCCTGCAACTTTTGACAATCCTTTGTCTCTAAGACTGTAGCTATCTGGCCACTCTTAATCTTCACTTGGAAAACCAGAGACTTAAAAAATTAGTGCTAGGGATGGATTCAGAGTTGACTGCCCAAGTGGATCCACCTCGGAAAAAGGCCAAGGTTTCACGGCCTGCTTCCTCTGTTGTCAGATGCCCTGCAGGCCACCGATATAGGGGTTGAGGGGCGTTTGTTAGAGCTGTATACTTCATTGGTTCCCCTGAACGTAGCCATTTCTGAAGTACCAGCTGGCATGTCCACGGAGATGACTCGGACGTTGGTTCCCACTGAAGTTGAGGGGGAACCAGGATCCATCGGATGCCAGAATCCAAAGCCTCTGCTTTAGCTCAGGCCCCTGAACCTAGGCCTTCTCTCCCAGATCTACTTCTTTAAAAAGAATAAAAAGTAAACATTTATCTCCCTCTTCAGGGAGGTTTCCTGACTGGCAATCTTTTACTCAGTCCCTGATGCAGGCCTTCATGGCTATTAGGCCCTCGGCCTCCTTTCCTTCCACTATCCCAGGCAGGCCTTCATGGCTATTAGGCCCTCGGCCTCCCTTCCCTCCACTATCCCAGTGCTAAGCCTAAGGCCTGCCTCAGCCACTTCTGTACTGCCTCCCACTTCTCATGAAGAAGAGGAAGAAATTCTCTCTCATCATCTGATGAGTCTATTACCTACTCAGCACAGATAGCCTCTCCTCTAGAATACTATTCCTTTGATGAGGAATCCATAGAAGGGAACTCTTCTCCTGAGGACATCACTTTTGGGGAGACCATAACTAAAATGAAAGAATATTTCAAATGGGATACTTTCCAAATGACTGAAACTCAAAAAAGATATTTTGACCTACTGCAAATTGAATCTCCTTCACTTTTTGCCATTCCCCCAGGTATACCTGCATACCTGGATGCATTTACTTCAGCATCAAAAAACCCTGATTCTCAGCCACTTGCTCCTAAGAGACCTGATTGTTTCTACAGGGGGCCTGATGACCACAAATTTCTTGTGAAGCCCCCCTTGGCAGACCTTGCAGTGATTGCTGTAGCCATAAGCAATCAAGACTGATCCCACCCTCATCCCTTCTGCCCACTGACAAAGACAACAAAAACATGGACAGGCAAGGGAAGAAAGTTAAGTATGCCTTGGACTTGGTATCCCAAGCATTTACACTCCTGTCCTCCCTGCCTGACTTCTCCTATTAAGACTGAGGTAGCATCAAAACTGTCCCTGGCATCCCAGGTGGCCAGACACTTAATCATTATGTTGCAGCAGAGGCTTCTGCAAGATCTGCTGCATCTGCGTTGGTGTTCCACAGATATTCATGGCTTTGATTTCAACCCCTGCCTGAAGATTTCAAATCCGAAATTCTTGATGCTCCACTAGACCAGCCTCCTGTTTGGGAAGCAGTCTGCTGAACTGTTTAAGAATCTTCAGGAGAAAAGCAAGGAACTTACATTAAGCACCTTCTGGTATCCCCTATACTAAAATACTACAGAAACTATCCAGCTAAGGCCACTTATGTCAGAAGAACACCCTCCACTGCTACCCCTTCTTCTTCCAGACATAGGAGAGGAACCAGGAGGCAGACCTCTACCAGACCAGCCTCTTCTCAACCTAGCCCCCAGACAGCCCTTTCATGACAGAAATGGCATCAACAGTGCGTGACTGCCTTGCCCATTTCCCCCTGTCAGCCTGTGTCTCCTACATCTTGCCCCTATGGAGAAAAATTACTTCAGAACGCTGGATCCTGGCAGTAGTAGAAGAGGGATACTTCCTTTCTTGGAAAGAAAGGCCCCCCCCATTCTCACCCAAAAACCAACTACACCTTTATTCCAGACATTGTACAAAGTCTACTGACACCAACTACACCTTTATTCCAGACATTGTACAAAGTCTACTGACTCATGGAGCCATAGAACTTGTCCCCTGAGGGCAAGAAGGAAAAGGCTTTTACTCAAGACTATTTCTAGTACCAAAAAAGTCTGGCCCATGGAGGCCCATCCTGGGTTTGTCCTTTCTAAATTTCTTCCTAAAAGTCCCTTCCTTCAGAATGCTATCCCTCCAAACCCTACTTCCACTATTGCCAGCACAGGCATTCATGGTCACTCTGGACCTGAAGGAGGCCTATCTCCACATCCCTGTAAACCCTCTCACAGAAAGTACTTTTCAATGGACCCTGTTCTCACTTTCGGTTTACTGCCTTGCCCTTTGGTTTATCCACTGCACCCAAGGTCTTCGCCAAATGCCTTGCTCTAGCCATAGCCTACTGCAGAACCAGCAGCAGCATTCAAATCTACCCCTACCTGGATGATGTACGTATTCTCGCAGAAAAAGAAATCGCCCTAAAAAACATGTACAGTTTACCATGCCTCTGGTACAGGGTCGGGGGTTCACCCTCAGTCTCCCCAAATTATCCCTAGCACCACAGCAGGACAAAATCTTTCTGGGCTGCAGGATCCGAACAGACATGATGAAGACTTGCCTTCCTCAGGAAAAAGTACTTTCCTTAACGGGCCACTTCCAGGATCTGCTGCAGGTCCACCAACTTTCAGCAAGATAATTTCTGCGACTTCTGGGCCTTATGGCAGCCACCATTCCTATGCTACCATTAGCCAGAGTGCACATGGACAAACTACAATGGTATCTAAAGAATGTGTGGTCCCAACACAACCACCCCCTAGAATTCCGGATTCCCTTACCACCCTGCCTAAAGGCAGAGTTAAGGTGGTGGATCCATCAAGTTCAAATGAACCCAGGACTTCCCCTTCACCTTCCCACAACAGCTCAGTACATGCACACATACACATCAGACCTGGGCTGGGGGGCTACCATGAAGGGCATCAAGGTGCAAGAACACTGGCAGTCATCCCTTCAGAAAAAAAAACTTCATGTCAGAGAAATAACTGCAGTCCTTTTGGCACTGAAAACCTTTCTTCCCATTCTTCAGTCAGGTCCCCTTGAAATCTTGACAGACACCACAGTTGTGGTACAGCAACAAATGGGGGCATGGGGGGACCAAGTCCTATATCCTCTGCAGGCTAGCAATCCAGATTTGGGACCTAGCCTCCAAAAACAACTGATCTCTGCAAGCAGCTTACATACCATCCCAGGAGAACCACCAGGCTGATGCTCTCAGCAGATCATTTTCTCTGTGTCACAAGTGGATGTTAAACAGAGGGTTTTTCTAGACATTGTCTGCCAGTAGGGCACACCTCAAGTAGATTTGTTTGCCTCCCCCAGAACAGATGACTGAAAAGATTTTGTACCAAGTGCCACTTCCCACTAGCTTGGAGAGTGGACACCTTCACCATTTCATTGAAGGGATGGTTTCTTTATGCCTTTCCCCCTTCCCTCTCATTCAAAAGGTCCTTCTGAAGATCAGGAGGGACATGACAAAAATCTTGCTGGTGACTCCCTATTGGCCAAGGCAGCATTGGTTCCCCCTACTACTATCTATCACCAAGGGTAATCCCATAAATTACCCCACAAGGTGAATCTACTCACACAGCAGAAGGGAACACTCATCCACCCTCACCTGGAGATGCTATGTCCAACACTCTGGGTGATAAACTTTTAATACCCTTCAGACACCGCTACTCTGAGGATGTGCTTTCGATCCTGAGGGAGGCCAAGAAACCTAACGCAAGGAGATCCTACATTTTAAAATGGAAAAGATTCTCCAAATGGTGTCTCCAAAGACAATAGGGATCCCTTTCTAGTGGATGTCTTTCTAGTCTTAGCTTGTGTGTGAACTTCTCAAGGCAGGCCTTTCATACTCCTCAGTGAAAGTCCACCTATCTGTAGTCTCTGCCTCCTTACACTTGGATACTCCTCTACCCTCCATGTTAGATGTTAAATTGTTCCTTAAAGGGGTCTTGCACATTAGGCCACCAAGGAAACCCATTCCACCGCCTTGGGACCTACATTTTATCCTAGAAAAACTCATACTGGCCACATTTAAACCAGCCAGTTCTTCAACACTGCAAATGTGCACATGGAAAACAATCCTGCAGTAGCTCTCGCTTCAGCTAAGAAGACTGTCAGAGTTACGGGCACTCATGGCTTGTTCCTCCTACACTGTCTTCCACAAAGACCGGGTGACCTTGTGCACTAACCCTTCTTTCATACCCCAAGTGTTCAGTGAGCTATCATTAAATCAGTCCATACACCTGCCCACCTTCTTTCCCTCTCCCACCAATGACAGCAACAGAATTTTCCATTCTCTGGATGTGCATAGGCAGCTAAGATTTTATTTGGACAAAACCAAGTCCATAAGGAAATCTAATCAGCTCTTTGTATCCTTTCATCCCTGGGCCCTGGGCAAGGCAGTCTCCAAACAATTTCCTGTTGGATCAGGAAAACTGCTTCTGCTACTCCTACCACAGCAAGGACTTACTTCAGGGGGTAGGTATCTTTAGCCATATTTTACACGAGGATTCTCCAATGGATGCTAGCAACACAATGTTCAATATTTTATCAACCCATGTCAACTCTGATACAAATCACTCACACATTCAAAAGAGATCTCAGGTGGTGGATTCAGTCAGATCAGGTTCTACAAGGGTTGTCCATTCATTCCCCTTCATCCCAAGGCCATAGTGACAACAGACACTTCCCAGTTGGTGTGGGTGGGGGCATTTTATGGGGAAAACGGTCCAAGGCACTTAGTCCTCTGAAGAGGCCAACTTGCATGTCAGTGTCCTAGAGATGAGGGCAATTTTTTTTAGCATTGCAGGTCTTCTAAGATGCTCTCCCTTTGGGAAAGATTGCATTTCAAATTTATTTATTTATTATTTATTTTACATTTGCTGACCAGGATTGTCCGACTGAGCTGAAGAGCCCTTTTTCAGCGGAGGCCCGGGGAGAAAAACTCCAACATATTATATAATTGTCATTATAAATTAGCATTAAACAGCAGTGTTACAGGATTATTACAAGGCATTAAGTAGCAATACAGTGTTATACAGTGTCAATAATCAGGAGTATAGCATAACTATTTCAAGATGTATAAAAAGAAGTATGTCATTAAAATGAGTATAGTTTTTGGGGTAAGTGGTTAAAAAAACAACAGTTTTATCATAATGTAGTTGCATGAAGGCAAGGCAATTACAATAGAATGTTTCTCTGAGGCAATTTGCTTAATAAATTTTAGAAAACAGTAGAAAAGAGTAGTCAAGGAAGATTAGAGAGAGCTAGTGAGAAGAGTGAGTTAAGGGCAGAAAGTAGATTAAGGTATGAGAAGTAGGGGATATTAAGGAGGGAGAGTGCAGTGGCAGGACCACTAACTTTTAAAGTGCTCTTTGGTGGCGGTCTTAAATTGTTTAGGATGTGTAAGGGTCCTGATTTCTAGTGGGAGCCTATTCCAGGCAATAGTGGCAGTAGTGGGGTGATAGCTGTACATGTTGCATCCAAATTTAGACTTGGGTTTGTAGATTTGTAGTACGTCTTGGTTAGAGCTTCGGAGAGGTCTGGAGGGAGAATAATGGGAGATGAGAGGGGATAGTGCTGGGCAGTAGGAAGGCTGGTGTCAGTAGTTTGGTACGTCAACAAGCAAGGAGGGATCAGATCATACCCCTTGTGTCAAGAAGTGCTTAGAGTGTGGTAGTGGATGATCTCATCCAACTGCTTTCTCATAGCAACACACATTTTGGGGAAAGCCCAGTGTGATAGCAGACAAAACTGAGCAGGCGTATTCTTCCGCACGAGTGGTGTCTCAACAAGAATGTGACGGAAATGATTTTTCATCGATGGGGCCAGCCTTGCTGTGATCTTTTTACTTTTCCTCTAAACAACAAATGCAGCAGCTGCTTTGCCCTAATCCCCC
The DNA here is from genome assembly GCF_019279795.1 of Protopterus annectens. Classification (NCBI taxonomy): domain Eukaryota; kingdom Metazoa; phylum Chordata; order Ceratodontiformes; family Protopteridae; genus Protopterus; species Protopterus annectens. The sequence goes on along the minus strand of NC_056730.1, from coordinate 550,181,738 downwards.
CACAGGGCGAATCACCGAGGGATGCTGTACTTTACAGTTGCCCCCCCGGTCTGTTATATGCCTACCCACCAATCCCTCTAATTCCAAAAGTCCTTCAGAAAAATGCCATGTTGAAGAGCAAAGTCATCTTCATTCCACATTACTGGCCTCGACAGATTTGGTTCCCTTTCCTTTGGCTTCATTTACTTCACCAACCTTGAATTCTGGATCCAATTCCAGACCTCCTGTCTCACCAGATAGGCATGATCCATTCAGACACGTCAAACCTCATGCTGATGGCTTGGTTTCTCCATTGCCATTAATAGCCAGGCAACCTGTGCTGTCTTCCCCAGTCCAACATATACTTTTGCCTTCCCATAAACCTCCATCATGTAAGCTGTATTCCAGTAAATGGAAAAGGTTTGTTTACTAGGCATATCAAAACAATATTGATCCCTTTTCTATTCCAATACACATCCTTGAATGTTTGGCCCTACTTTTTAAAGGAGCTAGTTCCTCAACAGTTAAAGTTCAGTTAGCAGCGATATTGAATTTTCACATTGGATTTGACAGTTCCTCTGTTGCCACTCATAAGCTCTGCAAAGCCTTTTTGTGAGGCAGTCTTCTTTTAAGACCTCCTATAAAGATTGACCTCCTATAAAGATCCCACCCAATGGGGATCTATACCTGGTACTGCAGGCTTTTATTCATTCCCCCTTCAAGCCAGCAGTTGTGTGTGTGACCTTAAATATCCTTCTTAGAAAACAGTATTTCTAGTAGCAATTACTTCTGCCATATGAATTTCAGAGATTCAAGCCTTGCCTTAAAAACCTCCATATTTGATTTTTCGCAAGGATAGAGTTGCACTGCGAACCATTGCATCCTTTCCTCCTAAGGTGGTGTCAGAATCTAATATCAATCAGTCCATTAATTTGCAAGTATTATTTCTTAATTTTGTTAACAAAGGTGAATACATGTTACACTTATTGGATGCTCACAGACAATTACATTTTTGCCTAAATAGAACAAAAGACATTAGAAAAACTGACCAATTGTTTATTTCATTTGCAGAAGGAAACTTGGGAAATCCAGTTGCCAAAGTAACTTTAGCCAGATGGCTAACTGACTGTATTTCATTTGTTTTGTAGCAGATTGGGTGGTACTTTACCAAAACTGTAACAGGGCCATTGAACTAGATCCTTGATACCTTCCTCAGTTTTCCAATCTGGAACATCCATGGATGTGCTGCAGCAACTTGGGCTACTCCCCATACCTTTGTTACTCATTACAAATTGGGTCTGGTCTCCAGAGGTAGAGCATCATTTGGTTCAGTGGTGCTCAGGAATGTCCTTCCGCAAGTCCACCCAGGATGTTGGGTAGCTGGAGACTTTGTCCCATTAGTTGAGGATAGAATGAAAATTGACATCTGATATGTACTCATAACATTCCATCTGTGTTGTCCATTTTCATTCATTCTTAACTCCCCACCCATGAGCCTCTATCCTATGAAGACTCCTGGAAGAATAAGTGGTTAGAGGATATCACTGTTCTTTACAATGAGTTCCAGATATAGTTGTATTCTTATTTAACTGCAGTACAAATATTTCTTTCTACTAGAAGTCAGCAAACCAAGGTCTGAGGTACTTTGGATTGGTACATTATGGGTAAGGGATAAGTTTGAGAGTTTTTGGTTGCCATGAGCTTTAGCAACGGCCAAGTCAGATCCGAGGGATTGGATCCGAACCCATTGTTTGAGGAAGAATGAAAATGGACAACACAGGTAAAATACTTGCCTGCCCTGTGCTGGAAAGTGGCTATGACATTTTCCACCAAAGGATAAGCCCTTGTACTCCAAGAACCACTTACTAAGTTGGCCACTGTCCTTTCTCTTGACTAGTAAATTAGATTGCATGTCACAGTTACTTTATTTTTCTAGCTTCTTGGTGTTTGCATTCAGTACATGAAGGAAAACCTGTTCTGCTTTTTACCTCCTTAGTAATTGCTCTTTACCAGCTATAAAACTGATGGTTGTCTGTAATAATTGGTCTTATTCCAAACCCAGACCCACTCAGACTCCACCAAAACAGCTCCCACATATACCAAAACAGCAACAAGCTTACCTCTCCGACCACCTAAGACTTTTAATACTGCACAGTAACCCAAGAAATTTCTGTGAGAATCACAAAAGTTCATGCCTTTATTACCCCACTTCTCCCATGATCTCTTCATTGTCACAGAAACCTGGTTAAAGCCAATCACTAAAGATACAGAAATAATTCCAGCAGGTTATAATATACTCAAACTAGATAGAACCAGCAAAAAAAAAAAAACAGCTGGAGTTGCTGTTTTGAACAGAAATATCTCTCCACTTACCGTGACACTATGCACACTTTTAACAATGCTGAATTTCTCATCTCACTCCTCAGACTTGAATAACCCTAAGTCTCTATCCATCATAGGTCTATACATACCACCTGGTAACATTATTCCCATCCTGGCAAAGATCCTGTATCTTGCTAAGGAGATGTTAACATAGACTGGCAAAAGATAGCCCTAGAAAACCCAACAAATTCAGTTAATTTGTACTGGTTTTCTCAATTGATCAAGACTCCAGCTGGATTTAAAAAGTTATGTAAAAAAAACTCTATCCTAGACTAGACTCTAACATCCACTCCAAGCAGTGTTGCCACAAGTGCACCTTACCCAGTAGCCTAAGCTGCATAATCAGATACGGCAAACAGCTTCATATGGGTAATCACTGTAACAGTCAGAAACCTTAGTAACTTCAGTAAAGAAGCTTTTACTTCATCTGCTCCAGATCAGCTGGGCTCCACTTAAAAACACTTCCCCTTAATGAAGCAGTAGACACATTTAATGCAATATTTCTAAATAACCTGGTAGAGCAAGTGCAGTTGAGAACCAAGAGTTAAAAACAAACCACCCCCTTGATTAACTAAAAAAAGCAAACACCTGTGCAACAATACAGACAAGGCAGTTAAGGGACCATCGCCAACAGTGCATAGAGTGGGACAAAAAATATATATATAGCAAGATACAAAATACATCATCAAACAATCCAAAAAACTCCTGGAAATCAGTAACTATATTGATCAATCCCGAAAAATTAACCAAATCCAGCTCATCCCCGCCACTACCTCCCAAAGCATTGCCTCACAGTTTGACTTTTATTTTATAAATACAGTAACCTCGCTGCTACAAAACAAACCTAATACAAATCCAGCCATCCTACTCCAATTACTGATGTCACAACAGATCTTCACACACTGTTGTCAACATCTACAATTAAAAATACTTATGCACCCTTAAGACAATTACTACTACTCCTGGCCTGCTTCCATCTGACTACCTCAGCCTTGCTGCAAATAGACTTGCATACCCTGTCTCAATTTTAATAAACCGATCTATCCAACAAAGATATGTCCCCACCTTAGTGAAAAAAATCCTATATAATACCATTCTGTAAAGGCAGTTCATCAGCCGAACTCACAGACTATAAACCACTCACCATTCTCTTAACACTCTTAACTTACTACATGTATTGCTTCTCATAACCTCATTTCTCCCTCACAGCATGATTTCACACCCAGTTATAGTACAACCTCTGCCCAAAATAAATCGCAGTAGAAATTCAGGTCTTCTAACAGCCTTATTTCTGGATCTATCCAAGGCATTCATCACAGTTGGTCATCGAATTCTCATAACTAAACTCTCTTCCTTATGGGCTATCACCCTCCTCCCTTAACTGGTTTCTTGGTTGCTTCACTAATGGATCCCAAGCAGTGAAATGACAAGATGATTTCTCCTCTTTCCTTCCTAAATCCATCAGTGTGTCACAAGACTCCATCCTAGGGACGACTACTGTTTAATTTATTGATCAACAACCTAACCACAGCAGCCAAATAGGCCACCATTGTACAGTACGACAATGACTCCACAATGTGTGTTGCTGGGACACTTCCTAGTGGTGCAAACAATCAGCCATATATACTTCTCCTGCATAGAATATTGGCTCAGTAAATCTACTCTTCCTGAATCCAGAAAAAATGTTACCGTTCTCCAACTCTCTCTCTCCCAAAAAAAAAGTAATAAACTACCTTTAATATACTGTCATACTTGTCAACCTCTTAGAGCAAGAAATCTGAAAAAAGCCATAAATGAAAGTAGAACAAAGGACCAAAACTAGGTACAATTTTTAAATATTGCTCTTACAAATTTAGAAATGTGATAGAATAACAGGTTTTGCATTAGCATTAATGTTCTGAAGGATATAAAGTCTGAAACTATGAACCCTATGAAACTCAAATGTCTGTCATTATTTTCTAACTTTAGTCTTTTAATAATTTCCCACTAATTTGCCAGAAAACCACAATTTTATGAAAAATGGACAAAAAATATGAGGAAAAATCTTGACCTTCTGTGAAAATCTGTATGAGACCAATGTAAAGTCGGTATCTCACAACAAACCACTAGGTGGTGTTATAGATCACCTGAAATTTGATCTCCACCTTCAACAAGTCATAAAGAAAATGCACCAAATACTAGGCTGTCTCTATAAGGTAAAACACTACCTTACTGACTCTGTTAGACAAAATTTAATTCTTTTCTACTCCCTACCCGGTTATATGTGTATCCTATCCTAACCAATCTCAACTCCTCTCTGTCAGGCAAACTAGAACAGTACTACAGTAAAACAGCCAAATTTGCAACAAACCAACAATGTAGATCATATCACTGCCTCTATAAAACAGTTAAATTGGCATGAACTAAAAATTTTGCTGTTGTACTTACAACCTTCACATTACTGACATTCCTAAAAAAAATGCCAATTTTTTCTTTGCATCATTCAACCTTATACTACTCCGAAACCTCTGTGTGACCGTCATTACTCTCTCTAATTAAACCTGAGAACAATGCAAGATGCTCACTGTTTTCACACTACATTGCCAATAGCTGGAATTCCATCCCACTCCAGTTAAGAACAGTCTGCAACCTAAAATACCTTAAATGCCAACTGATGCAGCCGCACCACCTTTGGTTAAAATGATGCTAGTATAGTGATACGAGTTCATGCCATAACTCTCTGCTACACAAAATGTAGTATACTGCTATCAAGTCTGTACCCTCCCCTGTCATTTCATCTCATTTATCTTCCTTGTACCTCTTCCTCCTTCCTTTGTTTTGGCTGCTTTAACTCTTTATCTTATCTTTCCATGTCCTGTACTTTGAACAAGTCTTTATAGTAACAAATATTCTTAAGTAAAACCTGACATAGTCTTACATAATACCTGACAATCTATGCATACTGGTGACATTGCACAGCATATACCTTCCTGTATTTAAAACAAAAATTCATATACCACCCATGTAACTGTTATTTTTAACTGAAACTATTTGTAAATGATATAACCAGTGTTAAAGATGTATGATTAATGGAACTGTTGGTCTTGAGTGAAACTGATTGTAAATCATGAAACAGTGCAAATTGATGTCGATATAATGGAGATTTTCTTCCCAGGCCACCTCTGAAAAAGGCATTGCTCAGTTGAACTTTTCTGGTAAACAATTGCCAGTAAATAACATTAGTTATACCCTCTAATTTATTTATTTTTAAGTCAGTGTAAGTAGATGATATATAATGTGTGTGTGTGTATTTGTGATGCTGAATGCAAGTATGTCTTCAAATGGGTAGTGAGCTACTTAACTGGAAGCTGTATGTAGTGCCAAAGAGTTTAGGGTAGGTTAAAACCGTCATACAAGTTAACCGTATTCACAGTGCCTCTGTCTTATTTACTTGCCATCCAGATAACTCTGCTGCGGTATATGCCTTTAAAAGAATGTGTCCTATGTGCATAGGCTTGCTATACAGATTGTCCCCTTCTGAAGGTGAGCAGTTTTCTTTGGGTAAACATACAAGGACTTGGTGGAGTACAATTAGAACAGGGGAGAAAAGATTTTACACTACTATGAAGGCTATTTATGAATGTTTGTTGTGTAGATGGATTATTGCAGTAGTAGTTTGTACTGAAAATTCAATAATAGAGAGATCAGCACCCTTCCCCATTCAAGTCAGGCAGATACACCCCTCCTACAAGTAGTGTAAAATTGATATCTACCCATGACATTTTAGACCTTAGTTTGCAACTTCTGTGCCAATTTTGTGCATACATAATCTAGCATTCCTTTATGGTTTCCCCAATCTCCTATGTCTTTTTCCAGACTAAACCAGTTTCCAGAAAGAAGCCCTCGTATAAATTAATGAGGACCTTCAGATATTGTGCAGTATTGCCTTTTCACCTATGCCAGCCAGGTCAGTTAAGAAGTAAAGTCTTCAGTACAGCATTTCATAGTCCTGAATACTGTCCGTTATCTTATTAGGAGGGGGAGGGTTCTCTTAGGACACCCCACCTTAGAGGTCCATCACAAAAGGACCAGTGAATTCTGTGTATTTGTGGAAAGCTAAGTCTTGGGTCCTGCTCCATAAACAGGTTTGCTTAGTGGCCAGGCTACCTGTTTAGAATTTTTGGGACAAGACCAATCTGTTTAGAATTTTTGGGACAAGACCAATTTACTTATTTGTGGGGCATTGTAGATAATAGCCCATCTTGGACCTGAATAACTTCAGAAAGCACATCTCGTACATCAAGTTCAAGATGGTAACTCTCAAGAGGTCATGCCTTCCTGGTATAATGCATTTTGATGGTGCCACTACACATGCTGGGACTGTTTTTATGCATGTTAGTGTCTAAGAAACTGCACAGGAGGTTTTTCTACTCAGTGTGGTTAGACACTTGCTTACATTATGAAATGCTATTTGCCATGTCCTCTTCAGTGTTTACTATGGTGCTAACTGTGATGGTGATTAGTATCTTTGGCCTAGGTACTTCAGTGGATGGAGTCTGTTAAGGTCTGCAGAAGATCATAACCTTGTAAGTTTGAGTAATGACACAGAGGAAGGCCCAGGGTAAGATCCTTCTGCACCTTTTTAATCCTGCATTTAATTGTTTGTGTAAGCTTAGCTTACCATAACAGTAGATGTTCAAATGATCGCTGTTGCGGTAGCCTTAGCTGTATGGGGTATATCCTGCAAAGGATATAACAGCTGGACAGCTTCCAAAGCTTCAGGCCACCTTCCACACACCTAACATATCAAGCAGCTCAAACTGAGATGACCGAAAGACAAGTTTGGGCATGAAGCCCTACATATCTTTCCGGCCAGCAGAGATAGGGATGCTGAGCCCTGAAAGGACGATGCTAAGAACAAAAAAAAAAAAATGTCCATAACCTGGCATTTAAAAAAATGCATAAAAACAAGAGGGATGGCGCAGCTACTTGCAGCAGTGATCATTCAAACATCTGCTGTTATGGTAAGATGTTCTTCGTATTTCACTGTTGCAGTCATTACAATTGAGTTATCCTGCTGGCAGGCTACCCTCAGTCGGCCTGAATTCCAAAGTCTAGGTCCGGCATCAGTTGCTGTCGCCTCTTCCCTGACGTCAGTGCGTCAGGGGTATAAAAGATGCAGCCGGCGGTATTTTCTTCAGTCTTGCCGCGCGATGCCCGAAGCAAAAGCAGTTTGCAAGTGCCAGTCGGCCGACTCCTGAGTTTTTCAAATTCGAAATTCAGATCCAAAGTCTTCATTAAAGCTAAGTACCCCATTGGGGAAACTTTTTTCTTGCTCCAGACCGATGTCAGAAAAAGTTAACAATCGTATTTCTTGTGGGAAGCAAATACCTCATAAGGATTTTCATTCTTACTGTATTCCTTGCCTAAGCCCTGACCATAACGTTGCTAGTTTTCGGTTTTGTGCTTGATTTAACCAACGCACTATTAAGCGTCGGTATGATCTTGCATTCCGTTACTTTAGCAGAAGATTTAATTACATAATGCTGTCGGAACTACCGGAATTTATAAAAAGCGCAAGGAAAAAGAAAAGGACAGGCATCCGAGATCCAAAACTGACGACGAGGCTTCTGCTAGGCCTGTCGCCGGTTCTCAGTGAGACGCTTTCGCAGCCCCTGACAACCCACTGCCACAGGCCACTTCCGATTCCCACGTGGAGCCGATGAGGCCGCTGGAAACTCAAGGTATTGGACACTCAGAAACTATCCCCTCAGATGGGTCCGGAGCCGCTGAGCAGGCATTGGCTTCTGAGGGTGTTTTCAGACTTGCACAGTTATATGTGAAACCTACTTCAGCTTCAAAGGCAAAGAAGACTAAAGCAACTCTAAAGACAAAGAAAACAAGTACAGCATTCTCCTGGACAGGCCTCCATGCCTAAGAAACAGATGCTTAAAATGGCCGAAGACCTTATTACTTTGATCAGGGGTTCTCATCCCCCTTCTGATAAGAGGCCTAGGCAAGAGGTAGAATACGAATCTTCAGACCAGTTTTCCATTTCCTTTGATTCCTCATCTGAACAGGAATATTCTCTTCCTCCCTATGAGGACTCTGATGCTGAAGAATCTATCCATTCAGCCTTCCCTCCTGAGGATTATTCTCTTGGGGAGACACTGCATACTATGAGGGAGCATTTCCACTGGGATTACCAGAATTACTCAGAATCCAAGAGGAGACTCTGAGACTTCCTTTTATTACCTCAACACAGGCCCCTTGCTATCCCACCTGTTTTAGACATTGTAGATGGTGTATTTTCAGAGTCCAGTCTATCTCCAGACTCTTTACCACCAGCTCCTGTTAAGCCAGACAGATACTACAGGGTTCCTGATTCACATAAATTTCTTTATGAAAACCCTGCTGCTGACCCAGAAGCCATCTCTCAGGGTCCCAAAGGGATCAAGGCTTCTACTGCAAAAAACCCTATCCCCTCTGATAGGGTTTCTAGGGCCCTAGACAGATGGGGTAAAAAGATTTATACTTCTGCAGCATTGGCTGTAAGAGCCTTAAATTGCCAATTTCATATGCTTAAATATCAGCAATATCTTGTGTCACTGCTTAAACAGAAAATGTCAACAAATTCAGAATGTGCAGACAACAAGGAAATGCAGGATTTATTGCATGCAGCTGAACAAGTTGGAAAGCATACTTTGCAATGTGGTTTTGATTCTCTAGAGAACTCCTGCAGGGCCGCTGTTACAGGTTCTGTCATTAGGAGGCATGCTTGGTTAAAAGAACAGAATTTGCCTGATCATGCTAAAGCACAACTATTAAATGCTCCATTACAGCATGATACTTTGTTTGGTGTTAAAGCAGAAGAGGTGTTGAAGAAAATGGAGGACAAAGCTAAATCTATGCAAACAAAGATTTCTTGCAGGTGCAGCCTGCCAGATTTAGCAGGAACTGGCCTACAAAGAATTGGTCCTTTCCAGTGTCTGATAGGCCACAGAGGCAGATACAGACACCCCAGAGGCAGATCACAGCCCCAGGGCTCATACAGGCCTAAACAATGGGGTGTTTCTACCTCCAAGAGCGGATAGGAAAAATCACAGCCATACAGGAAACAGTCACAATGACTTTCCCTTTCCAGCTCCAAGCACTTATCTTTTGGCAGCCCCTTTGGGGGGAAAACTAGCACTTTTTTCACAAAATTGGCACATGATCACCCAGGACAAATGGGTTCTAAATATAGTATCACAAGGCTACAGGTTCCACTTTCACACCCTGCCAAGGCCAAACGGTATGCCAGAATGGGCAGAGGCACAAAAACAAGTTTCATCCCTCATGGACATGAGGGCCATTCAACAAGTACCAGAGCAAGAGCAGGGACAATGATTTTATTCAAGACTGTTCTTGGTACCCAGAAAGGACAAAGCCTGGAGGCCAATACTGGACCTATCTATTCTAAAAGCATATCTAGATATTCCAAAATTCAAAATGTTGACTCTACAGCAGCTTCTGCCCATGTTGGGCTTGGCTTGTGATTTTAGATCTAAAAGAGGCATACCTGCATGTCCCAATCAGACAAACATGCAGAAGATACCTCGGATTCAAAGCTGGCTCAATGCACTACCAATTTTCTGCACTGCCCTTTGGCTTATCTACTGCGCCCAGGGTCTAAAAAAGTGCCTGACACCAGTAATTGCATACTGCAGACAAAGAGGAATGCAAATATATCCTTACTTGGATGACTGCCTCATTCAAGCAGAGAACAAGGACATTCTACTGCACCATCTGGCATTTGTAAAGAGATTACTATCATGCCTAGGGTACACAGTCAACGAGCAGAAATCAAAACTAGTACCCTCTCAGGAGATAATATTCCTGGGTGCAAGCTTAAATACAACTGCCCAGATGGCTTATCTCACGCCAGACAAGCGAAGACAACTGACCTATTTCAAACTGTTGGCAACAAAGGCCCAGTTATCTGCAAGAATAATTCTGCAGGCTTTGGGCTTCATGGCATCCTGCATTCTACTAATTCCATATGCAAGACTGCATATGAGGAAACTTCAGTGGTACCTAAAAAGTGTTTGGGCTCAACATTGCCACAGCCTGGAAACAATAGGTACTCTCATTCCCTGCCTGCAACAGGAGTTTCGATGGGCGAAGGCCTGTCACCAGAACAAGGAACAGCCATTCACTCTACCCCCAGCCACATGAGCATTAACAACAGATGCATCGGATTATGCCTGGGGAGCCCACATGGCAGGAAGATGTATTCAAGGCACATGGTCCACAAACCAAATGTATCTACATATCAATCAAAAAGAGATGCTAGCTGTTCAGAATGCCTTGACAGCCTTCAAGGACCTACTTCATCCGGGACAACTACTGATAGACAGACAATACCACGGTCATGTGGTACATAAACAAGCAGGGAGGCACTCATTCCTACCCCCTTTGCAGACTAGCCATGACTTTGTGGGACACCGCATTGACTTACCAAGTGCATCTGCAGGCACAATTCCTGCCAGGAAAGAAAAATACTCTGGCAGACGAACTAAGCAGAAACCTCATGGATCCCCATGAGTGGAAATTGGATCCACAAGTCTTCAGCATGATAACAAGGAAATGGGGATGCCCGGACATAGATCTATTTGCCTCACCTTACAACTGCCAACTAAAGAGATTCTGCACAAGGACTTATCACAGGCAAGCATGGAAAGTGGATGCCCTATCTTTCAGCTGGAAAAACTTAACAGTATATGCCTTTCCTCCTCTCCCTCTCCTCCCCAAGGTACTCCTAAAGGTCAGACAGGAGAAGCCAAAAATTATACTGATTGCCCCAGACTGGCCACACCAGTACTGGTATCCAATCCCAAGGAACTTGTCTCAATGCCCAGCCTGGATCTTACCTCAAGTACCTCATCTGCTGTCCCAGCAGAACAATCAGATCATGCATAGCCAACTGAAGACCTTAAATCTGGCAGCATGGCGGATAATGTAGTCATACAAAACACACCTCTCACTAAAGTGATGATGGATGTCATTTTGGAGGCCAGGAGGCCTAGTACTAGAAAATCCTATGCTGGAAAATTGAAGAGATTCTGTGCTTGGAACCAGGCACAAGGAATTGACACAGCTGTACCAAACATTCCTCAGATTTTGCAATACTTGACTGAGATGCTGGACAAAGGCCTATCTTTTTCATCTATAAAAATTCATGCCTCTGCCATTTCGGTTCATTACAATACAGAGCCACCAATTTTTTCTCATCCTTTGTTAAGGCAGTACCTCAGAAGGGCCAAAACTTTAAGGTCTCCAAGGAGATCACCAATACCTGCATGGGACCTCAATTATGTCTTGGAAAAACTCACCCTGCCTCCTTTCGAGCCAGCCGCTGCAGCTGATACAAAGTTTTTGTCTTGGAAAACAGCTCTGCTCCGAGCAATAACTTCTGCAAGACGAGTCTCAGAGCTACAGGCACTCATGGCTGTGGAACCTTTTATCATTTTTTATCCAGACAGGGTTTCTCTGAGGACAAACCCGACATTTATGCCTAAGGTAGTGTCCAGTGTGGCCCTTAACCAAACTATTCATCTGCCTACCTTTTATCCAAACCCACAGAATAAGGGGGAGTGAATTCTGCATTCTTTGGACATACACAGACAGCTACGCTTCTACTTGAACTGAACCAAAGCTTTCAGAAAGACAGAGCAATTACTAGTGGCATATGCTGCAGGATCACATGGAAAGGCTATCTCAAAGCAGACTATTTTAAAGTGTATAGGCCACTGCATTCGTTTCTGCTATTCTCAACATGGCAAACCAGTACCCAAGGGCAAGGGCATTAGGCCACATTCAACCAGAGCAGCAGCCACTTCAGCAGCCTTCCTCAGGGGAGTACCAACCAAAGACATTTTAGAGGCTGCTACTTGGAGTTCAATGCACACCTTCACAAAGCACTATCACTTACCACTCTACTCTAAATCCAGGGCAGTCTTTGCCACTGCAGTTCTGCAGGGCCTAATAGCCGCCCCTAATGCTTTTTAGCTCCAGCCTCCCAACCTTAGTTTTGGGATTCAACCCAATTGTAATGACTGCAACAGTGAAACACGAAGAACATAGCACAGTTGTGTACACTTACCATAAATGTAGATGTTCAAGTGTATTCACTGTTGCAGTCCAGGTTACCCACCCGCCATCCCCCATTTCTTTGCTGGAACTTAGCTGTACTTCTCTATTCTATACAACCTATGTGGTGTATTTGCTTGTAGATGAAGGCAAAATGTATACTTTGGTGCATGCATGTTTTATTGACAAGATACTTGAATGTTCTCTTGGAATCCCAGCTTGTATAAGAGATCTTTCACCAGAGAGAGAGAGATTTCTGACACTTTGAAAAAGACTCTGCAAAGAAATGCAAGTTATAAAAATATGGAAAAATGTGGATACTCTGTAGCTATAACTGGTGGTAGACACTTTAACACTCTTGGTGCAGTGGATAGTCCGAAGGGTAAGGCTGAGAACTGGTAATAGGATCCAGGCACGCAAAACATTAAGAAACGTCTGAAGTCTGGATGAATAGGAATGTGATAAGTACCTTTTAAGTCTAGTGTTGCCAGGAGCTTTGCAGTGGTGGCAGTATCACAAACCAGTTTAGAAAAAGATCCAGAACTGGTCCCCAAGCTTTTTTTTTTCTTTCATTGGCACTGGGAACATCTTTGAAATAAAACCCCTTCTTCACCTGGGAAGGAGGAACTGGTTCTATTACTTGTTTGAAGAATATGTGATGAACAAGTGGAAACAAGAGTGATCTGAGGATGAGGAATGACCCCCTGAAAAGGAAGCATTTCCTCTCACTTCCATCTGTAACCATTTTGAATGATTTTCGGGATACATTTGTCTGAAAGGTTGTTGTCTTTCGGCTTTTCCTGGTTCGGGGTCGCCACAGTGGAACTCCGGTCCACTCATGATTGGCAGTAGGTTTTCACAGTGCCGAGTTGCCAGCTCGACGCCCAACCTTCAACGAAGGCACGCCCATTCACGATTGTCTTTCAGAGTACCACTCGACCCGCGTGGAGGACATGCAGACTCCACACAGAAGGCACTCCCCGCACTCCAGCCGAGAATCGAACGGGAGAACCTCTTGCTGTGAGGCAACAACTGCTGAAAGGTCTGTTGCAAAAAAAGAAAAAAATGGAGAGACAAATGTTCTGGAAGAAAAAAAAAAGAGCCAGGATGGGAGGGGGGGTCATAAGGTCTCTTGAGTAGTCATTCAGACATATTGGACTCCTTGTTTTTTTGGAGATTTGAGACTTTTTTGGAACCCCCTTACCACTTTTTCTTAAAACATTTATTTACCTGATTTTAAGAATGCAGTCATGCATACATCCTCAAAACAGTACCAGTGGCCATGGCCCTGGAAGAAGTGTAAAGCAGAGTCATGCACACACTGCAAACAATGAGTAGATACCTGTGTAGTAAGAAGAAAGTAGGTTATTTAAAGCAGATTTTCCTCACAAGAAGAAAGTGCAGATAAAAGATTCCTCAAACTTCGTGTGCCAGAACAAACTTTTAATGCATGAGCCTGACATTTCAAAATTCTGAAAATAAAGTTGCAGAACTATACAATTTTTGTCCGTACCTATCAGTAATTTTCCCATCTTTATCAGAAAGAGTAGGATTGGAATTAAGTGCTTAGCGGTGGAATCAACTAAAGCTTATAGCTGCCATTTCAGGTGCTTAGCAGTGGGGTCAACTAAAGCTATAGCTGCTAGGTCAGGTGCTTAGCAGTGGGCATACTTCTCAACCATACTGAATTAGTCTGTTTTCTGCCGAGTTTTTGGGTCCAAATAATGGGGGGGAGGGGGTGCCACGATTCCAGAGTGGCACCCCTTCATTTCCGATTTTTTTCCCAGCTTTTTTAAAAAAAAAAAATCTTTCGTTTTTTGAGCTGACATCATCACGTGCGAGGTGACGTCAGTTACACCAGCCTGTCGGAATTGAGCTCAAGGGCACGCATTTCCATTTCAGTCTTTGAATGGATCTGCAAGCGCATACTTATTTTCTTCTCTGCAGAGCTTAAGAGGTATTATTTTTGCTTGGGCATTTTTGTTATACTCCTGAACAGCATGATTATAAGGTATTTGCTTAAGTTCCTGAACGTTTGCTTGGGTAGTTTCACTCCTTAACAGCGTGCCAGCTTGGAGTTTTGTTATGCTTATATGCTGATTGCTCCTGAACGTTTATTTTCACTCCCCTTAACAGCGTGATGTTTTGGAGTTGCTTGTGTTTAAGGTATTTGCTTGAACACTGGTGTGTTATTTTCACTCCCCTTAGCAGAGTGACTGCTTGGAGTTGCTCGTGTTTTGTTATGCTGCTATGCCCGTAGTTCTGTTGCTTGGGCGATGTTATGCTTGAGCTTAAGGTATTTGCTTGAACACTGGTGTGTTATTTTCACTCCCCTTAACAGCATGACTGCTTGGAGTTGCTCGTGTTTTGTTATGCTACTATGCTCTTATTTCAGCTGCTTGGGAGATGTTATGCTTGAGTTTAAGGTATTTGCTTGAACACTGGTGTGTTATTTTCACTCCCTTTAACAGTGTGACGGCTTGGAGTTGCTCGTGCTTTGTTTATGCTGCTATGCTCATATTTCTGCTTGAGCTTAAGGTATTTTGCTTGAATACTGGTGTGTGTGTGTGTGTGTGTGTGTGTGTGTGTGTGTGTGTGTGTGTGTGTGTGTGAACGACGTTATTCTGCTTGGGTATATTTCCTTGCAGAGGTGTGTGTGTCTGTCAGACTCAAAGACTGTACCTTGGGTACAGGTAAAAAGAGCTTAAAGTCCGTAGCTACCACCATTTGTGAATTTGTCTCAAATGTTTGTTCTGTTCCTCATTTAAATCTGTGGTTTTCAGGATTTTTGTGACAAATCACTGAAGGATTGAATTCACTAAATAATGACAGGCATTTGAATTTTACACTTCATATTCTTCAGAAAATAAATGGTAAATCAAAACCTTTTATTATATCAATTTTCTAAGTTTATAAGATCAGTATTTGAAATTTGTCCCTATTTTGGGGCTATATTCCCCCATTATTGGCTTTGTCCAGGTTTTTTGTGCTAAGACGAGAGCTATGGTGAGAAGTGAGAACTGAATTCACTAAATTATAGCCATTTAAGTTTTAATCTTCCTGTCTTTCAGGAAACTGATGATTTGGCATAGTGGTATGTTGCTCTGTCTGTAGTGCACAGAGTCCTAGGTTCAAGACTTGGCAGTGAAATGCTTGGTGGTAATATAACATTTTATTCTAGCAACTTTCCAAAATTATACAAGCAATGGTTAAAATGTGTCCCTGCCCCCCCCCCCAAATAAAAAAAAACTGAAACTGAACATAAGTGTGAGAAACTGTGCTAGATGCCTATGGCTTACACTACTGTCATTCTATTTATATATATATATATATGTATATATATATATATATATATATATATATGTGTGTGTGTGTGTGTGTGTGTGTATGTATGTGTGTGTGTAAGTAGACTTTTATGATGGAAATGTTCTGAATTGGGCAGTTTTGTCATAATTGGTTCATCCGTTTTGTTTCATTGCCTACTGGAAAAATGTTCAAACAAATTTAAAATGCACTCTAACTTACGTCCAACAAGTGTGCTGTGTTTTTATACAAGGAATATAATTTAATACAGTCAGGAAGGTGCATCAAAGAATGCATGTATGTTTCTTGTTTTGTGTGCAAGGGGCCTATGATTTGAAAACAGCCCAAAGGTTATCTTTATCCACCACTGGCCAGATGCATTTTCTTTGGATGTGGTGTGGGTTTGAATGCTGTTTCAATGAATGTGAGTTTCAAGGGCTGAGAAGTTTTAATGCCAAGTCTATTTTCATTGTGAGGCAGTATTTCTTTGTTTAGCAGATGTCTTAGTGTTTGTGCATTGTGCTGTAAAATGTAAAAATAAAATCCAAATAATCATTGTAGAAGTAAAGCAGTATGCATGCGCACACATTAGTGTTTATGGTAAATGGGGCAAAATAGCCAGGTAATGGGACATTGGAATGGCTGCAGGGGGACTCTGGTGCATATTTTGGTTGTCTGTTCTTTACTTTGTGTTTGAAAGTTAGTCTCCCACAATTCCTTTGGAGTGGATGGGGTTACATAATTATGTATGCAAATTTTACATTAATCAGCATACAGATTTGTACCTAGTTTTCATGGGCTTTGTCCAGATTTTTGATGTTTCCAGGTTGAGAGGTATGGCAGTGGGATTAACTAAAGGTATTGCTGGGTTAGGTTTGGGAATATTGTCTAAAAATTTAAAAGATTGAACGGTATACATCCTACGTGCTGTTTTAGGAGCAGCTGGATGGACTGTTAGGAAAGTGGCTGGCAGTAACACACACACCCGCTAAAACTGACAGAACAGGAGGACTTGGGTGCAGGTTCTGGAAAATCCTTCTTTAACAACACTGAAGGACTGAGAAACCTCAGTGTTTCCCAGTGGAAACACTAACACATTCTAACAATAGATTCAAAGAAAGAGAAACTTCCATGAGGAGAATCAGCAACAGAAATCTAAGGAAAAAAACTTTTATATCTGTCCCTTTATCTTCCTAAGTTTCAGAATTTTGAATCTCTTCAGGAAAAGAGGAAGTGCTCTTTCTTTAACAGAAACTGGTTTTCAAGAAGGATCAGTAGCCTAAATTAAACCCTGAGCCAGACCCAGTAAACTATTCCTAGCCAAAGAAATTTGAGGAGGAGTAGATGTATGCTTAGTTTTCTGGGTTTTTTTGGCAGGAAAAATGGGGCCAGCTGTGGTGCTCATGGCATCAGCTGCTTCCCCAGGAATGGGTACATCATTCTGACAGAACAAGGAAACTTTCACTGTTCCCTGTTGCAGGACTGACAAGAGTGGCTCTTCCTTACCCACTAAGGTGACCCCCAACAGCTGCAGAGGACATGGCTAAATGCTTCTCCATGGTGGCTGTAGGTGCAACACCAGAGGGATCTTTTGTAAAATCTGAGTGGTGTGAGGTACAACAAATGTCCACAGCAGAGTCACCCACCTGTGGCTAAGGGAAATTGCTAGCCTGCTGTGGTAACAAAGGCTGTTTGCTTAATGTTTTTCTTTTTGTGGCTGGAAGAAGGACGACATGGGACCAGTAATTTGTTCCATGGTCAAACTGAAAATGACGTCTTTTTCCCTGAAAAAGACGAGCAGCAATTGCCGGTGAACACTACCAGTCCAAAAAGTTACTTTTTTTGACAGAAAAAAACGCCACAGTAAAAAGCACTTTAAAACACTGCGCCAGTCCCACAAAAGAAAAATAAACACAACGTCTCTAAGAGGAAAAAATAAGTGGTCCATTTAAAAGTTTGTTATACTCTCAAAACAGTCCATTATAACAAAACACTCCTGGCTTTGCAGTAGTTAAGTACCCTGTATACACCCTTAGGATCATGTCTGTGGTAGGCACTAAACGCTAACAGTACTGGCCACTAAGCAGCAGCAGCAGAAAGGCTTCATTTCAACTTTTTCTGCCTATTGACTGCAAAATAACAGCTACTAAAATTAAAAACCAACTGCTTCCTTTACACAGGAAAATAACGCAAGGACATCTCCTGCTGTGTCTGACAGTTCTTCCCAACTACTTTACTGGTTTTCAAAGCTGGCAAAACACTTTACATTTTTTTCTGTAGCTAGTAGTACATTGAGCAGGTAAATCTCTATGCACTACAAGAATTATGATTAGATCTGTGGTCTTAACTGAATATTACGTTTTGCTCTCAAGGTGAATTTCTTGGCATCCATATCTTGTACACATATTAATCATACTATGCTTGCAGGCCCAATTTTTAATGCTGTATTACATTTTGAAAATGTTCACATATGAATTCATGCTCAGAAGTAGTTACACTTGGTGTATATTTCTGTCATTCATGTTGTTGATGTGTTCAGGTAGCCACACTGTTTGCAAGTTCTTAAGGTACTATTCTCCAGGCGTAGACCATCTTGCCTCTCCTCTGCTGTTGTACTGTCATTCTCCTCTCCTCACCATTAAACATTCCACCACTTCCTACTTAAAGACAGTAATAACATCCTGTACTATTCTAAATCATATCATAATTTTATCTTTTGTTTAAGCTTTACATATTTTTATCATCTGAATAATGCTCAATATGTCAGAGGGTTTTCACACAAGACATTGTTACCTATAATGCAACCCAAAGGTATTTTTATGTTTAAGCCATTGCTGGGAAGTATATCACTGTCCTTTGAGTCTTTTTTGGGAGGTCCTAGTTTCTTTAATGTACTTCCCTCTGGGTTTTATGTTTTGAGATGTAGAAATATGATGATGAGTGGGCTAAAGAATGTTCCTCCAGCTTAGGTACCATGGTCATCAGGATAACAAGGCATGGAGAAGCTGTGTCAAATATTAAAGTCCTTAAGTAGGCTAGATGTGCATATGCAGTGCTGTGTGATTTGTTTTACATTTTAAGGTTATTCTCATGTATGTTGATGTTCTTTGTGTTTCACTGTTGCAGTCATCACACTTAGGTTATCTGCCTGCAGGTAGCCCTCAGTCGGCCCGAATACCAGAGTCTTAGTATTTCTGCATCGGATGCTGTCTCTTCTATGATGTCAGGTCGTCATGGGTATAAAAACAGGCAGCCAGCGCCATTACATCAGTCTTTCTTGCTAAGAAGGAGCCCGAAGCAGAAGCAGTTGGTAAGTGCTGGTTGGCCGATACCTGAAATTTTCGTTTTTCGAGTTAATCCTGAAGTCTTCTAAAGCTAAGTACTCCATTGGGGATCCTTTTTCTTGCTCTAACCGATGTCAGAAAGTTAACAATTGTCTTGCCTGTGGAAAGCAAATACCTCACACAGATTTTCATTCTTACTGCGTCACCTGTTTAGGCCCAGACCACGACGTCCCTTGATGTCGGTTTTGTGCCTTTTAACACCCAAACAATTTGTCGTTGGGCTATTTTTGTTGCTAAATTCTTTCGCGCTCAATCTCCGTATTCTGAAATGGCTTTGGTAAGCCTTCCGACTACCAATCTTCCGAAAAAACGTAAGGATAAAAAGACACAGACAGACCACATAGGTCCAAAACTGCCGACATTGCTTCCGTTAAGCTAGTTGCCAGTCTGCTGGTACTCAGTGAGGCGCCTTTGCAGCCCCTGATGGCCCGCTTCTATGGATTCGCAGGTCTCTGCTGAGACCCATTCGGAGTCCGGTATGCTGCAAGATGATGCTTCAACTATGGAACTAGTAGATGTTTCTACCTTGGATGGGTCTGGAGTCATTGTGCAGGCACAGACTTCCGAGGTGTTTTCCGACCTACCGATGGTCGAATCAAACCGACAGCTTCTTTTTTAGCCAAAACTACAGAGTTTCTTAAGCCCAGAGTACGCACTACACCTAGAAAACAGATGACCAATGACCAAAGTGCATGCTCAGAACCCCATGCCACAAAAAGAAATGCTTAGAATGGCTAAAGACCTTATAACACTAATTAGGGGAAGCTAGCCTTCCCCTTCTAAGAGACAAAGAATTCATTTGCCTTCAGATTCTACAGATCAGGAGTCCAATGACTCTGACCTTTCTTATTATCAGAACATGCCCTTAGCCTATAAGGATTCAGATGCAGAGGAATCCATTCCCTCTGCCTCCCCTCCAGAGGATTTCTCTTTTGGTGAAACCTTGCATACGAGAGCATTTCCATTGGGAATGCCAAGACTATTCTCAGTCCAAAGGGAGACTCTGAGAATTTTTAGAGCTACCTCAGCACAGGCCTTTAGCTATTCCCCCTGTCCTGGATGTTGTGATGATGATGTTTGTGTTTCACTGTTGCAGTCATTGCATTTGGGTTATCTACTTGCAGTAGCCCTCAGTCGGCCTGATTAACAAAACAAAATCTTGGGTCCTGCGTCTGATGGTGTCCCTTCTTCCATGACGTCAGATCATCAGGGGTATAAAACATGCAGCCGACGCCATTACATCAGCCTTTCTTGCCGTGCGATGCTCGAAGCAGAAGCATTTTGCAGCTGCCTGTCGGCCGACTCCTGAAATTTTTGATATGAAGTAGTTACTTCATTTGTTCTGCAACCTGTGGGTATCGGATCCGATCTCTGATCCGAGCCAGCAGCTTTACTAGCTAAAAGATCTGAGCTCCTAGCTCCTCCCCTTACCTATAATCCCCTGCTACATACTCCCTTTCCCCAGATCTCGTTTGCCGTGGCTGAGAGAAGCTTCAAGTGAAGAGCTCCTAGGCGTGGGTGAGAACTTTCTGGTTTTAAAAAAAAACGTAAAAAGTTAGATTTGAATACTTTTCGTTTGTGTGTGTATTAGCGACCTAGTCGTCGTGTAGTAGTATTATTAGTTTATTATTAGTTTAATAGTCTTGTGGTAATTTTTTTGTCTAAAATTTTATTTCCCTCCCCTTAGTATGTGTGTGTTGTTTATTATGGCTGATGGGCCCAAAGCCATATTCTCTAAGTGCACCGAGTGTGGCCATAAGCTTTCCCCAGCTGATGGCCACACTCAGTGCGTTCTTTGTCTGGGGGTGGCCCATTTGTCCACCAGCTGCCAAATTTGTGCAGCTTTTAACCCCCGGGCCACCAGGGATAGGAGGAACAAGTTAATCCTGGTGGGATTATTACCGCAGGATTCTTCTTCCTCCTCTTCCTCTAAGGCACAGGCTGCGACTGCGGCCCCCTGGCCTTTGGAACCCCCTACCCTGTCTGGGACTCAGCCTCCCTCTGACTCTCAGGGCCAGGGGGACTCTTTTTCCTCTAAGGAGAAGAGGCATAAAGAGAAACATAAGAGTCACAAGAGGCGGGCTGAGACTCTTCCCTCAGCCCCGCCATCTAAAGTTACGAGTCCCTCCATGAGGGCCTCCGGATCCTGTCCCTCTCGGCTCCGTTCGCCTAGTTTCTCGCCGGAACTGGAGGAGGAGTACTGGTTTCCCTCGGGGTCTTCGAGGCGGCCCTCCCAGCCCGCCTCGACGACCTCTTCTAGAGCGACAAGGAGCCTGACTGACGCGGACATGGATCAGATGATGCGTCAATTTTTGCAGACTTGAATGCAGATGGGGTGCTCCTGCCTCCCTCCCCTCCAGGGGGGAGAGCAGCCCCTTTCTTTACCCCGATAGCTCCTTCTCTGACCCGGTTTGGGGTCTCGGAGTCGTCGGATCCAGGCCATTTCAGAACCGGGGAGTTGTCAGCGCCGACAGCACCAGTTACTTCGACGCCGTCGTTACCCTCAAGCTTGTCTGATCCTAGCTCTCGGGGCAGAGAGCCGAGCGTTGGATCCATGGGGGTAGGTGCGTCTTCGGCTCCATTCAGGTCAGAGCACACTTCCCTCTCGGGTCCGACTGCTTCGGCTCCGGCGCCGATCCCTACCTCGGAGCCGAGAGGGCTGCTTTCGGAGCCTGGGGAAAGTGGTTTGCCTTCGGCGTTCAAGGTAGTGGAGAGGGTTCTGTCGAGACCATCCAGATCCCCGGTCCGAGTGTCGGATCCACCCCCCCCCCACACACACACACACACATTTGGGTCTATCCTCCATCATCCAGCCGTTGGGACAGCCTGCACCAACACTCCAGTTAGTTCCCTTAGAGGAACAGGACCCCGTGGGCGAGCCCTCCTCAGATAGCCCCACTGAGGAGGTTCCTCGCAAACGGATGTGCAAAAGGAGGCACATGGACTCCCCTGAGTCCCTCACGGAAGGCACAGATTTGGATGAAGGGGAAGGTTCCCCAAGATCACCCCCTGAGGATGTTTCCTTTGGAGAAATCACGGAAATGTTGCGAATTAGAGGAGGGTGTTATGCCCAAAAACCTTCCTCAGACAAGTCTTGTGTTTCTGGAGGCATTTGATGCAGACCCGTCTACCTTCTGGGTGTCCCCCCTCCCCCCGGCTGACCCCCTGGTAGACTTAATTACTACCAGGGCGTGGAAGGAACCAGACACCGTGGAGCCAATTTCAAGAAGGCCAGATAAAATTCTTAGCCCTCCTTTGGATAGGCAGGCTTGGTCTAAGGGTTCACCAGTAGATGCCTTGTTGGTGGTGGCCGCCACGAAGAAGGAACTAGTACAGGAGAGTTCCTCGGTCCATCCTCCGGATAAGGAATCTCTGACGTTGGACCGTATTGGAAAGCGGATGTTTGCTTCAGCCACCTTCTCTATAAGGGCGCTGAACTACATGGCGCACGAGACTTAATAAAGGAATACGCTGGGGCTCCCCCGGAGTCCATGACGGCCAAGGATAAGAGGACTTTCTCGACTCGCATGGCCACTCTGAAATCTATTTCTAACACTTCTATGCGTCTACTCTCCCATGCCACGGAGGGAGCGGCTAGAGCTAGCGGAGCAGGGGTCGCCTTATGGCGTCACGCCTGGTTCCGCCTTTGCGATTTTGCAGAAATCTTCAAGGCGTCCTTCGCGAACGCACCCTTTGACGGCTCTTCGCTCTTTGGCAAGACAGTCTGCGAGACGCTGGTCCAAAGCGAAAAGGATGGGAAGACGCTGTCTGCCATCGGAGTCCTCTTCTCTAATCCCCAACGATCCTTCTCTAGGAATCAGAGGGGACAAAAGAAGATGTGGTTCCGGAAGTCTCAGCAGTCCCGTCCAGCTTTTGACCTCGTCCTTCAGAGGCAGAGGAGGACAAGGTGGACGCCAGCCCAGAGGCAGAGGGGAGCCGTGTAATTTCGGGTCTAGAGAACTGTTCTCGGACAGGCCCGTGCAACAGCCCTGAGGGCTTACCCGGCTGTCCCTCTCTGGAGGCAGTCGGGGGGCGTCTGTCGGAGCACCTCCAAAATTGGGAGTCCATTACGATGGATCGGTGGGTGCTCCGAATCATATCCAGAGGTTACACCATTCCCTTTCTATGTCTTCCCCCGCCTATGAAGCGCCCCCCTGATGTCCCACCCGATCAAAGGGAGGCGGCAGCTTCGGAGGTTTCAAAGCTGCTAGAAAAGAGCCATCCAGCACGTCCCCCCAGACCAGTTCGGATTGGGCAATTACTCCAGGTTCTTTTTAGTGTCAAAAAAGACGGGGGACTTAAGACCAATTCTAGACCTTTCTTCCCTGAACCTGTTCATTCCCAAAGAAAAGTTCCGGATGGTCACTGCAATCAATTCTCCCCCTTCTTCGGGAGAAAGACTGGATGTGCTCCATAGACCTCAAGGATGCATGAAAAGAGAAGAACACTGCTGGACACTGCTTTCCTTTAAAACCTTTTATTCCATAAAACACAGGATAAGCGCTTTCGGGACGTATCCCTTCATCAGATAAAAGTAAAAAGCAACTACACCCTTTTAAAATACCAAACAACCAATAACATTCAGTAAAAAAATTCAAATTCAATAAAAAACCCGCCTTTTTTGAAGAACAGGTTTTACTGGTATAACATCATTCAAACCAGGTTTATGATTGGCCATGAGCTCTATAATCCATTTGGACTAAGCTAGCTCTGTTAAATGTTTTATATCGCCCCCTCTGTTGGTTAAGTAAACATTCACAATCACTCTAAACACAAATCCATGTGTAGGGAAATCTGTTACATGTCTACTTAAAGCATTATGTATATCACCATGTCTTATACAAAACATATGCTGTAAAATCCTATTTTTAAACATCTGGTTAGTCATACCTACATAAAAAGAGGGGCACCGATTGCACTCTGCCAAATAAACTATATTTTTAGAACGACACGTTGCCCTCCCTTTAAAAACATATCCTCAAGGATGCGTACTACCATATTCTTATAGACAGACGATCCAGGAGGTTTCTCTGCTTTCGGCTGGGTGCCAGTCATTATCAGTTCAGGGTTCTTCCGTTCAGCCTCACCACAGCCCCACAGGGTGTTCACCAAGGTCATGGCAGTTGTTGCAGCCCACCTGAGACTCCAGGGCATTCAGGTCTTTCTGTACCTGAACGACTGGCTCCTCACCGCCTCCAACAGGCATCAGCTTTGTTCTGCCAGAGACTATTCTCTCACTCTTGCCCAGCGTCTGGGCATTTCAATAAACCTCCAGAAATCCTTCCTTCGTCCTGTACAGGTTCTGGAATTCATAGGGGCCAAAATAGATACTCACCTCTCTCAGGCCCTTTTAACATCAGACAGATTGAGCAGTTTGTCACGTCATGTTATGGCACTTCTTCAGTCCCCAGCCCCATCGGCAGAATTAGTCCTGAGAGCGCTGGGCTCTATGGCGGCAGCAATCAGTCTTTCCCTGCACGCACGTCTGCGAATGAGGATTCTTCAGTGGACCCTTCAAGTCCAATGGTCTCTGTTGCTACACCCCCTAGACACACTTATTCCCCTGAGCAAGGTTTGCAGAGACTCCCTCCTCTGGTGGCTTCGCTCACGGGAGCTGCGGGAAGGGAGACCCTTCATGATGCCTCAACCCCAAGCCACGTTGACCATGGACGCTTCTCACCTCGGGTGGGGGGGGGGGGCATGCTATGGGCAGAACCGTCCAAGGCACGTGGACTCCCTTGGAGACCGCTCTGCATATAAATGTCCTAGAGGTGAGGGCGGTGTTTCTAGCGTTGCAAGCTCTTCACGGCCTTCTTCCCTTGGGGACTATTGCAATACAGACAGAAAACATGGCGGTAGTCTGGTACATAAACAGGGGGGACCAGATCTTATCCCCTTTGTCGGGAGGCCATGAGAGTTTGGGAATGGGCGATATCCACCAACCGTTTTCTGATAACAATGCACATCCCGGGATGGTCCAACGTCCTTGCTGACAAGCTGAGTCGCTTGATCCTCATGCCTTACGGGTGGTCTCTGAACCCGTCAGTAGCGAAACAGATTTTCCTCAAATGGGGTCGACCTTGCTGCGATCTTTTTGCTTCTCCGTCAAACACAAAATGCAGCAAGTTTTTCGCTCTAATTCCCCCACCAGGGGAGAGCCCCAGAGACGCTCTGGTTCACACTTGGCCACCCGGTCTGCTCTATGCTTACCCTCCTCTTCCTCTCATGACGAAATTCCTATAGAAAGCCCGAAGTTTGGGGAGCAAAGTTGTCCTCATAGGCCCATTCTGGCCTTGCCAGATCTGGTTCCCTTATCTGCGGTCTCACAGTAGTTCCTCCTTGGATCTTGGATCCCATCCCAGATCTGATTTTGCATCCTGCGGGATTGCTACCTCCAAACCTGGAAAACCTCAAGCTCGCGGCTTGGTTGATCCAGTTCCACTGATGGCAAGGACTCCCAGTATCTCCTCGTCAGTGAAAGACATTCTGGTAGCAGCGCACAAACCTACTACCAGAAAAATTTACAGTAGTAAGTGGAAGCGTTTTTCTATCTGGGCTACAGACAAGGGTTTGGATCCCTTTACCGTCCCTATCCCAACTGTTCTTGAATTCTTGTCACATAATTTTCATCAAGGAGCCAGTGCATCTACAGTTAAAGTATAGTTGGCAACCATCTCTCATTTTCACATAGGAGATGGGCTGGGATCGTTAGCTTCAGTTAGAATATGCAAAACGTTTTTGAAAGGAATTTTTCTGCTGAAGCCACCAGTTAAGACTGCAATTCCACCGTGGGACCTGACATTGGTTCTGCAGGCATTAACGAGTCCGCCCTTCGAACCGGCCGCCTCAGTTCAATTAAACTTTTTATCCTGCAAAACAGCCTTTCTGATCACTATTACGTCAGCCAGGAGGGTCTCAGAACTTCAAGCGCTTTGCATGAGACCCCTTATCTAATTTTTCATAAGGATAGAGTGTCTCTCAGGACTAATCCCTCCTTTCTGCCCAAAGTGGCCTCTGAATCAAATATTAACCAGTCGATTAATTTACCAGTATTTTTTCCCAACTTCCAGAACAAAGGGGAATATAAATTACACAAATTGGACATACATAGACAACTGCGGTTTTACTTACACAGGACGAAGGCTACTCGTAGGTCTGATCAATTGTTTGTGTCCTTTGCCAAACCATCTTTAGGAAAGGCTATCACCAAAGTTACTTTAGCAAACTGGATTTCGCAATGCATCATCCATGCTTACTTAGCCTCAGGGAAACCTGCTCCTTCCAGAGTCCATGCCCATTCAACTCGTTCCATAGCTACTTCTGCAGCGTTTTGGTCCAGAGTTCCTCTGGATGATATATGATGTTCATCGTGCATACAGCTGCAGTCATAACAGATGGGTTTTCCTGCCGTCAGGCGGGTCCTCGGTCGGCCGAATTCCAAAGTCTAGGTCCGGCGTCGGATGTCGTCGCTTCTTCCCTGACGTCAGTGCGACGGGTATAAAAGAACCAGCCGACGCCATTTTCTTCAGTCTTTCTTGCCGCGCGGTGCCCGAAGCAGAAGCAGTTCGCAAGTGCCGGTCGGCCAGCTCCTGAGATTATGAATATTTTTCAACCGAAGTCTTCTTGAAAGCTTAGTACCCCGTTGGGGAAACTTTTCTTGCCTCAGACCGATGTCAGACAAAGTTAATAATTGCATTTCATGTGGGAAGCAAATACTGCATAAGGATTTCCATTCCCTCTGCATTCCTTGCTTAGGCCCAGACCACGACGTCTCGGCCTGTCGTTTTTGTGCTACATTCAACAGACGCACTATTAAGCGTCGGGCGGAGTTCGCCCAACACTATTTTGGCAAAAAGTTTAATTACATTATGTTGTCGGATACTCCGACTCCAGTTTTGAGTAAAAGACGCAAAGATAAGGACCGACATGCGAGGTCCGCGACTTCTACCGACATCACGCTAAAGCCAACTACAGGTGCTCCGGTTCTCAGCGAGGTGCCTACGCAGCCCCTGACTACCGATGACACTTCATTAGCGGTGTGTTGGCGGGGAAACTCTGAGTTTAGACAGGCCTGCCACCTCTCAAGGTGTCTTCAGGCCTTCTTCTTTTTCCATTAAGGCTTTCACTAAATCTAAAGCGGTCATGCATACTAAAAGACAAGCTCCACAGGGCCCCATGCCTAAAAAGCAGATGCTCAAAATGGCTGAGGATTTGATTACTCTTATCAGGGGTTCTCAACCCCCCTCGGACAAAAGGCCCAGAGTGGAGGAAGAATACCCTTCCTCGGACCAGGCCTCCATTACTTCAGAACATTCTGAAGACCAGGAACATTCATACTCCCCTTTTGAAGATTCTGATGCAGAGGAGTCCATTCCCTCTGTCCCCCCCCCGAGGACTACTCCTTTGGGGAAACCTTGCATACCTTGAGGGAACATTTCCACTGGGAAGGCCAAGATTACTCAGACTCCAAGAAAAGGCTCAGGGATTTCCTCTTGCTCCCTCAGCACAGGCCTCTGGCTATCTCTCCTGTCTTAGACATACTAGATGATGTGTATTCAGAGGCCATCCTTAACCCAGATTCTTTACCTCCAGCTCCAGTGAAGCCTGACAGGTATTATCGGGTTCCTGATTCTCACCAATTCTTATACAAAAGCCATGCGGCTGACCCAGAAACTATTTCACAGGGTCCCAAGGGAATTAAGGCCTCCACTGCCAAAAATCCATTACCTTCAGAGAGAGATTCCAGAACTTTAGAAAGGTGGGGGGAAAAGGTATACACCTCGGCCACTTTAACCATGAGGGCATTAAACTGTCAGTTCCATATGTTAAAGTATCAACAGTTTTTGTTATCTCAGTTGAAAAGCAAAATGTCACAACCTGAACAACCAGACTTGGAGTTGCAGGATTTGTTGCATAGTGCAGAGCAAGTGGGTAAACATACCTTGCAATGTGGTTTTGATGCTTTAGAGGCCTCATGTAGAGCTGCTGTTACAGGATCAGTCATACGTAGACATGCTTGGCTCAAAGAGCAAACCTTACCAGATCATGTCAAAGCTAAATTAAAGAAAATGGAGGAAAAGGCAAAATCAATGCAAACAGTGAAAGATTTCCTACAGGTACAACCTCCACGTTTCAGTAGAAATTGGCCTTCAGAAAATTGGTCCTTTCCAGCCACAGACAGACCTCAAAGAGGTAGATACAGGCGCCTGAGGGGTAGAGGGCAATCTCAAGGATTATTTAGAGGCAGACAGTGGCAAGCACCGACACCAAGAGGTGGTGAGGATAGTTCACAGCCATTCAGAAAGCAGACCCAATGACTTTCCCCTTTGCATGCCAAGCAAGGCTCAAATGGCAGCACCTTTAGGTGGAAAACTGGCATTATTTTCGAAAAATTGGCATATTGTCACAAAAGGCAAATGGATCCTGGACATTATAGACAGAGGCTACAGATTCCACTTTCACACCCTTCCAAAAATGAGAGGCATGCCAAACCTGCCACAAAATCAAAGGGCAGAGGCACAAAAACAAATTTCAGATCTCATGAACATGAAAGCTATTCAAGAGGTATCTGCACAAGAACAGGGTAAAGGTTTTTATTCCAGACTATTCCTGGTGCCAAGGAAGGGCAAAGATTGGAAACCTATTTTGGACCTATCCATCCTAAACACATATTTACTCGTACCAAAATTCAAGATGCTCATATTACAGCAGCTTCTTCCCATGCTGGGCAAGGAGTCTTGGCTGGTAACATTGGACCTCAAGGAGGCATACCTGCATGTCCCAATCAGACAAGATTGCAGAAGATACCTCAAATTTCTAGCAGGTTCAACCCATTATCAATTCTCTGCATTGCCCTTTGGCTTATCTACTGCGCCCAGAGTGTTCACGAAATGCCTGGCATCAGTAATTGCCTTCTGCAGACTTCAAGGGATACAAATATACCCATATTTGGACGACTGCCTGATCCAAGCGGACAGCAGACACATACTTCTGAAACACCTGGCATTTGTAATAATGTTGAATTCTCTGGGATACACAGTCAACAAAAGGAAATCAAGACTAATACCCTCTCAAACAATAATTTTCCTGGGTGCCAGCTTGAATACAAACACCCAGATGGCCTACCTCACGCCAGAGAAACAAGGGCAACTAACTCAATACTTCAGAAAACTGGCAACCTTCACCAGGCTGACTGCAAGGAAAATCCTGCAGGCTCTGGGATTCATGGCATCTTGAATTCTGCTAATCCCATGTGCAAAGCTGCATATGAGGAAACTTCAATGGTACCTAAAAAACTTGTGGTCTCAACACAGCCACAGTTTGGAAACAATTATACCACTGATTCCATGCCTTCAAAAGGAATTTCTGTGGTGGGCTCAAGCATGCCAAAGAAACATAGGTCTCCCATTCTGCAAGCCTCAAGCAAATCAAGTCATCACAACAGATGCCTCAGACTACGCCTGGGGGGCGCACATGACAGATCGGTGCATTCTGGGCAAATGGTCCCAAAAAGAAAAGCACCTACACATCAATCAAAAGGAAATGCTAGCAGTAATAAATGCTATTATGGCTTTCAAAGACCTACTACATCCAGGCCAGCTATTGATAAGGACAGACAACACCACAGTGATGTGGTACATAAACAAACCGGGAGGAACCCATTCATATCCCCTATGCAGGCTAGCCATGTCTCTTTGGAACATGGCTCTGGAATTACAAATCCAGCTTCAAGCACAGTTCTTGCCAGGCAAGGAAAACATGCTGACAGACAACCTAAGCAGAAATATGACAGATCCACACGAATGGAAGTTGCATCAAGTTTTTACAAAGATAATTCAAGCATGGGGAAGGCCAGACATAGATCTCTTTGCCACCCACAGAAATTACCAATTGACAAAATTCTGCTCAAGGACCTTTCATCCACAGGCCTGGAAAGTGGACGCACTCTCTTTCAGTTGGACAACAATGACAGTTTATGCCTTTCCACCTCTTCCTCTGCTGCCCAAAGTTCTATTAAAAGCCAGAGCAGACAGACCAAAGATGATTCTCATTGCTCCAGACTGGCCAAGACAACACTGGTACCCACTCCTGAGGAGCCTGACGCATTCCCCACCATGGATCCTGCCTCTAATGCCTCTTCTACTGACTCAGCACAACTTCAAAACTTTTCACAGTCAGCTGAAAACACTCAATCTAGCCGCATGGAGGATTCCTTAAATTCACAACAGACCCTACTCTCCAAGGAGGTGCAGGATGTCATTTTGGAGGCCAGAAGGCCTTCTACTAGAAAAGCCTACTCCGCAAAATGGAAACGGTTTTGTGCCTGGAATCAGAAAAAAGGGTCAGAATTCTGGAATACTGAATTTACCTCAAATATTACAGTACCTAGCTGAGATGCTAAGCAGTGGACTTTCATTCTCCTCCATCAAAATCCATGCCTCAGCCATTTCTGCAGAATACAACACTGATCCTCCTTTATTCTCTCACCCTCTCTTAAGACAGTTCCTCAGAGGGGCAAAGAATATAAAACCCCCAAGGAAGCAACCAGTACCTGCTTGGGACCTCAATTTCATTCTAGAAAAACTGACCCTGCCTCCTTTTGAGCCAGCTGCTTCAACAGAACTGCAATATTTGTCATGGAAAACAGCCTTCCTTCTGGCTATCACCTCAGCACGCAGGGTTTCGGAACTACAAGCCCTCATGGCTGTGCAGCCTTTCATCATTTTCCATCAGGACAGTTTCCTTATGAACCAACCCTTCCTTTATGCCAAAGGTAGTATCCAGGGTAGCCTTGAATCAGGCTATCCACTTACCTACCATTTACCCTAATCCACAAAACAAAGGGGAGAGACTACTACATTCCTTGGACATTCACAGACAGCTCTGTTATTATTTGGACAGAACAAAGCCTTTCAGAAAATCAGAGCAACTCTTTGTGTCCTATGCTACAGGTGCTCAAGGGAAGCCTATTTCCAAACATCCAATCTCTAAATGGATAGCCCACTGCATACGCTTTTGTTACTCTTTTCATGGTAAAACTGTACCTACAGGCATCAGATCTCACTCCACAAGGGCCACAGCTACCTCTGCAGCTTTCCTCAGGGGGGGTTCCTACCAAAGATATTTTGGAAGCAGCCACTTGGAGTTCTGTACATACTTTCTCCAAGCACTATTACCTACCACTATACTC
Source organism: Protopterus annectens (assembly GCF_019279795.1). Taxonomy (NCBI): domain Eukaryota; kingdom Metazoa; phylum Chordata; order Ceratodontiformes; family Protopteridae; genus Protopterus; species Protopterus annectens. The sequence goes on along the minus strand of NC_056730.1, from coordinate 550,150,430 downwards.
CAAATCTAAAGCGGGCTTTGCCACTGCAGTCTTGCAGGGCATCCTGGCTCCTCCTAGTTCCACTTAGTGCCTACCACCCCTTTTTTTTTTAGCTTTGGGATTCTACCCATCTGTTATGACTGCAGCTGTATGCACGATGAACATAGTACAGTTTTGTACCTACCATAAATGTAGATGTTCGAGTGCTAATACAGCTGCAGTCCAGGTTTCCCTCCCTCCTTCCCCTCTTGGGACAGGCCTAATGGCTAACACCTCCTCATACAACTTAATTGGGGTATTCTTTTATGGTGTATTTGCTTGCAACTACTGTTTTTTGATTATATTGCATTGCATTATTACATACATTTATGTTTTGCCTTCCTTCTGGAGGCACCTGACATCTGGGGCAAGAAAAACTGAAGAAAATGGCGTCGGCTGGTTCTTTTATACCCCTGTCACAGAAGCGACGACATCCGACGCCGGACCTAGACTTTGGAATTCGGCCGACCGAGGACCCGCCTGACGACAGGAAAACCCATCTGTTATGACTGCAGCTGTATTAGCACTCGAACATCTACATTTATGGTAGGTACAAAACTGTACTTTCAGCAGGTACTTGGTCCTCTTCTCGTACATTAATTTCTCATTATAAATTGGATATGATATCCAGGAGTAGGGCTTCCTTTGGCTCCGCGATGCTCCGGAATATCCTTCCTTGAGGACCTCCCAGGGTTTTTATTAGGTAGCTGGGGACTCAGTCCACAGGTTGCAGAGCAAATGAAGTAACTACTTCAGTAAAGAAGTTATGTACTCACCATAACGTTCCATCTGAGTAGGTACTTCATTTGTCTGCAACCGACCCCCCCCCCTCCATGCCCCCCTATCCAGTATCGTGCTTCCTGACTATGAATGTCATTGGTTCATGCAGTTAGGCAGTAGGTTATGGTACTCTGTCGAGAGTCTTGGTTGCTAGTTTAGGCAAACTCGATCTGGGGAAAGGGAGTATGCAGCAGGGGGTTATGGGTAAGGGGAGGAGTTAGGAGCTCGGATCTTTTAGCTAGTAAAGCTGCCGGCTCGGATCCGAGATCTGATCCGATACCCACAGGTTGTAGACAAATGAAGTACCTATTCAGATGGAACGTTATGGTGAGTACATAACTTCTTTTTTTTCGAGTTTCAGAACCGAAGTCTTCAACTAAAGCTAAGTACACTTTTTCTTGCTCCTTACCGATGTCAGTAAAAGTTAATAATTGCATTACTTGTGGAAAGCAAATACCTCAGAAAGATTTTCATTCGTACTGTATTCCTTGCCTGGGCCCTGACCACGACATTCCTTGCTGTCGGTTTTGTGCTTTATTTAATCAGCGCACTATCCGTTGTCAATATATTTTCACCTCTAAATATTTCGGTTCTCAGTTTAATTATCCAGAAATGTCGTCAGTTAGCCATCCAACTACCGGGATTCCAAAAAAACACAAAGATAAAGACAGAGACAGGCAGCCTAGGTCCAAAGCTGCCGACGACGCTTCTCCTAAGCCAGTCGCCAGTTCGCCGGTACTGAGCCCCTGATACCCGCTGCTTCTGATTCGCAGGCCTCTACCAAGACCCATTCGTTGTCGGTATGCCACGAGATGCTTCAACTGTGGAACCTGTGGATGTCTCTACCTTGGATGGGTCTAGAGCTGCTTTGCAGGCACTAGCTTCTGAGGCCTAAATCTCGAACCATGCCTAAGAAATCGACACCCAGGCCGCATGCTCAGGCCAATATGCCTAAAAAACAAATGATAAGAAAGGCTGAAGCTCTTATAACTTTAATGAGGGGAAAACCAACCTCCCCTTTCTAAGAGACCTAGGACTGAAGTTGTTTATGAATCTTCTGACCAGGATTCTGATTCTTTTGATGATCTGGATTTGCCCTTATCTACTTATGAGGATTCTGATGCAGAGGACTCTATTCCCTCTGCTTCCCATCCAGAAGATTTTTCTTTTGGTGAATCGTTACATACTCTAAGGGAGCATTTCCACTGGGAAAGCCAGGATTTTTCTGATTCAGAAAAGAGGCCTAGGGATTTCTTACTCCTGCCTCAGGATAGGCCTTTAGCTATATACCTCCTGTACTAGACATTGTTGATGATGCCTTTTCGGAATCTAGTTTGGCCCCTGATTCTTTGCCTCCTGCACCCAGAAAACCTGACAGCTATTACAGGGTTCCTGATTCGCACAAGTTTCTTTTTAAAAATCCTGTTTCGGATCCAGAGACTGTTTCACAGGGACCCAAGGGTATTCAGGCTTCTACAGCTAAAAATCCTACCCCTTCTGATAGAGACTCCAGGGCGCTAGATAGATGGGGTAAGAAGCTTTACACTTCTGCAACCTTGGCCATTAAGGCTTTAAACTGCCAGTTTCATATGTTAAAGTATCAAAAACATGTTATTGGGTTGCTTAAACAAAAAATGATGATTCCTGATTGTGCTGAAAATAAAGAATTACAGGATTTAATGCATTCTGCTGAACAGGTTGGTAAACATACTTTGCAATGTGGATTTGATTCATTAGAGGCCTCTTGCAGGGCTGCTGTTACTGGGTCTGTGCTCAGAAGTCATGCTTGGCTTAAGGAGCAATCTTTGCCTGATCATGTTAAAGCTAAACTGTTGGATGCTCCCTTAAATCAGGACTGCCTGTTTGGCAACAAAGCTGAGGAAGTTGTTAAAAAGATAGACGATGAAGCCAAATCTATGCAAACTGTTAAAAGATTTCTTGCAAGTTCGGCCTCCTAGATTTAGTAGGCATTGGCCTTCTAAGAATTGGTTCTTTCCAGCCCCATCCAGGTTTTCTCAAGCCAAACCCAGACACAGCAGAAACCCCCAGATTTCAGTCCCAGGGGGACACACAAGACTAAGCAGTGGGGGATTTCCGCACCCAAATCTGGGAGTAGTAAGACTCCCCCCTATGGAAAACTGTCTCATTGACTTGCTTTTAAAACGTCCAAGCACTTCCCAACTGAATGCTCCTCTAGGCGGGAAAGATTGGTCTGCAGGCTAAAAACTGGGAACTCATTACCCAGGACAAATAGGTTTTAAATGGGTTTTAAATATAGTGTCCCAAGGATACAGATTTCACTTCCACATGTTAACCAACACCAAGCGGGTGGCCAGATCTACCCCCAAATCAGTGGACAGAGACCCAAAATCAAGTTCTCTCTCTCTTAAGCATGGGGGCTATTCAGTTGGTACCAGAAGAGGAAAAGGGACAAGATTTCTATTTGAGACTTTTCCTGGTACCCAGAAAAGGCAATACATGTCGTCCTGTCCTGGACCTTTCTACTCTTAAGCACCTTTCTGGTGATTCCAAAATTCAAAATGCTGACTTCACCAGCTGCATCCTATGCTAGGCAAAGATGCATGGTTGGCAACAGTAGACTTAAAAGAAGCATACCTGCATATCCCTGTCAGGGAATCTTGCAGAAGATACCTACACTTCAAAGCAGGCTACATGCACGATCAGTTCGCTGCACTGCCCTTTGGCTTATCTACTGCGCCCAGGGTATTCACAAAGTGCCTAGCTCCAGTCATTACATTTTGCAGGCAAAGAAATATTCAAATATACCCATACCTGGACGATTGTCTAATTCAGGCAGAAAGCCAGGACATACTTTTGAATCATTTGGCCTTTGTTCAAAGGGTGCTGACTTGTCTGGGCTACACCATAAAGGAAAATAAATCACACTTGGTACCCTGTCAACAAATTATATTCTTGGGCGCAAGCTTGAATACAACTTCCCAGATGGCTTTTCTCATGCCAGAGAAACGGATTCATTTGACAACCTACTTCAAACAAGTGGCCACAAAAAAACAGCTATCTGCAAGGCAAAAACTGCAAGCCTTGGGGTTCATGGACTCCTGCATTCTAATTCCATATGCAAGGCTGCATATGAGGAAACTACAATGGTATCTCAAAAGCCTATGGTGTCAATATTCACAGGATCTAGAAGCAATGATTCCTATCATACCATGCCTATGTCTAGAGTTCCTTTGGTGGGCAGAGGCCTGCCACCAAAACCGGGGACTACCAATCACACTACCCCCTGGCGCCCAAACCTTAACAACAGACACATCAGACTATGCATGGGGGGTTCACCTGGCAGGGAAGTGCATTCAGGGCAAATGGAACCCAAGTCAAATGCACCTGCACATAAATCAAAAGGAAATGGTAGCTGTACAGAATGTTCTCACAGCCTTCAAGGACCACATTCTTCCAGGACAACTAATGGTAAAGACGGACAACACCACTGTTATGTGGTACATAAACAAGCGGGGGGGGGGTACACATTCTTACCTCCTCTGTAGACAAAAGCCATGGCATCGTGGAACACAGCCTTGAGCTGCCAATTGAATCTACAAGCTCAATTCCTGCCAGGAAAACTAAATACACTGGCAGACGGACTAAGCAGAAAACTCATGGACCCACACAACTGGAAACCTGGAACCAAGGATTTTCGACATGTTGACAAGCAAGTGGGGGAGCCCAGATATAGACTTGTTTGCCTCCCCCAGAACCATCAATTGGACAAATTTTGCACAAGGATTCCCCTCAAGCTAGCTTGGAAAGTGGATGCTCTATCCTTCAGCTGGAAAAACCTATCAGTTTATGCCTTTCCTCCTCTGCTCTCCAAGGTACTACTAAAGATCAAACAGGACAAGCCAATGATGATTTTAATTGCACCAGACTGGCCACACCAACACTGGTACCCCCTCTTGCGCAGTGTGTCACGCTTGGCCCCATGACGCCTGCCTCAGACTCCTTCCCTGTTGTCTCAGCAGGAGAACCAGATTCTGCACCCTTGGCTACAAACTCTGAACCTAGCAGCCTGGCTAATTACCTAATCTCTCCTTTACCGTCCCTCAGTAAATCAGTGATGGATATCATTTTAGAGGCAAGGAAGCCTAGTGCTAGAAAATACTATGCTGCAAAATGGAAAAGATTTTGTACCTGGAGTCAATCTCAAGGGATGAGCGTAGCAGTGCCCAATTTACCTCAGATTCTACAATACTTGACTGAGATGCTTCATAAGGGCTTGTCCTTTTCCTCCATTAAAATTCATGCCTCAGCCATTTCAACTCATTACAGCACACAGCCTTCCCTCTTCTCTCACCCACTGATCAAGCAATTTCTCAGAGGGGCCAAAAGTGTAAGACCACCCAGGAGAGCTCCAACTCCAGCCTGGGACCTTAACTTTGTCTTGGAGAAACTCACTCTTCCTCCTTTTGAGCCAGCTGCTACTGCAGATTTAAAATTCCTTTTCTGGAAAACAGCTTTCCTTTTAGCAATCACTTCTGCAAGAAGGGTATCTGAATTACAGGCCCTTATGGCAGTGGAGCCTTTCATCATCTTTCATGCGGACAGGGTGTCCCTCAGAACCAATCCCTCCTTCATGCCCAAGGTGGTATCCAGTGTGGCTCTTTATCAGTCCATTCATTTGCCTACCTTCTTTCCTAACCCACAGAACAAAGGGGAACGGATACTGCACTCCTTAGATGTGCACAGACAACTTCGATTTTACATGGACAGGACTAAACCTCAAAGGAAATCTGAATAACTGCTGGTGGCATTTGCTGCAGGGACAGAGGGGAAAGCTATTTCACAGCAAACCACTTCAAAATGGATAGGCCGCTGCATTAATTTCTGCTATAAGCACCATGGAAAACCTATCCCACAGGGCATCAGACCCCATTCAACCAGGGCTGCATCTACCTCCACAGCTTTTCTCAGCAGCGTTCCTACCAGGGACATCCTAGAAGCTTCTACCTGGAGTTCTGTGCATACTTTCACCAAGCATTATCATTTGCCAATTTCCTCTAAATCCAGAGCTTTCTTTGCCACTGTAGTCTTGCAGGGTTCCTCCCCCCCAGCCTTTGCTTTGGGCATCTACCCAAATGTAATGACTGCAACAGTGAAACACGAAGAACATAATACAGTTGTGTACACTTACCATAAATGTAGATGTTATAGAGTGTATTCACTGTTGCAGTCCTAGTTACTCTCCCTCCAGCCCCCTTTCTCCTTTTGGCTATACCTCTATTCTCCCTTACTATGCTCGAAAAGCTTTTTGGTGGTTTTTTTTGTTGGAGGTATATCCTTGTAATTATAGATTTAATTGCTTCCCTTTAGGAGGGCACCTGACATCTGGGGCAAGAAAAGTTGATGTAATGGCGTTGGCTGCATGTTTTATACCCCTGACGACCTGACGTCATGGAAGAAGGGACAGCATCTGACGCAGGACCCAAGACTTTGTTAATCAGGCTGACTGAGGGCTACTGCAAGCAGATAACCCAAATGTAATGACTGCAACAGTGAATACACTTGAACATCTACATTTATGGTGAGTGTACACAACTGTACATTTTCATGGAATCCAATCTTACTCCAGACAACTTACCTCGGGCCCCTAGGAACCCTGACAGGTACTACTGAATACCTGATTCCCACAAGTCTCTCCAAGAATCCTACTGCTGATCCAGAGATCATTTCCCAGGGAACTAAAGGTATTAAGGCTACTACAGCCAAAAATCCTACCCCTTTGGCCAGGGATTCCAGAGCTTTAGACAGATGGGATAAGAAGGTATATACCTGTGCAACTCTTGTTATCAGGGCATTGAATTGCCAGTTTCACATGCTGAAGTACCAGCAACATATTATGGAACTCATTAAACAAAGAATGGTAATATTTCCAGATTGTGCAGAAAATAAAGATTTGCAAGAGCTTATGCATTCTGCAGACCAAGTTAGTAAGCATACTTTGCAGTGTGGTTTTGATGCCCCTGAAGCATCTTGCAGGGCTGCAGTCACTGGCTCTGTACTGAGAAGACATGCTTGGCTGAAGGAGCAGACCTTGCCAGATCATGTCAAATCCAATTTACTAGACGCTCCTTTAAATAAGGACATTTTGTTTGGCACGAAGCAGAAGTTGTTCTTAAAACGATGGAAGAAAAAACTAAATCTATGCAAACTGTTAAAGAATTCTTACAAGTGCAACCACCTTGATTCAGTAGCTATTGCCCTTCAAAACACTGATCCTTTCCAGCCCCTTCCAGGCCTTCCCAAACAAGACCCAGGGGAAACAGACCACCCAGACTACAGTCTCAGGGTATGCAGAGATTTAAGCAATGGCATGCTCCCACCCCTAAAACAGGGAGTGGTAAGCCGCCTCCATATGGGAAAAGTTTACATTGACTTCTCAACTCTACTTCCCAGCCCTGCCCAATTGCTTGTGCCCCTAGGAGGAAAACTTGCCCTTCATGCAAAAAACTGGATGTCCATCACTCAGGACCGATGGGTCCTCAACATTGTACCCCAGGGGTACAGATTTTATTTCCATTCACTGCCAACCCCAGCGGGTTTCCAGACCTTCCTCCAAACCAGTGGGCAGAGGCTCAAAACCAAGTTCTTTCCCTGCTCAACATCAGAGCTATTCAGCCAGTCCCAGTAGAACAAAGGGGTTAGGGATGTTCTTCGTGTTTCACTGTTGCAGTCCTCACATATGGGTTATCCGGCTCCCGGTAGCCCTCAGTCGGCCTGAATACCAGAGTCCTTGGTATGTGACTTCGGCTGCCGCCGGTTGTAAAACTGATGTCAGAACGTCTGGTATAAAGGGAGGCAGCTGACACCATTTCCTCAGTCTTTCTTGCTGCAGAACCAGAAGCAGATGCAATTCGCACTAGTGCCGGCCGTTTACCTTAGTTTTGCTTTCTGACTACCAAGTTGAAGACGCCTAGAGATAAGTATCACGTTGAGGATCCTCTTTTCTTGCTTTAATGAATGTCAGATAAAGTTAATAACCGTCTTGCCTGTGGAAAACAGATTCCGCACCTTGATTTCCATTCCTGTTGTAGAACTTGTTTAGGCCTTGAGCACGACGTCCTTAACTGCGATCTCTGTGCTTTTTTTAACCCACGTACCATACGCCATAGAGCTAAGATTTTGTATAAGCATTTCGGAGTCTGGCCTAAGTTCGTTGGTATGGCATCCTTTGGTCTCCCGACTTCGGATATACCTAGGAAACGCAAAGACAAGGACCATGACAGGCGTAGGGTTAAATCTGCTGACGACGCACCAGTGAAGTTGGTCGTCGGCGCAGTGGTAGTCAGTGAGGTGCTTTCGCAGCCCCTGCAGTCCACAGATTTTCAGCCGCAAGCCTCTGCCGAGACCTTTACGGAGTCCTCCATGCCACAGGCTGCTATTTCATCTTCAGACCCTCCGCCTGTTGCTGCCTCTGATGGGTCCAGAGCTGCTTTGCAGGCACCGGCTTCTGACACACCTTTTTTTTGACATGAGACCAGAACCAGACCGACTACCTTAGTTCAGACTTGAGTTGTTAGGCCTCCCGAGTCCCTCCATATTGCTAGTAAACCTTCCAGCCGCAAACCTTCTCACAAGCAGGCGTCTGCCTACCCTCCTGTGCCTCAGTCCCAGTTGGTAAAGATGGCTGGTGATCTTCTTTCCCTGATTAGGGGCTCTCATCCCCCCCCCCCTTCAAAGAGGGCTAGGGAATTATCTCCTGATGTTTTGTCTGTCTCGTATACTGAGTTTTCCTGTATGTCTGCTGGTGAAGAAGGAAATTCTTGACTTTTTTCTGGCTTTGAGGATTCTGATGCTGAGGATGCTATCCCTTCTGCCTCCCCTCCAGAAGATTTTTCCTTTGCGGATACTTTGAATACCCTTAGGGAGCATTTTAAATGGGAATGTCAGGATTTTCCACAGTCTAAGAAACGAATCGGGGAGTTTTTGGATTTGCCACAGCATAAGCTTCTGGCTATACCTCCAGTTTTGGAAGATGTGGATGATGTTTTCATGGAAAATTCTTTAACTCCTAGTTCTGTTCCTCCTGCCCCCAGAAAACCAGATAGGTATTACAGGGTTCCTGAATCTCATCAATTCCTTTTTAAAAGCCCTACTGCTGATCCAGAAATTATTTCTCAAGGGCCCAAGGGTGTTAAGACTACTATTGCTAAAAACCCTGTGCCTTCTGATAAGGAGTCTAGGGCCTTGGACAGTTGGGGTAAAAACGTCTATACCTCTGCTGCTCTTGCCATCAGATCCGTTAATTGTCTTTTTCACATGCTTAAGTATCAGCAGCATACTTTGGAGGCTATCAAGGCTAAACTTGGAGATATTGCCTCCATGACTGAGAACAAAGATTTACTGAATGTTGTCACTTTAGTTAATAAGCATTCTCTTCATTGTGGTTTTGACACTTTGGAGGTTTCCTGCAGGGCAGCAGCCACTGGTTCTGTAATTAGAAGGCATGCTTGGGTCAGGGAGCAGCCTCTTTCTGATCCTGTTAAGTCTAAATTGCTGGATGTTCCTTTGCACAAGGACAATCTTTTTGGTAATAAGGCTGAGGAGGTACTGAAGAAGTTGGAGGATAAGACAAAAATCTATGCAAGCTGTAAAAGATTTCCTTCAGGTTCAGCCTCCTCGGTTTAGTAAGTATTATCCTTCCAAGAATTGTTTTTTTCCCTGATCCTAGCAAGCAGGGTCGCTCTACGCCTAGGGGATGTTCTTCATGTTTTACTGTTGCAGTCATTACATTTGGGTTATCTGCATGCAGGTAGCCCTCAGTCGGCCTGTTTAACAAAGTCTTGGGTCCTGCGTCAGTTGCCGTCCCTTCTTCCATGACGTCAGGGGTATAAAACATGCAGCCGACGCCATTACATCAGTTTTTCTTGCCGTGTGGTGCCCGAAATAGTAGTAGTTCACAAGTGCCAGTCGGCTGACTCCTGAAATTTTCGTTTTCGAGTTTCAGAACCGAAGTCTTCAACTAAAGCGAAGTACCCTGTTGGGGAAACTTTTTCTTGCTCCTTACCGATATCAGTAAAAGTTAATAATTGCATTACTTGTGGAAAGCAAATACCTCATAAAGATTTTCATTCGTACTGTATTCCTTGCCTAGGCCCTGACCACAACGTACCTTGCTGTCAGTTTTGTGCCTTATTTAATCAGCACACTATCCGTCGTCTGTATATTTTCACCTCTAAATATTTCGGTTCTCGGTTTAATTATCCAGAAATGTCTGTTAGCCACCCGACTACTGGGATTCCAAAAAAACGCAAAGATAAAGACAGAGGTCGCTGAGGTCCAAAAATACCAACGACGCTTCTCCTAAGCCAGTAGCCAGTTTGCCTGTACTCTGTGAGGCACTTTTGCAGCCCCTGATACCCGCTACGTCTGATTTGCAGGCTTCTACTGAGACCCATTCGGAGTCCGGTATGCCACAAGATGCTTCAACTATGGAACCCACGGATGTCTCTACCTTGGATGGGTCCGGAGCCGCTGTGCAGGCACCGACTTCTGAGGGTGCCTTTCATCATCTTTCCTGCAGACAGGGTGTCCCTCAGAACCAGTCCATCCTTCATGCCCAAGGTGGTATCCACTGTGGCTCTTAATCAGTCCATTCATGTTTTGCCAACCTTCTTTCCCAGTCCACAGAGCAAAGGGGAATGAATACTGCATTCCTTAGATGTGCACAGACAACTTAGATTTTACTTGGACAGGACTAAACCTTAAAGAAAATCTGAACAACTGCTGGTGACATTTGCTGCAGGGGCAGAGGGGAAGGCTATTTCAAAGCAAACCATTTCTAAATGGATAGGCCATTGCATTAATTTCTGCTATAAGTACCATGGAAAACCTATCCCCCAGGGGGATCAGACCTCACTCCATCAGGGCTGCATCTACCTCTACAGCCTTTCTCAGAGGCGTCCCTACCAGGGACATCCTAGAAGCTGCTACCTGGAGTTCTGTACATACTTTCACCAAGCATTATCATTTGCCAATTTTCTCTAAATCCAGAGCTGGCTTTACCACTGCAGTCTTGCAGGGTCCCTAATGCTATCTAAATTCCTCCTCCCAACCATAGATTTGGGAATCTACCCAAATGTAATGACTGTAACAGTGAAATACGAAGAACATAGTGCAGTCGTGTACTCTTATCATAAATGTAGATGTTCGATTGTATTCAGTGTTGCAGTCCTGGTTACCCTCCCTCCAGCCCCCTAACTTCTTTTTGGCTATACCTCTACTTTCCTTTACTATGCTTAAAAGCCTTTTTGGTGTATTTGCTTTTGTTGGAGGTATATCATTGTACTTTTATATGTAATTGCTTCCCATTGGGGGCACCTGACATCTGGGGCAAGAAAAACTGATGTAATGGCATCTGCTGCATGTTTTATTCCTCTGACGACCTGACGTCATGGAAGATGGGACAGCAACTGACGCAGGACCCAAGACTTTGTTAATCAGGCCGACTGAGGGCTACTTGCAAGCAGGTAACCCAAATGCAATGACTGCAACAGTGAATACACTCGAACATCTACGTTTATGGTAAGTGTACACAACTGTACTTTTCAGATCTTCCAGAGGGCAGGCTTCTGCCCCTCAAAGGGCTATACAGTGGCATTCTTCTTCTGCTAAATCGGGGAGTTCTAAGCCAGATTCCCAAAGCAAACATTCTCAATGACTCTGGCCTTCTTGTGCCTACCTCTGCAGGCCCTGGTTTTCCTTTGGGGGGAAGGTTAGCCAGGTTCGCAGAGGTATGGTCTACCATCACAGATGACAAATGGGTGCTCAATATAGTAAACCAAGGTTACAAGTTTTACTTTCACACCTTCCTTGTTTTACAAGGGTTCCCAGACATACCTCTCAGGGCAGAGGTAGAAACTCAGATTTCTTCTTTACTGACTCTGGGGGCTATAGAGCCACTTTGTGCAAATCAGGCAGGCCTAAGTTTTTATTCAAGACTTTTTCTGGTACCCAAGAAAGGGGGCACCTGGTGCCATATTCTGGATCTGTCTATTCTAAACACTTTTCTGGTGATTCCCAAATTCAAGATGCTCACCCGTCAACAGTTACTACCAATGCTGGTCAAGGATTCATGGCTAGTAACTTTAGATCTCAAGGAGACTTACCTGCACATCCCAATAAGGGAAAGTTGCAGGCAGTTCCTTTACCTCAGGGCTGGAGAGCAACACTTTCAATTCTCTGCATTACCGTTTGGCTTACTACTGCTCCCAGAGTTTTTACCAAGTGCCTGTCTCCAGCCATTGCTTTTTGCAGGCAGAGAAACATTCAGATTTATCCTTACCTGGATGACTGTCTCATTCAAGCAAACTCCATAGAACAACTAGAAAAGGATTTGGATTTCGTGAAGAACACTCTCACCTCTTTGGGGTACACTCTCAACGAAAAGAAGTCAAAGTTGGTTCCTACAAGGGAGATGGTTTTCCTGGGAGCGAGTTTGAGTACAGCCACCCAAATGGTATTACTCCCTCAACAGAAGCAAGACGACCTTTCGGCTTACTTCAGGAACTTGTCAAACATGACCCAGCTCTCTCTGCAAGGCAATTCCTGCTAGCAGTGGGGTTCATGGCTTCATGTATTTTGATGATCCCATATGCAAGGCTGCTTATGAGAAAACTTCAGTGGTACCTCAAGAATATTTGGTGTCAACACACACAGGACTTGGACTTGATTCTTCCCCTGATTCCATGTCTACAAATGGAGTTCCTCTGGTGGGCGACAGCCTGTTCTCAGAACAAGGATCTGCCTTTCAACCCACTACCTGCCAGCCAGACTCTCACCATGGACGCCTCAGATGTTGCATGGGAGGCTCATCTGGAAGGCAGTGGCATACAGGGTACTTGGAGCAAACAGCAGATTCATCTGCACATAAACTTAAAAGAATTGATGGCAGTGCAGCAGTTTTTGCTGGCTTTCAAGGACCTACTCTACCCTGGGGCTCTGCTGATCAGGACAGACAATACCACAGTCCTGTGGTACATCAGCAAGCAAGGGGGGACTCGCCCCTTGTGCAGACAAAGCATGAGACTATGGTCCATAGCAGCTTCCATGGGCTTACATCTTATAGCCCAGTAACTCACAGGGAGGCTGAACTCCTTGGCGGATCATTTGAGCAGACATGTTCTGGATCCTCATGAGTGGCAACTGAACAAGGGCATTTTCCACCACATCACTCATCCTTGGGGCACCCCACAAGTGCATCTTTTCTCCTCTCACACCAATCATCTCCTTCCAACCTTCTGCACCAGGGAGTTTCACAGCAAAGCTTGGAAGGTGGACACGTCCTTCCCATGGACACATCTCTCAGTTTATGCATTCCCTCCTCTGCCTCCTCTTCCCAGAGTGCTGCTAAAGATAAGGGACGAAAAGCCAAAGGCTTTTCTGATAGCACCAGATTGGCCCAGGCAGCATTGGTATCCCCTCCTTCGCAGCCTTTCTGGCATCTGCCCCTGGTACCAGATCTGTTGGTTCTGGGAGGGGGAAAGTTCCTTCATCCTCATCTTCAAACTTTGCATTTAAGTGCCTGGCTAATACTTTAAATCTTTCCCACCAGGTGGTTGAAGTTCTTCATGAGGCCAGGAGGTCTAGCATCAGAAAATCCTATGCAGATTAAATGGAAGATATTTTGCTCTTGGATGCTGGCTAAAGGAGAAGACTATTCCCATCCTTCTTTCCCTCATTCTTGACTACCTAACAGGACTGCTTAATGGTGGACTTTCCTTTTCTTCAATCAAAATTCAAGCTTCAGCAATTTCGGCTCATTGTTCTTTTGAGCAACCCATTTTTTCTCACCCCTTGAAACAGTTCCTGAGGGGAGCTAGTAAGCTTAGACCTCCCAGAAGAGCTCCTACACCTGCTTGGGATCTTAATTTTGTCCTGGAAAAACTTACTCTGCCTCCCGTTGAGCCAGCTGCCTCTGCAGATTTGAAGTTTCTATCCTGGAAGACTGCTTTCCTTTTAGCTATTACTTCAGCTAGAAGGGTGTCTGAACTGCAAGCCTTAACGGCAGTAGAACCTTTCATTATTTTTCACTCAGATCGAGTTTCTCTAAGAACCAATCCCTCCTTCATGCCTAAGGTAGTTTCCAGTTTGACCCTTAACCAGTCTATTCACCCTCCTACATTTTTAACAATTTCCAAAATAAAGGGGGAAGGATTCTGCACTCTCTTGATGTGCATAGACAGCTGAGATTTTACTTAGGACTAAATAAATCTGAACAGTTGTTCATTAGTTTTGCTCCCGGGGCTCAGGTAAAGCTATTTCAAAACAGACCATCTCCAGATGGATTGCTTATTGTATTCACTTTTGTTACCCAGCATGGGAAGGTTCCCCCTCAGGGTATTAGGACCCATTCTACTAGAGCAGCCTCTACCTCTGCAGCCTTTCTGAGAGGTGTGCCTACTAAGGACATTTTAGAAGCAGCTACTTGGTCTTCCGTCCATACTTTCACAAAGCCTTACAATCTACCTTTGTTTTCTAAATCTTGGGCTGGTTATGCCTCTGCAGTTTTGCAGGGCCTTCTTACCAACCCTTATTTTGTGATCCTTCCTCCACCCTTTGTCTTTTTCCTGGGCTTTGGGAATCGATCCATATGTGGACTGCAACAATGAAACACGAAGAACATAGTACAGCTGTGTACACTTACCAAAAATGTAGATGTTCGAGTGTATTCACTGTTGCAGCCCTGGTTTCCCACCCTCCATTCCCCATTTTTTTCCTAAGGCACAGACTATTTCTATTTTTATTTTTTGTATGACGTATCCAGGGTGCTAACTTCCTGGGTTAGCCTTCTTTTGGGGGCTCCTGACAGTTAAGGCAAGAAAAACAGGAAATGGCGTCGGCTGCCTCCTTTTATACCTGATGTTCTGGCATCAGTTTTACAACTGGCGCCAGCTGATGTCATATACCAAGGATTCTGGTATTCGGGCCGACTGAGGGCTACCGGGAGCCTGATAACCCATATGTGAGGACTGCAACAGTGAATACACTCGAACATCTACATTTATGGTAAGTGTACACAACTGTACTTTTCTACTCCAGACTATTACTGGTGCCCAGGAAAGAGGGCTCTTGACGTCCAATCCTGGATCTTTCTATTCTCAACACCTTCCTGGTGATCCCAAAATTCAAGATGATTACCCTGCAACATCTTCTCCCTATGCTAGCCAAGGATGCTTGGTTAGTCACCCTAGACTTAAAGGAAGCTTATCTGCACATCCCCATCAGAGAATCATGCAGGAAATATCTAAGTTTCAGGGTAGGATCTATGCATTATCAGTTCTCTGCGCTTCCCTTTGGCTTATCTGCTGCGCCCAGGGTATTCACAAAATGCTGCAGGTAGAGAAATACCCAAATTTACCTGTACATGGATGACTGCCTGATTCAGGCGGACAGCCAGGAATTGCTACTTCAGCATCTGACATTTGTAAAAAGCCTTCCCACTTCATTGGGGTACACCATCAACGAAAAGAAATCACAACTGGTGCCCAGTCAAAAGATTATTCCTGGGAGAAAACTTGGGCACAACTTCCCAGATGGCATTTCTCTCTCCAGAAAAACAGGTCTGTTTGACAGACTACTTCAAGCAAATGGCCACCAGAACCCAGTTAACTGCAAGCCCTAGGGTTCATGGCCTTATGTATTCTGCTAATTCCATATGCAAGACTGCATATGAGGAAACTTCAGTGGTACTTAAAAAGTCTTTGGTGCCAGCATTCTCAGGAACTGGAAACAATCAATGTTCTGTAGTCCTATCTCACCGTCATTCTTACATATGGGATCGGAGCCAATCCTCGGCGTATTTACAAGCTGGAAGACTTCTGGTTGGCTCATGGCTAGGTAGGTTTCACATGGTGCACCAGTACAATCCCCAGATCTCGTTTGCCGCATCGACGAGTTCGGTTGTGCTTCTCTTTGGCTTTGGCTAAGTGATTGCATTTATTTCCACTTTTACCAAATTTCTTGGCTCTGTTTAGTTTGAAATAGTTTAAAATAGTTAAAACTGTTACTGCTTATGGTTAATCAGTTTGCGTAGTTATTAGTGTAGTTAGTTTTTACTTGCGCCATTTGGTGCAATTTTTGGCCTTTTCCCCTTCCAATTTACTTTGGTATCCCGTGTACTGGTTTATTCATAGAATTAGTAGTGTAGGCACCTTTTGCGCACTGTTAGACTGTGTGTGTTAATAGGATAGTCTAGAGTTTATGGCGGTTTCCTGCTTGTTAATTAGCTGCGTTAATTAGCTGCTTGTTAGCATTGTTGGATTTGCTGTTATTGTTAACAGAACTATGTTCTGTTTGTTCTTGGCATAAGCTTGAGTTGTTGCGAATTCCCGCTTATTACTGTGATTACTGTTTGAGTGTGTGATACTTTCTAGGTCTGTTTCAGTTAGAAGACCTTATCTCTTCGTTGCCCAGGCTAGGCCCGTTTAAATTGGAGGACCTAGTCCTAGTGGTGTCTTTCCTTCCTGCAGGGCTAGGCCTGTTTAAATTAGAGGACCTAGTCCTCTCCCTTCTTTTTCTCTGTGTGCGTGTGTCCTCTACTGCCGAATGTCTAAAGAGAGTAAGTATCATAAGCCATCCAGCTTTAAGAAATGTATTAAGTGCTCTCAAAAAAATGTCTATAACGGATGGTCATGATAACTGCGTTTACTGTTTAGGGGCCATCCATTTACAGAAGACCTTTTTATTTTGCCATGCTTTCAGTCCTAGGGTGTTGCAGGAAAGGGAGAAGAAGCTCATCCTAAACAGTCATCTTAAACCTTCCTTTGAGGAAGGTTTGTCTAGTTACTCATTTTCAAAATCTACTAAGGGAAAGTCAAAATCTTTTAAGAGGCCTTCCCCAGCACCGGCTGGTGTCTCGGAGCCACCTCTTAAAATTCCAAAATCAGACAAGTCCACTGTCTCATTGGCTCCACAGACCTCAGTGCCGACTGAGAGTAGTATTGTTATTGCAGGGTCGGTTCCAAGTATTTCAGAGCTGACCTCTGAGACTGTTTCTCAGAGTCAGTCTATGGACCCTCTACCGGCCTCCTTGATATTGAAGTCTCCTATACCTCAGAGATCCCAATCTGCTACTCTGTCATCCAGGTCTTCCAGGAGTTTATCGGTAGAAGATGTGGAGAGGGTAGTGCTGAGACTTTTGAAGTAGTCTGCTTTGCCTAAATTGTTGTTGGCTCCGACCCAGTCATTTCCGGAGCCACTCGAGTCCGTTCAACCCTCTGTGATCATTCCGCCTCTGAGCCATGCTGGTCTTTCGGAGCCAGAGTGCTTGGTACCACTTTTGGAACCTTCGGCTCCAGCTCTCCCTGTGGCTGTTTTGGAGCAGAGTTCTGCTTCGACACTTTTGGTACAGTCCGTAGTATCTAGGGGCCGAAGATCCCCGGTCAGCACCGACAGGGATGCTTAGAACCAAACTTCTTCGGTTCTGAGTCTTCCTCTTGGTGCGTCTGCTATGGTGAGTTCGGACCCTACGTCTATCTCGGAGCCAACGGCATCCTCGGTCTCCTCGGAGCCAGGGAGGTCCTCTGAGCCAGAGAGGTCAGCATTCGACGAGATGATGAGTGTGCTGTCCCGATCGTCAGCTCCTACCAGAGGTACTGGCACTCTTCCCCCTAAAGCACCTACTTCTGTCTCGGCTCCTACTCCCTCCAGAGACCCTCAGCATCAGTAGCCACTGGCTGGTGGCCCCCACTCTTTCGAGACCTCCCCAGAATGCACCTCTGAGGAGCCCCCCCCCCCCCCCCAAGAAGAGGACTTGTAAGAGGAAGCATGTCGACTCCCAGGATGAGTCTTTGACATCTGACACTGACCTCGAGGAGTCTGAAGGGTCCCCCAAGTCATCCTCTGATGATGTCTCCTTCGTAGACATCCTGGAAATCCTTAAACAGAGGTGCAGCTGGCCCACTGTCACCCCTTTTGATAAGGAGTCGGTGTACCTGAAGGCTTTTGGGTCTCAACCTTCTGCCTCTCTGATATCTCCACCTTTCGACGAACTGATGGATTTAGTTAGTCGAAAGGTGTGGGATTCTCCTGATGCTGTGGAGCCAGTCCCCAGGAGACCGAACAAGTTTCTTTCTGCCCTTTCAAGAAAAACAAATTTGTCTAAAGGTGTTCCTCTAGATGCCATGGCAGTGGCGGCCACTAAGAAGGAGCTAGCTGAGACGACTTCTGTTCATCCACCGAATAAGGAGTCTCGAATGATGGACAGATAAGGGAAGCATCTTTTCTTCAGCGGCATTTACCCTTAGATCACTGAATTACCATACTCACTTTACGAGGCTTAAAGAGTTGAGATTCTTTACAAGGTACATATACTGGGGGAGTCCCTGACAAGGTTTCTACCCAATTGTCCACCTTAAACTCTATTGTCAACTCTTCCATGCAGCTTATTTCATATGCAGCCGATGGAGCGAGTAGAGCAGCGGGTTCATGAATTTCCCTAAGGCGTCATTCCTGGATGCATTTGTGTAAATTTGCGGAACCATTTAAGTCTACCTTTACCAACGTCCCCTTCGCTTCCTCATTGTTTGGATCCAAGGTAAAGGACACTCTCACCCAGTGCGAGCAAGAAGGAAAAACACTCTCTGCCATGGAAGTATGTTTTGCTGTTCCCTCTAGACCATACCCTAAGGGTAAGATGTGGTTCAGGATGTCCCAGAGGCTTTTTCAGGAGAACACAGGGTGACGACTCCTTCAGAGGAAGAGGAGGAAATGGTAGACGTTGCCCTTGAGGCAGGGACAGTCCACAAAACCAGGGAGGTCATGATTTCTTTCAGGGCCGGCCCTACCAGTGCTCCCGATGTGGGGCCCGACTGTGCTTCTCTGGGGCCAGTCGGGGGTCGCATTTCTTTGAATCCAGAAGCCTGGCTAAGTATCACTCAAGACAAATGGTTACAAATAATTATTACCAGAGGTTATGTCATACCCTTTTCTCTTCCACCCTTTGTTCCCAAGAAGATCCCAGATGCCCCACCCAATCACAGGGATCAGGCAACTGTGGAGGTCAAGTTGCTTTCAGAAAGAGTCATCCAAACCATCCCAGCAGATCAAATAGGATCCAGAACTTACTCCAGATTCTTTTTAGTGCCAAAACGTACAGGGGACTGGAGGCCCATTCTGGACCTCAGCAGATTGAACGAATCAGTAAAGGACAAGTTCCGGATGGTAACACTGCAGTCTATACTCCCGTTGTTAGGGAAAGACAATTGGATGTGCTCAATAGATCTCTAAGATGCCTACTACCACATAAAAATGGACAGGGCGTCAAGGAGTCATCTACGTTTCCGGCTGGGAGCCAGTCACTATCAGTTCCATGCTCTGCCCTTTGGTCTCACCACAGCCCCCAGGGTGTTCACGAAATGTATGGCAGTAGTGACAGCTCACCTGAGACATTGAGGATTCCAAGTGTTTCCGTATTTGGACGACTGGCTCCTGACCGCTCCCACCAGGCATCTACTCTTTCAGAACAGGGACGCTACTATTCAGCTTTGTGCCAAGCTGGGAATTTCCATAAATTGGGAAAATTCTGCCTTATTGCCCTCTCAATCTGTGATTTTTATAAGCGCAGGTAAACATGGTGGCTCATCTTCCTGCAGAAAGGGTACAGAACCTGGTTCTTCAAATTCAGTGTCTCCTCTCCTAATGAAAGGTCAAAGCAAAGATTATTCTGCAGCTCCTAGGGACCATGGCTACCACCATACTATTAGTGCCACTAGCAGTGACTTCTGTCATCCCAATGGTCCTTTCAGAACCTTCCATTATCCCATCACATTCTACTGACAGAAACTTGCAAGAAGGACCTCCTTTGGTGGACATTACCCAATCAGCTGACCACGGATGCTTCATTTGTTCCTCGCCAACCCATTGCCACTGTGACCACGGATGCCCCACAGATAGGGTGGGGGAGCATTGTCTAGGCAGGACTGTCCAAGGCACATGGCAAGATCACGAAGCTCACCTGCATGTCATTGTTCTAGAGATGAGGGCGGTGCTCCTGGTGTTGCAGGCACTTCACGACCGTCTGCCTCTGGGGACTATTGCAGTACATTCAGACAACATGTCTGTAGTATGGTATATCAACAAACAGGACGGAACCAGATCTTACCCACTCTGTCGAGAGGTCATGCGAATTTGGAAATGGGCGATATCTTCCCAGCGTTTTATGGTGGCAACGCACATTCCAAGGACGACCAGCGTGATAGCCGACAAGCTCAGCCGGGCAATCCTGATGCCTCACGAGTGGTCTCTAAAACAAGAAACAGCGGAACAGATTTTCCGCAGATGGGGACAGCCTTGCTTGCGATCTCTTTGCCAGCCCAATCAATGCCAAATGCAGCCGCTACTTCTCCCTCATCCCCCCTCTGGGGGAGTCACCGAGAGACGCACTTGTTCATGATTGGCCCCTGGGTCTCCTGTATGCTTTTCCTCCCTTTCCTCTCATTCCCAAGATTATTCAGAAAGCAAAATGTCTGAGAAGCAAACTGATCCTCATTGCTCCTTACTGGCCTCTTCAGGTTTGGTTCCCCTTCCACGGGTCTCTTCTCCTGGATGATCCTTGGATTCTGGACCCAGTTCCAGACCTGTTGGCTTACATGTCCGGTTCGCTTCACCCCGCCTTACACACCCTCAATTTAACAGTGTGGCTGCTCTAGTTCCATCCGTAGTCAGGTTTCACGACTTCTCACCTTCTGTGCTGTGACTCATATCCTTACGTCTTCTCATAAACTTTCCACTAGGAGACTATATTCCAGTAAATGAAGAAGATTCTCTCTTTGGGTGGAGAAAATTGATGTTAACCCCTACACTCCCTCTATTCCAGTGGTTTTGGAATTCCTTTCTGAGCTTTTCCACCAAGGATCTGTGGCTGCCACTGTCAGAGTTCAGTTGGCAGCGATTTCAAATTTTCATCTAGGTTTTCCAGATTCTAATTTGATGTCACATAAGCTGTGCCAAACCTTCCTTAAAGGTGCGTCAGCCAGACTGGTTTCAGAGTTGCATTGTCTGTTAAACCGCCTTATATGATTTTTCACAAAGACAGGCTGTCCCTTCATACTAATCCCTCCTTTGTCCCAAAGGTCTGTTCCCATGCCACTTTGAATCAATCCATAGAACGTCTGGTATTCTTTTCAAATCATTCCAGTGCAGCTGAGTACAGGTTTCACCAGCTGGATGTCCATAGACAATTACGTTTTTATTTGCACCGGACTAAAGACATCAGAAAATCAGATCAATTATTCATTTCCTTTTCCGAATCCAGGTTGGGCTTGCCAGTTTTCAAAGTAACTCTAATTGGATTTCTAGCTGTATAGCTTATGTTTACAGTTCTGAGGGTAGACCTTTACCCTTTAAAATCAAGGCTCATTCTACCAGATCTCAGTCTACCTCTGCAGCCTTTCAAGCCATGGTCCCACTTGACAATATTTGTGCAGCAGCTACGTGGGCTACCTCTCTCACTTTTATTACTCATTACAAATTGGATTTAACCTCCAGGGGTAGAGCATCTTTTGGTTCCATGGTACTCAGGAGTATTTTTCCTTGAGCCACCCAGGAATAAAGGCGCTAGGGACGCTGTCCCATATGTAAGAATGAAGGTGAGATAGGACTGCAGAACATGAAGTTATGTACTCACCATAATGTTCCATGTTTGTAGTCCATCTCACCCTTCATTCTTATGAACCCACCCTCCTGCCCCCATCCTGGAAGTACCTGGAGACAGAAAAATGTTAATTTATTATGTATGGAAACCTTTTAGTATTGGCTTCTTTCTGTATGTTGTTAATATTTCTCCTAGTTAGAGCAAACAAGATCTGGGGATTGTACTGGTGCACCCTGTGATACCTACCTAGCCACGAGCCAACCAGAAGTCTTCCAGCTTGTAAATAGGCTGAGTCTGAGAATGAAGGGTGAGATGGACTACAAACATGGAACGTTATGGTGAGTACATAACTTCTTTTTCCTATCAGACTTTGTCTGAGGGCAGAGTTCCTTTGGTGGGCAGAAGCATGCAACCACAACAAGGGACTGCATTTTACTCTACCCCACGCCGCCCAAACCCTGACCACAGACGCATCAGATTATGCATGGGGGGGGGGCACATGGCTGGTAAATGCATTCAGGGCCATTGGAGCCCAAGCCATAATTCTCCTGCACATCAACCAGAAGGAGATGCTAGCTGTACAGAATGCTTTGACAGCTTTCAGATACCTAATCCTTCCCAGACAACTGCTGATAAAAACAGATAACACCACAGATGTTCATCATGTTACCCTGCTGCAGTCATCACACTTGGGTTATCCTGTCGTCAGGCGGTCCCGCAGTCGGCCGGAATTCCAAAGTTTTGGTCCGGCGTCAGTTGCTGTCGCTTCTTCCCTGACGTCAGTGTGCCAGGGCTATATATAATGCATCCAGCGCCATTTTCTCCAGTCTTTCTTACCGCGCGGTGCCCAAAGCAGAAGTAGTTCGCAAGTGCCGGTCGGCCGACTCCTGAGATTTTCGAAGTCGAATTTCAGATCCGAAGTCTTCAATAAAGCTAAGTACCCTGTTGGGGAAACTTTTCTTGCCTCAGACCGATGTCAGAAAAAGTTAACAATTGTATTTCTTGTGGGAAGCAAATACCTCATAAGGATTTTCATTCTTACTGCATACCTTGCCTAGGCCCAGACCACAACGTCACTGGTTGTCGTTTTTGTGCTAGGTTTAATAAGCGTACTATAAAAAGACGCTTTGATTTCGCACGACACTACTTTGGTAGAAAATTTAACTACACAATGCCGTCGGAGCAACAGACTACCAGTGTGCCCAAAAAACCCAAGAATAAGGACAGGCAGCCTAGACCCAAGCCAGACTCCAAGTCCTCGGCTGGACCGGTCTCCGGTGAGGCCCCGATGCAGCCCCTGACTACCGCAGATTTGGAACCCGAGACCGTTTCAAAGCCTTTGGCAGAGAGCGCTAGGCCGACACAGCCATTTTGTTTAGCCCCTACCCACGACTCTGCAGAAAGAGATGTCGGTGCTGCAGAAACACCTTCGGTTTCTGAAGGCGTCTTCAGACCGACTACGCTCACCATAAAAACATATCCTAAGCTTAAGACTCCTATTAAACCTAAAAAGACTGCACTTCAGTCTCCAGTTCAAAGCCCCATGCCTAAGAAACAGATGCTTAAAATGGCTGAAGATTTGATCTCTTTAATCAGGGGTTCCCAACCCTCACCCGACAAGAGGAAGATTATGCCTCCTCTGATCAAGTGTCTATTTCCTCAGGCTCCTCTGAGGACCAAGATTACTCCTTCTCCCCTTATGAAGTTTCTGATGCTGAGGATTCTATTCCCTCCGCTTCTTTTCCTGAGGACTACTCCTTTGGGGAAACTTTGCATACTATGAGGGAACATTTTCACTGGGAAGGTCAGGACTACTCTGCCTCAAAGAAAAGGCTCAGAGAGTTTCTTTTACTCCCCCAGCACAGGCCACTTGCCATCCCCCCAGTTTTAGACATTGTGGATGATGTTTACTTAGAATCTAGTTTGAACCCAGATTCTCTGCCTCCTGCTCCAGCCAAACCAGACAGATACTATAGAGTGCCTGATTCCCACAAATTCCTTTATAAAAGCCCTGTTGCTGATCCAGAGACGGTCTCCCAGGGTCCCAAAGGGGCTAAGGCTTCTATGGCAAAAAATCCTGTACCCTCTGAAAGGGACTCCAGAGCACTAGACAGGTGTGGGGAAAAGGTTTACACCTCAGCCACTCTAGCTATGAGAGCACTAAATTGCCAATTTCACATGCTAAAATGTCAGCAATTTCTAATGTCTCAGCTAAAACAAAAAATGAGCACACTCCCTCAACAGTCTGAATTGAAAGAAATGCAGGATCTGTTGCATGCAACTGAACAGGTGGGCAAACATACTTTACAATGTGGTTTTGATTCTTTGGAGGCTTCCTGCAGAGCAGCTGTCACTGGATCTGTTATACGTAGACATGCTTGGTTAAAGGAACAAAACTCTGCTTGATCATGTTAAAGCAAAGCTTCTAGATGCTCCCTTACAGCAGAATGTTCTATTTGGAGTTAAGGCAGACGAAGTCTTAAAGAAAATGGAGGATAAGGCAAAATCTATGCAGACAGTCAAAGACTTTCTACAGGTACAGCCCCCTCGCTTCAGCAGAAATTGGCCAACTAAAAATTGGTCCTTTCCAGCTACTGACAGACCACAGAGGGGTAAATACGGACGTCCAAGAGGCAGAGGACAACCGCAAGCCCAATACAAACCTCGACAATGGGGCACTGCAACACAGAAGGGAGAAGACTGGTCCCAAACTACCAGAAGGCAAACTCAATGACTTGCACCTCATCTGGCCAAGCAACACTGTCTTGGCAGATCCCTTGGGAGGAAAACTTGCACTTTTTTCAGACAACTGGCACATTGTCACAAAGGACAAATGAGTCCTAGACATAATTTCACGAGGATACATATTCCATTTCCACACCTTGCCAATGAAGAGAGGAATGCCAAATCTGCCACAAAATCAATGGGCAGAGGCACAAAAACAAATTTACAGCTGTCATGGACATGAGAGCCATTCAACTGATACCTACACGAGAGTAAGGCCAAGGATTTTACTCAAGACTCTTTCTAGTCCCCAGAAAGGACAATGCCTGGAGACCAATTCTGGACCTTTCAATTTTAAACACCTTCTTACAAGTACGCAAATTCAAGATGCTAACACTACAGTAGTTTCTTCCCATGTTGGGCAAGAAAGCATGGCTAGTAACGTTGGACCTCAAGGAGGCATACCTGCATGTCCCTATCAGACAAAGTTGCAGAAGATACCTCCGTTTCATTGAAGGTTCAACCCATTACCAATTCTCTGCACTGCCCTTTGGCTTATCTACTGTGCCCAGGGTCTTCACAAAATACCTGGCACCAGTAATTGCATACTGCAGACAAAGAGGAATTCAAATATACCCATGCCTGGACGACTGCCTCATCCAAGCAGAAAGCAAGGACATCCTCTTACAACATCTGGCTTTTGTAAAACATCTTCTAAGTTGCCTGGGGTACACAGTAAACGAAAAGAAATCAAAACTAGTACCCTCACAAAATATGACATTCCTGGGTGTCAACTTGAATACAACGGCCCAGAAGGCTTATCTGACACCAGACAAACAACTACAACTGATTCAATATTTCAAAACAGTGGCAACAAAGACCCTACTCCCTGCAAGAAAAATTCTGCAGGCCTTGGGCTTCATGGCATCTTGCATTCTACTAATACCATTTGCAAAGCTGCATATGAGGAAATTACAGTGGTACCTAAAAAGCGTATGGTCTCAACACAGCCACAGCTTGGACACAATGATATCTCTCATTCCTTGACTACAACAGGAGTTTCTATGGTGGTCACAGGCATGTCACTTCAACAAGGGTCAGCCTTTCACCTTGCCCCCAGCCAGGCAAACTATGACAACAGATGCATCGGACTACGCCTGGGGGTGCACATGGCAGGACAAGCACGTTCAAGGCGTATGGACTGCAGATCAAAGAAATCTGCACATCAATCAAAAAGAGATGCTAGCTGTACAGAATGCTGTGACAGCCTTCAAGAACCTATTACATTCAGGACAAATTACAATAAGGATGGACAACACCACAGTAATGTGGTACATAAACAAGGAGGTACACACTCCTACCCTCTATGCAGGCAAGCAATGACCTTGTGGAACACAGCACTGGCTTACCAAGTTCAGTTACAAGCTCAATTCCTGCCAGGAAAAAAAAAACACATTGGCAGACGTCAGCAGAAACATCATGGATCCCCACGAGTGGAAACTGGATCCACAAGTATTTGCAATGATAACTCAAAAATGGGGCCTTCCAGACATAGACCTGTTTGCCAGCCCCCAAAACTATCCGCTAACAAAATTTTGTACAGGGGCACTTCACCATCAAGCTTGGAAAGTGGATGCACTCTCATTCAGTTGGAAAAACCTGACAGTATATGCCTTCCCTCCATTGCCTCTCCTCACAGAGGTGCTTCTGAAAGTCAGAAAGGAGAGACCACAACTGATACTCATAGCCCCAGACTGGCCACGCCAGCAGTGGTACCCACTATTAAGGAATATGGCCCAGGGCCCACCTTGGATTTTGCCACAAATTGCTCATTTGCTCACACAGCAAAACAATCAGATTCTACACAGCCAGCTCAAAACCTTAAATCTGGCTGCATGGCAAATCAACTAAGCATTCAGCCAGCTCCTCTTTCCCAAGCAGTTATGGATGTTCTTCTGGAAGCTAGGAGGCCCAGCACCAGGAAGACCTACTGGAACAAATGGAAAAGATTTTGCACCTGGAACCAAGCTAAAGGCCAAAACTCACCTCAGCCTCACATGCCTCAGATTCTACAGTATTTAACTGAGATGGTGCACAAAGGACTTTCTTTTTCTTCCATTAAAATCCATGCATCAGCTATTTCAGCCCACTACAACACGGATCCACCCTTATTTTCACATCCATTTCTAGGGCAGTTCCTCAGAGGGGCAAAAAACATTAGACCCCCCAGGAGAGCACCTACACCAACATGGGACCTCCATTTTGTTCTGGAAAAACTTATGCTACCTCCCTTTGAACCAGCTTTCTCTGCAGATCAACAGTTTCTATCATGGAAGACTGCCCTGCTGCTAGCAATAACTTCAGCTAGAAGAGTCTCAGAGCTGCAGGCACTAATGGCAGTGGACCCTTTCCTCATTTTCCATCAACACAGAGTTTCTCTATGAACTAATCCTTTCTTCATGCCTAAGGTGGTTTCCAGTGTGGCTTAAATCAAACCATCCACTTACCCACCTTCTTCCCAAATCCACAGAACAAAGGAGAAAGACTCCTGCATTCCTTGGACATTCACAGGCAACTTCGTTACTACTTGGATAAAATTAACGTTTTCAGAAAATCTGACCAGCTCTTTGTATCCTATGCTACAGCTTCACAAGGGAAGGCTATATCAAAGCAAACCATTTCCAAATGGATAGGACATTGCATTCATTTTTGCTAAACCCATCATGGAAAACCAGTTCCTGCTACCATTAGGCCTCACTCTACCAGGGCAACAGATACATCTACAGCCTTCCTCGGGGTGGGGGGGGAGGGGGGTCCGACCAAGGAGATTTTGGAAGCTGCAACTTGGAGTTCATAACACACCTTTACCAAACACTATCACTTACCACTTTACTCTAAGACTAGAGCTGGCTTCGCCACTGCAGTTTTACAGGGCCTTCTAGCCTCCTCTAACCCGCTATGACTCCTCCACCCATCCTTAGCATTGGGATTCTACCCAAGTGTGATGACTGCAGCAGGGTAACACGATGAACATAGTACAGTTTTGTACCTACCATAAATGTAGATGTTTGAGTGTACACCCTGCTGCAGTCCAGGTTACCCTCCCTCCATCCCCTCTGATCTAACTGGCTAAATCTCTACAATGCCTTCCTGATGTATTTGCTTATAGCTGGAGGGATTTTGTGCTAAAACTTCATAAATTGGTACTAATTATTGACCACCTTTTTGGGGGTACCTGACATCTGGGGCAAGAAAAACTGAAGAAAATGGCGTCGGATGCATTATATACACCCCTGGCGCACTGACGTCAGGGAAGAAGCGACAGCAACCGACGCCGGACCAAGACTTTGGAATTCCGGCCGACTGCGGGACCGCCTGACAACAGGATAACCCAAGTGTGACGACTGCAGCAGGGTGTACACTCGAGCATCTACGTTTATGGTAGGTACAAAACTGTACTTTATATGGTACATTAACAAGCATGGGAGAACCCATTCTTACCCACTCTGCAGGTTAGCCATGACTCTGTGCAGTACAGCTTTGGACAACCAAGTCCATCTACAAGCTCAATTCCTGCCAGGCAAACAAAATTCACTGGCAGACAACTAAAGCAGAAATCTCCTAGACCCACACGAGTGGAAATTGGAGCCCAGCACCTTCAACCTTCTTATCCAGAGGTGGGAGACCCCAGAGGTGGATCTCTTTGCCTCCCCCCCCCCCACAACCACCAGTTAAGCAGATTCTGCAGCAGGAACCCTCACAGCAGGGCCTGGAAGGTGGATGTCTTATCCTTTCAATGGGAAAACCTCTCAATCTATGCCTTTCCCCCTCTGCCCCTTCTCTCAAGAGTACTACTCAAGATAAAAGAAGACAGGCCAAGGACGATTCTGATTGCCCTGGACTGACCACACCAGCACTGGCACCCACTCCTGCGCAGCCTGACTATGGTGCCACCCTGGCACCTACACCAGACCCCTACCCTGCTGTCACAGCAGGAGGGACAGATTTTGCATCCACAATCGCAAGCCCTAAATCTTGCAGCCTGGCTTATTCCTTGAGTACTCCACCAGCAACCCTAAATAAACAGGTGCTGGATGTCGTTTTTGAAGCCAGAAGGCCTAGTACTAGGAAATCCTATGCAGAAAAGTGGAAAAGATACTGTTCTTGGATTCAGTATGAAGGAAAGGACACAGCAGTGTGCCCTCCTTACCTCTAATCCTGGATTACGTAGCAGCTACTCCACAGAGGCCTATCCGTTAAGATTCATGCCTCTGCCATTTCGGCCCATTACAATACTGAGCCCACCTCTATTTTCTCATCCTCTTATCAAACGGTTCCTGAGAGGGGCTAACAACTTAAGGTCCCCAAGGAGAGCACCCACCCCTGCTTGGGACCTTAACTTTGTTCTGGAAAAGCTCACTCTTCCCTCTTTTGAACCTGCTGCTTCAGCACAATTAAAATTCCTCTCTTGGAAAACAGCCTTTCTTCTAGCCATCACTTCAGCTAGAAGAATGTCTGAGCTACAGGCACTGATGGCTGTGGAACCCTTTATTATCTTCCATGCTGACAGCGTTTCTCTCTGAAACTAACCCGTCTTTTATGACTAAGGTGGTGTCCAGTGTGGCTGTAAACCAATCCATCTATTTGCCAGCCTTTTTCCCTAACCCTCAGAATAAAGGGGAAAGGATCCTGCACTCTTTGGACGTGCACAGACCGCTCAGGTTCTCCCTTGATTGGACTAAGCCTTTCAGAAAATCTGACCAGCTGTTAGCTTTGCACCAGGGGCATAGGGCAAGGCCATTTATAAACAAACCATTTCCAAATGAATAGCACACTGCATCCGTTTCTGCTACAAGCACCATGGAAAACCAACACCTCAGGGGGTCAAGACACATTCCACTAGGGCTACTTCTACCTCTACAGCATTTCTCAGGGGAGTCCCTACCAGGGTCATTCTGGAAGCTGCAACCAGGAGTTCTGTACACACCTTCATCAAGCATTATCACTTACCTATTCCAAATCCAGGGCAGGATTTGCTACAGCAGTCTTGCAGGGCCTACTAGCCAACCCTAACTCTTCTTGACTGCCTCCACCCTTCCGCAGCTTTGGGAATCAACCCAAGTGTGATGACTGCAACAGTGAAACACGAAGAATATAGTATAGTTGTGTACACTTGCCATAAATGTAGATGTCCGAGTGTA
Organism: Protopterus annectens; assembly: GCF_019279795.1. NCBI lineage: Eukaryota > Metazoa > Chordata > Ceratodontiformes > Protopteridae > Protopterus > Protopterus annectens. The sequence continues at coordinate 550,121,078 of NC_056730.1, read as the reverse complement.
TTCAGTGTTGCATTCCTTGTTTCCCTCCCTCCAGCCCCCCTGGTTTTCTCTATCTTTCTATCTCTCTCTCTATGGTTATTGGTAATTACTTTTTACTGGTGGTGGTTTCCACACCATATACTAACTCCCTATTTGGGGGCTCCTGACATTAGGGGCAAGAAAAACTCATGTAATGGTGTCAGCTGCCTGTTTTTATACCCCTGACGACCTGACGTCATGGAAGAAGCGACAGCATCTGACGCAGAAATACTAAGGCTCTGGTATTCGGGCCAACTGAGGGCTACCTGCAGGCAGATAACCCAAGTGTGATGACTGCAACAGTGAATACACTCTAACATCTACATTTATTCGAAGTATACACAGCTGTACATTTTCTTTTGCCATGCAGTTTGCTGTATTAATTGTACTTGTTTATTTTAGATTGTATAGGGGAACTTGGTTTCCAACGTTTCTAAAGCAAGTATTTTTTTTTTTTATTTGTATTGATTCAAACAACTGAAAGATATGGGAACATGATTGCTGTTTAAAATGCTTATGTGTACAACATACCTCTCAATCTTTCGGAGCAAAAAATCTGAACAAAGCCAAAAATAATGGTGGGGCAAAGGCCTAAAAATAGCAACAGGTGTTAAATATTGCGCTGTACACTCAGTTGCTAGAATAACATGTTTTGCATTATGTATTTTCTGAGGGGTATGAAGTCTGAAATTCAATGGTCTGTCATTTATTATTTAGTAACGTCAGTCTTCATGTTGGTATCACACAATTTCATTGGAGTGGGTGGGTTCACATGACTATATATGCAGATTTTATGTCAGTCAGCTTCACAATTTATTTTACCAGTTGTTCCTACATTCCGCCTGCCTTTGTCCAGATTTTTGATGTTTCCAGGTTGAGAGGCATGGCTCAGATGCTCACTGCAGTGGGTAATCCAGGAATATTTTTTGGTTGGGTTACTTGCTCAGAGTGCCACATTTTTGCACATGGGGACTGTGGAACTCAAATTCAGGATATCAAGATGAAGTTGGTAAGCAGCTAATAGCCTTAATCCTCTGAATTGTACTCAAACAGTTTATATACAGCTGTCTTTTTCCATGCTGCCTCTGAACTTTAACATGCAGATTTTTAGTGATCATATCCAAATTGTGTGAAACAATGCAAGCTTTGTAATTGTTTTTCCTCAGTGGAGCATACATATGATCTCTTCGTAAATCTTTGCAATCTACACTGTATTAGTAGAATGGTGTCCCTGGTGGTCTCTAATGTCTTCTTCATTCTCCTACGTGGAACTTTGTGTGAGATAAGTTTGTTGTCCATTTCTTCTACTGAATGCCTTTAGAACCACTCTCTAGTGTATTGTGTGATTATGTAGCTTTGAATGAATTAATAGCAGAAGAAATGTGTGTTCTTCCTCTAGCTAGAGAATCTTTGGTTTGCACCCCTTTAACCCTTTTACCTTGTGAATTCTTTCCAGAGGCCGCAAGCGGTTTGTGAGTGAAGGAGACGGCGGGCGAATTAAGCAGTAAAGCAACTTCAATGAATGCTGCAGCACATCTAGTTCCAGCCCAAAAAGAGGAACCAAGGCATAAAGGAAGCTTGCATCTGGTTGACATTTGGATTGGTTACCTCACCATAGTAATGGACTTTAATTGAGGTGCCTCTCCACATATTGGGGACAGCAGAGTAAAACATGAGTAATGAGAGGCATTGTTCTTGACTCTGGGATGCAAGAAAAGCTGCTGCATAAGTGCATGGTGGGGATTGTAAAATACAAAGGTTATTGTGTCTTTTTTCAGACCGGTAACAGTTTGTTGTTAATATGTTTGTTTTGGACATGGGTTGCATGTTTCTCTTTGTAGAACTTTTGCAATAACAAAATAAGGAACTTTGGTATAAATCTTATAGCCTTTAGTCACCGCTGTGCTGTAAAAAGACATGATTACATTTGAAATTCTGACCCAGTTTCATACCCCGAAAACAGACATTTACAACCTATTGTAAGGTCAGCTGCATCCTAATGCATATAAACTTGCAATTATTTGATCATGAAAACGAAAGACCAGGCATACAAACCTTTTTAGTGAAGAGCCTCGTATATTAAATATATGCTTTATATATCATGCTGAGCTGCGCTGACTAGACACTGAATTACAGAATTAGCATCTCAGGACTCTGGATGTCCAGTAAGTTACTCTGTGTACAAGTGTAACTGTTACAATCATACAAACTGACAGAAACTCACACCAGCAGAATGATTTAAAACAATCCTGTATAGCATTGCCGAATGTGAGGAACAAATATGTTGCTCCATTTAGTTTGTCACAGTATGTTTAAATCTACTTGGTTCAGAAACCTGGGCATTCATTTGTCTGTATGAGACAATTTTACCTCTGGATTGATTTAAAACCTGAATCTTACATGTTCACAAATATTTCTGTGCAGATTTGTTTGCTTTTTAAAATTACTAAGCTGTATTCCACCTGTTGTAGCTAGAATCAGTTGGGACACTGTCTTTTGCATCCTTTCAGCAAAAACATGTCATTTTGGTCAAGATTGACACTCAAGTATGCAGTGCTGTGTTTCTTTCTCATTTGTGATTTATCATTGTTAAACCTGGATGAAGAAATTATTTAAACCTGCAGGTGGTCTATCAATGAATCTTTTGCTGTTTAATACATGCCATTCTCTCTGCATCTTCATATTCACTGGTCAGGTACTCCCTTACTGAAAATATTATAGGGCCACATACTTGAAATTTTGTCAAACTTGCCCTATTCTTGGATGATTCACACAACATTTAAACCTGCAGTTTGCCTGCCATCTGAATCATTTTGTCTGTAGTTGGGATGTCAGTGGATCCTTTGGAAGATCTTCCTCTGTAACTAAGTTGTTAATCCCATTTTCCATTGCTAGACATGTATTGTGAGTTTGTAAGAACAAGGGAGTGGAGTTTTCCTGTACACCTACCAGTCACCTCATAGCTAACATTTATGTGCTTTGTAATGCTGATTGTTTCTAGTAGACTGAAAAACATTGGTAGCAGATTGAAGATGATGTTACACTGTTGACCTTTACTGGAACATGCCAGTTTGACACACTTGAAGTGGTGGCATCCATTTATCCTGTAGAATATTTTCCTACATTATCACAGATTCACGAAAGGTTATCCTCCAAATAGACAAACTCTTGTAAGATGACAAGGCATTGCTTCCATCTTTGCCTGATGCTTCCACATATGGAGGCTCTTAAGAACATATGGTTTGTTTTATGGTTCTGTATATTACTTATAATTATTAAGACTTTTTAAATTGTGTCTTAAAAAAGTTTTCTTTTGGTTACATCCAAGATTCAGCATGGAGAGAGTTGGACACTGTCCCTCTGACTGCAAAGAAAAATAGAATGTTGACTTCCTAAGAATTTACTTGAACTGGCTTGTAGTCCTTAAGTAAATTCTTTAGACATAACAGTAATTGTGGCAGGAGTTAATTTACTCCAGGAACACACTTGGTTCATGCTGTAGGTATTGTTGCTGGTTTGCCAGACGGACCTCACTTTTAAGCAGTCTGTTGACTTGTATTACCTTTGTCATGTCATTATTACAAGATTTTCCTGCTGATGATATTTGGCCAGACCTTGCTGTTTAGTGCATTGGTTTTCTGCTTTCCAAATTTAAAAAAAACAGCTTTTCATTTTTAAAAAACAGCTTTTCATTCCCTTATACTGAAACCCATTATTTAGAAATGTATTTTCTGGTTTTTCCTCTTCAGGGGGCTTGCAACATGTGTTATTTAGTTAGTTGCAAACACTTTTGTTTATAATTGAAACATCACATTCATCTTTTTAGCTTTCTGCTACTTCAGTTTTAACAAGAGACACAGGTGGATAGACCTTGAAGGCAGTGCAGTTGGGTCTGGTAAGGCTGTAGAAGACTGCATTAAATCATCAACGGTTGAACCTTCAGGTTGGCCTGGAAGCTTGGGAAGTCAGAAATTAAGGTTAAAGATTAGTCAAAAAATTGAAGATAAAGAATATAAAAGATCTGAAATAAAGGACGCTCCTCAATGGGGTCTTGATTGAATATTTCTTTGCCAGTCAAAATTGGTTCACTTCAATAAGAATATTTGAAAATTGGAGTAGTTGAGAGCTTTTTTTAACAGACGCTGGTAGGGAATATGTATTTATTTATTTACTTACTTACATTTGTTAACTAGGTAGTATCCAACTGAGCCAGAAGCCCGTTTTCAGTGGAGGCCCGAGGAGAAAAGTTCCAGCATAATTAACAATTACTATATTGCAATTACTGTAAAAACAAGATGTTACAAAATGAGTAAAAATAAAATTGCAATTTATCAAGCTGTAGTTAACAAAGTGGCTATAGGATTGAAGTAGTTGTAAACAATTATGTAATAGAACATATTTCAGAGTTTTTAGTAATTAAATAAGTAGTAGAGCATAATGCAGAATTATTAGTAACCGGAGTAAGCAAAGTATAACAAGAAAGTAGGACAATACAGAATGTATAGGAAGTAGCTGCATAAGGAGCAGGAGAAAGGTGAGAAATACAGAGAGATGCAGAGGAAGTATGGGAAAGGAATTAAACAGGTGGAGTACAGAAGCAGAGCCATTTACTATTTAGATATTAAAAACTGAAAAACAAGTTCACTAGGAGAAACCAAATGAGGGTCAGAAACCTAAAATTAATCCACTTTAACGCCAAAAAAAAAATACGTTTTCGACACAAGTAAAACGTCTTCAGAAAAAACACACTACCACCATCTAAACACGTTATATACCTTTTCTCTATTTCTTAATTGATTAATTGTCCAATAGAAATCCTTAGGACAATTTCCTTGAATGCACGAAGTGACAGTGAGTGAAAAAAACATACCCTTTCACATACAAGAACAAACTTTAAAGTGGTTAACGTAAATACACATAATGAGTACAAAATTATTGTTTGTTATATAGAAATAAAAATTATTTATATCATTTGAATATAAATTCCTAATTATCTAAATATTAAAACCTAATGATAAAAAATGTATAAAATATTTGTCTTTAAAAGAACGAAGTAGTTCCTTAGATTCTTCCAAACGGTTGTGTAATGCTGCCACCTTGTGTATCTTTACACAAATTACATCAAAGTTTTGCTGCTCTGAGCTTGAGGACAGAGGTTTGTAGATTCCAAGACAATCTGCCAAAACAGTTCCCTGTATTCCAACCTGGCTTCCCACATACCACCCGTTATATTCTTAGAAACAATGTCCAATACAAAAAAGAAAAAAGTAGCCTGTGGACAGTGAATACTATGACGAAACAAAGCATTATTACTGTTTTGTTTTGGGTAACTTTTAGCATAGCTCTGTTGGAAGACCTAAGGGGCCTGCAGTTTAAGTTAGGTTAGATCAGGTTTGATAATGCAGGGCAGTTGCTGGGGTTATGTATGATTCTCTGGATAAAAGTGAGTTGGTTTAGGATTAACAGGTTGGTGAGTTCCAGCCAGCTGATTTGGCGGAGAGTGACACAATGGTGGGTTTTGTGGGGGTGATTGACTGCAAACTTAGCTAATTTGTTATAGCAGGGTTCTAGATTATCAAGGTCAAACTTGCGTAGGTGGTGAAAATATGTGAGCAATAGAGGAGGGTAGAAGTGGGATCTAGCTGCGGCTAGTCTGGCTTGGTGAGAGAGGTAAGGTGTGGCGCTATAGAGTGTGCCTAGTTTGGTGTCTACTTTTGCGATTGTTAGGGCGAAATGCTTATCAAATTTTAGTTTGTCATCTATAGTAACTCCTAGGAGTTTAGTCTGGTTGGTTGGTTCAATTTTTGTGCCAGTGGAAGAGTAGATGGAGAGCGGTAGAGAGGTGAGCTTGGAAGATTTGTTTGTGAACACTATTAACTTAATCTTATTTGGGTTTAGCGAGAGTTGATGGGTTCCTGCATTTCTTGAATTTTATATAAGTTTAGAGAATGGATAGATAATTCATGACCTAATAGTCATACATGAGAATTTATTCATAAGTATAACACTTATTCCTTATGTTATATGCTTGCAAGTTTTTTTAAATAAGTTTTATTTAGGTATGGGATTTATATTAATTTGGTCATGTGACTATTTTTCTATGTAAAAGGAAGTTGTCCTGAGCATAATTTTATTCTGAGGAAGTCAAGGGTGTATTGCCAACGAAAGTGCTAATAAACAGTTTGAAGTCTTCTCAACCAAGTGCCTTTTGTGTTTTACAAGTACTTTGGTCTTTTATTAACTTAGTCTTATTTGAGTTTAGAATGAGTTGATGGGTGGAGAGGTATTTTTCAATGTCTTGGAAAGATCTTTGCATTTTATGCTGTAGTTCTTGGGGAGGAGGAGGCCGAGCAGATAAGAGAGGAGGAGTCTGCTTATTGGATGATTATAGCAAGTTGGGTGGCCGATTAAGGTTGTTGGAAAGTATGGTAAAGAAGAGGGGACCGAGTATGGATCCCTGGGGTACACCAGTGGATACTGGCAGTAGTCGAGAGATTTTGTTTTCCCATTTTGTAGCTTGTTGAGGGTAAGACAGGTGAGAAACCATATTAGTGATGTTGAACTGAGATTGTAGGTTGCAAGTTTTTTGAATAGCAGCTGGTGGGATAACGGTGTCAAAGGCTTTTGACAAACCCAGGAAAATTGCTGAGACTAGCTGTCCATCATTTTTGATGTGCCGAATGATATTGGTAAACGTTATTAGAGCAGAATTTGTACTATGTTTAGGTCTGAAGCCATGCTGTGAGCTGGATAGAAAGTTGTTTATGGTGAGGTAATTAAGGAGCTGTTGATGGATACATTTTTCATGGATTTTGGCTAGGGGAGAGAGGATGGCAATTGAACAGTAGTTTGAGATATCTCTGGAGGGGCCACCCTTGTGAAGGGACAGGATGTAAGAGATTTTTCAGCGGTGAGGCACATACTGTTCTGCGACAGAGTGATTGATTAGGATGGATATGGGGTAGGCAATGGAAGGAGCTGTTGCTTTTACGAATTTGTTAGGTAGTCTGCAGCGAGACAGCAGGGTTTTAGCTTGGTTAGGAGTTTTTGTATATATGTAGTTTGAATGGGTTTAAAGGAGAATGTTTGAGTTCTCAGTGGTGGTGGGGGGGACTGTGAGTGGCTGGATTTGTTTGTTGTCTAGGAGGGAGGTGATGGAGTTAAAGTGAGAGTTGAACTGTGATGCTAGGGGCTCAGCAGTATTGGATGTGGTGGGGGCGGAGGTGGAGGTTTTTCCAGGGTTAAGTTGCCAGAACCTTTGTGGGCTGCTCAAGTGATTTTGCTGTGAGGTTAGAAAGCAAGTTTTTTTTTTGTTTTTTTTTTTGGTGATGTTTTTCTTAGTTTGGTTCCTTAATTTTTGATATATGGTGTAGTTGTTATAGTTTTTGGTTGTATTATATAGTGTCCAGGCTCTGTCTCTGTGTGTGATTAGTAACTTAGTGTCCTTAGATAACCATGGTAATTGTCTGGCTTTGGAGCATATTTTCCTGGTGGGGTGAGAGTATTTAGGATGTCAAGGAAGTTATTGAAATATTCTACTGCAAGGTCTAGTTGTAGGTTTATTAGACGAGACAGTCGCAACGTTGAAGAAGATTAAATATATCAGGGGAGAAGTTTTTCTTGCTATGGGTGTATTTGAAAGGTATGTAAGATTCTGTTTCAAGTCTTTTTCTTACTAGAAATGTAGGGGCATGGTCGCTTAGTGTGACTGGTAGGGAGCCAGATTCGTACCCTAGGTTTGGTTTGTTAGTTAATATCCAGTCAAGTAGTGACTGTTTGTTTTTGTTTTTTTTTTATATATGTTTGTCAGCACGAGTGGGACAGCTTATAGTTTGGGTGAAGTTGTAAAGGTTTATAAAGTTAAGTAGGACAGATGGAGTAGCATGAGAGCCAGTCCAGGTTAAAGTCACCTAGGATGATCGTTTCTTGGCCGAATTAGGAAGTAACCCAGGAGAGGAGTGATTCTATGATGGGAAGGTTGTGACCAGCAGGGCAGGTAGGTGGCTATAATATTAATGGCTTTGTGAGTATTAAGTTGAAAACATGTGGCTAGTATTTCAGCAGTGGGGGTAATGGGGAGACGTTTTATTTTTTCTACTTTGAGTATTTAAACATAATTGCTACACCACCATCCCTTCTGTGTAACCTGTCTTGTCTTATAATATTGTAACCTTTAGTGGTGATTTCAGTGTCTTTGATGTGGGGCTTTAACCAGGCTTCTGTTATTACAGCTGTGTCTGGGGAATAGGTGGCCAAGGTGGTATGGAATTCTGTGATTTTATTTACAAAGCTTCTGAGATTGAAGTTTATCAGTAAATCTGAGGCAGAATAGTCCTCTTCAGAGCCTCAAACATAAGTTGGAGCATTGCTGTTGGGAACATGCACACTAGGAGGGCAGGTCTAGGTCTGGACATTCTCCTTCGTATGTCTAGTGGCCACCAACATACCTGCAGGTTACAAAGTTTTCTTTAAATAAATAGTAAGGGCTCAGGCCAGTTACCCTAAGAGGTTGCATCCCAATGTCTTTGCACAACCCTACCACTGGATAATCAGATGGAACCCATCTGTGACAACCATAATCCTGGAGATTGGTCTCAGTTGTTGTTCAATCATTAGTTGTACTCAAGAGTAGGGCCACTGCTCTTAGGACTAGCCCATAGTCCTATGTGAGCCAACAGACCTTGATCAAGGAGTGTCCATGTGGTTACCCCCTTCTTTAGGAAGAGAAATCAAGCAGATGTCCTTATAATCATATTCATTCAGTCCATCCTGAGCTGCTTGTCAGTTCTGACTCAGCTGCATTAGTTTTCCAAACTTGAGCCCCTTTAAAATGTTTCCATCTAATAATGCTCTTCTGTGCTAATTTAACCTCTGATCGTGTTTGCCCCATCATGTACAGATGCAAATTTTCTGTTGCTCAATGAAAACTGAGCTTCATCTCGCTGTATTAAACAATTACTTTGCTGTTAGTTTTTTTTAAGCTATAATTAGCTCCAAGTTATATTTTCTATTCTGCACGAACCAAAAAGAAAAGATAAACTGAAGACCACAGATGAAGAATCCACCAGTTTATTGCACCTCTAGCGCTTCGGCAACCACCTACAAGGAGTATAAAACATCACATAACTTACACAGTTTATATACCCTATTACATCTAACAATTAAACAAGCAGCCTAAACCAATTAATCAATAAGCATTAAAAAATACTTAATACTACTTTCTCATCAGATAAGAAGCCTCCAGTTACATTCCACATTCAGACCCTGAGGAAATAGTGTCATATTTCAAAATAAAAATACTTTCTTTATATAACAACTTATTTTTATACAAATCATCAGAAAATACACCTTTCATAATATGTTCTAAGATAGTGGCTTGTAACCCATTTGGATCAGAATTGTGAACCAGCATAAAATGTTTAGCAACAGGGCTATCTTCTTTATTATTTATAATATTCCTGACATGCTCCTGCAGTCTAGTTTTAAACTTCCTTTTACTTTCTCCTATATATATATATATATATATATGTATATATATATATATATATATATATATATATATATATATATATATATATATATACAAGGTTACACGGACATTTCATCGCATAAATAATACCTTCAGTATTACAGCTATATATATTTTTAATCTCAAATACATGGCTATTTATATACTTAAAAGTTGGAACAATATAATGACATACATTGCAATGACCACAGGGTGAAGTTCCTAGATGTTCTTCATCTCACATTGCTGCAGTCCTTACACTTGGGTAGTCCGCTGTCCTCGGTCGGCCCGAATATCAAAGTATAAGGCTGACGTCGATCAAGGCGCATTTGACTGACATCAGGACGTCAGGGTACAAATGCGCATGACCGACGTCATATCCTCAGTCTTTTTTGCCGCATGGTCCGATGCAGAAGCAGTATTGCAAGTGCCAGTTGGCGTTCTGAAATTTTTCGATTCCGGAGTTTCAGACCGAGTCAAAGTTGGCTGGCATCTTGGGGAATATTTTGGTTTTTCTTGCCTCAGTGATTAAGCGGATGTCAGAAAAGTGAATAACTGCATTTCTTGTGGGAAACAGATACCATAGAGATTATCATACTTTGTGTATTCCTTGTTTAGGGCCTGAGCACGGCGTTGTTGGGTGTCGCTCTTGTGCTAGATTCAATAAGCACTATAAAGAGGAGATTAGATTGTGCCAGGTTAGTCTTGAAGGTGCAATTATAAAATGCCGCCGGATGCTCCTTCTTCGAAGAAGCGCAAGGACAAAGCAGTTAAGCCTAGGCTAGAAGAACCGTCCGCACGGACGCCAGTTCTTAGAGGTGTCGGTGGAGCCGGGGTTCCACCGGAGGTTTCTTTGGGATCCCAGGAGAGACCTTGTTATTGCAGGATGTGGCCTCTCAGGAGGCAGGTCAGGGTGATGGGGCTTCTCAGGTTACTATACTCCCCTCCCTGCCTAGGGTGGTTAGGCCCTCTCCTTCTGTTTCCAAGGCTTCTCCTAGAGGCAGGCCAGGTTTAGCTTCAGCTGGTGTCACCCCTAGTTCTTCTGGAACTGTGCCCAAGAAGCATATGCTTAAAATGGCAGAAGATTTGATTTCTTTGATTAGGGGTTCTTTGCCCCCTCCTGATAAGAGACCTAGGGTGGAGCCTGAGCTAGGGAGTTTTGAGCAGGCTTCGGATGTTTCAGATGACCACAGGGTGAAGTTCCTAGTTTCTGCATGGTCCTATGTTGCAATGTCTCAGTGGGATATTTAAATTTATTATGTACCAAAATATCTTTTAAATTCCTACCTCTACGAAATGAGATGCCTAAAGACCTAGACCGTAAATTTTTTAGGTCCATTGATCTAATTAAAAAAATTCCAGCAGTGTTTAACAATATCTATTAAAACATCACTGAAAACACTATATGTAGAGACAAAATTAACTAGTCTTTTCTCTTGATTTCTAACATCTAACTTATACCCCTTACTTCCATACTTATAAGTACCAACTTTATGCTGTTCATTAATAACCTTATCTATAGTCGTTTGAATACTAGCTTCACTATAGCCCCTCAATCTAAACATCTCATTAGTCACACTAATTTCTTTAAAGAAGTCCATGTCAGTATTACATAGCCGTTGAAGTCTCATACATTCTCCATAGGGCAAGGAGACCAAAGTATGAACTGGATGACAGCTAGTCCCCATCAGATACTGATTACTATCAGTGAATTTTCTATGTACAGACGTACGTAAGATATTGCTGTCCTCCAAAATAAGATGTATGTCTAAAAAAGTTATATATTTGCCCACCTGTATGCCGTCAAAGGCAAGTCCGAATCTATTATGTTGCATAACTTCTATAAACTGACCAACATAAGGTATCCCACATTTACAAATAAAAACAAGATAATCTGTAAAACGAAAATAACTAACTACATAATTTTTTAAAAAAATCTATATGATATAACCAGTCTAACTCATACAAACCCATCATCAGGTTAGCAAACATGGGGGCAAAAGATGCCCCCATGGCAGTGCCCTTGATTTGTCTGTATAATTGTTCATTAAACATAAAAAAAATTATTATTCAAACAAAATTCCAATATTTCAATAATATAATACGTTAGTACGTTACTGGAGTATCACCCAAAAAATATTTTACTGCTTCTAGTTCAAGCTGACACTGTATGTTAGTATACAAACTAACAACATCAACACTTATAAAAAACATATCTGCACTCCATTGTATTTTAGATAATTTTTCCAAAAAATCAAAACTATCCCTAATATAACTAGGTAACTTTATTACATAAGGGAATAAATATTCATGCAAACATTTCCCAATATTAGATTAAAAAAATATATTTTTGAGCAGATACAATAGGCCTACCAGGTGGGTCAGCCCCACTTTTATGAATTTTTGGAAGACCGTAAAATAAAGCCAACTCACTGTCATCAGTATTAAACTTTTTATCTTTGTCATTTTGTGAAAAATATTTTAACCTCACTCCCTTAATATAAGGGTGTCAAAGTCATTCATAACCTTAATATATTCATTTGTATTACTCTTAACATAGGTATTGATATCATCTAAATGTGTCATACACATTTTTTATAATATTGAGCAACATTCGTCACCACTATCTTACCACCTTTTATCAGATGGTTTAATAAGATGTTCATTCTTTGCCAATGCCTGTAGTTCCTTCCATTCCTTCTTATTCAAGTTATATACCAACTTATGCTTATACTGCATAAAATCATAAAAAGCATTTTCTACAGCAAAATTCAACATTTGAGAAAAACATTTTATATGTTCATGTTGGTATGGAGGAATAAAATCACTTTTGCTCATTATTTTATCGGTTTTTAACAAAGTATAGACATTATAGTCACTTGCATAGTCAAAGCATTCCTCAGGGTCAGATACGCAATAATAAAAACTGTTCTCTAAACTTTTAGTTATGTACTCACCACAACTTCAGATGTTTGGGATCCATCTCGCCTACATTCTGACTGATGGGTTCGGAGCCGATCCCTCGGCTCCGACTCGGCACGCTTATGCTATAGAGCGAGGCCTCTAATTGGCTGAGCTATCTTTATCCCAGGATGCACCACCACTAATCCCCCAGATCTTGTTTGTCCGCATTCATGCACACATGCACAGCTTGTTTATATAACATTGTTAGATGTTTCAAGATGAAACAACAGGATTCGGACCTTCTGATATCCTCTGATCTCCAAGGAAGGGGGAAGGAGGGTGGGTTATTAGAATGGCGAGATGGATCCCAAACATCTGAAGTTATGGTGAGTACATAACTAAAAGATGTTATGTGATCCTATCTCGCCTACATTCTGACTGATGGGACAGCGTCCCTAGCACCTAAATCCCGGGTGGCTCATTGGAAAACACTCCTGAGCACTGTGGAACCAAATGAAGCTCGTCCTCTAGATGCCACATCTAATTTGTAGTGGAAAATGAAGGTGTGCGGGGAAGACCATGTAGCCGCAGCACAAATGTCACCAATAGCAAGCTTAGAATGAAATGCTACTGAAGTAGCCATAGCCCTTGTAGAATGAGCCTTGACAGAGGTGATAAGCTCTTTGTTAGAATAGATATAAGCTTGAGTAATACAGTCCCTGATCCATTTGGCAATAGTGACCTTTGTGACAGCGTTGCCCAATTTGTTTTCTGCAAAGGATACAAACAACTGATCTGTTTTCCTTGTTTGTTTGGTCCTATCTAAATAAAAACGTAACTGTCTGTGGACATCTAGTGTATGGAATATAAACTCCGCTTTGTTAGAGTATTTTGGGAAAAAAACTGGAAGCTCTAACGATTGTTGCAAGCATAAAATAGAACAAACTTTAGGAACAAAAGAAGGATTTGGTCTGAGTGATATTCTGTCTGTATGAAAAACCAAGTACGGGGGTTTCACTGACAAAGCTTGAAGCTCTGAAACCCTTCTGGCTGAAGTAATCGCCACTAGAAAGGCCGTCTTCCATGATAGAAACTTTAGATCACAGGTGGCTGCTGGTTCAAAGGGGGAAGAAGTCAAGGCACGCAACACTATATCGAGATCCCATGGAGGTGCAGGATGAGAAATCGGAGGTCTTAATAGAGCAGCACCTTTCAAGAAGGTCTTACACAATCTGTTGCTCATTAAAGGAGGGTCTATGGATTCATGAAAATTAGAAATTGCTGCCAATTGTACTTTGATGGTAGAAACTGAAGAGCCTTGATTGAAAAGAGAGGTCAGAAATTTTAGTACTTCTTCCACGGAAGTAGAAATGGGGTCCAGGCCCCGGAGTTGAGCCCAAATAGCAAACCTTTTCCATTTGCTAGAATACAGTTTCTTTGTAGCAGACTTGTGGGCTGAAGATAATATGTGCACAACATCTGGATCCAGTGTATGACTCCTGACTATCGTCGGAAGAGGAGGAGCCAGGCCATCAATTTTAAGGTGTGTAGGGACTGGTGTAATAGTCCCGACTGATGAATCAGTAGGTCTGGGACCTGGTCCAGGAACCATGGACCTTCCAGAGCATGTTTCCGAAGATAGGGGAACCACACTTGACGAGGCCAGTAAGGAGCAATTAAGATCATCTTGCTCCCTAAGAGAGATGCCTTTTGAATCACCTTGGGGAGGAGAGGAACTGGAGGGAAGGCATAAAGTAGGCCGGTGGGCCAAGGATGGACTAATGCGTCCATGGGGCTCTTCCCCGGAGCCGGGGTTAGGGAGAAAAATTCTTTGCACTTCGCATTCAGAGGAGTCGCGAAGAGGTCGCAACACGGAACTCCCCATTTTCTGAAAATCTGCCTTGCAACTGTCATATTCAGAGACCATTCGTGAGGAGAGAGGATGGTTCTGCTCAACCTGTCGGCTATGACATTGGACTTGCCCGGTATATGAGTAGCTACTAGGAAGCGTTTGGTCGAGACTGCCCATTCCCAAATTCTCATGGCTTCTCTGCAAAGAGGATAGGATCTGGTCCCTCCCTGTTTGTTCAGGTACCAGACAACTGACATGTTGTCTGAGTGAATAGCAATTACACCCTGCGGGAGATAATCGTGAAGGGCTTGAAGGGACAGGAGTACTGCCCTCATTTCTAGGATGTTGCTATGAAGAGGAGTCTCCTCCGGGTGCCATTTGCCTTGGACTGACCTGCCCAGGGAATGCCCCCCCCCACCCCATCTGGGAGGCGTCTGTGGTCAAAGTGGCCACCGGAGGAGGAAGAACAAAGGGTCATCCCTGATCCAAATTGGAGGGCACTAGCCACCAGCGAAGGTCCCGTTTGCAAGATTCTGTGATCCATATGAGGTGATTGAGAGGGAGTTCCTGAAAGGACCACTGAGTTGAAAGAAGCCAGTGGAGGATTCTCATGTGCAACCTTGCCAAGGGAACTAGCAGAACCGTGGCAGACATTGATCCCAATAGCTGCAGGACCATTCTGGCTGGGGCTTTGGACCTGGGAAGTAAGGCTCGAACTTGATTTTGAATGGTTTGAATTCTGTCTGTAGGTAGATAGACCCGCCTCTGGTTTGAGTCTATCTCTACCCCTATGAATCTGATTCTTTGAGATGGCCGCAACACAGACTTTGGCCAATTGAAGGTGATTCCAAGGGAATTGCCCAGTGATATAGTGGCCTGTAGACTCCTCAGAAGTAGATGCTTGGAGGTGGCAGTTAGGAGCCAGTCGTCTAGGTACGGAAACACCTGGAATCCTAGACTTCTCAGGTGAGCAGTCACTATTGCCAAGCATTTGGTGACCACCCTGGGGGCTGTGGTGAGACCAAAGGGCAGCGCACGGAACTGAAAATGACTGCCTCCTAGGCTGAAGCGCAAATGTCTCCTGGACGATTGATGTATCTTGATATGATAATACGCGTCCTTGAGATCTATGGAGCACATGCAAACACCCTTCTCCAACAATGGGAGAATGGTTTGTAGAGTGACCATTCGGAACTTGGACTTCCTGACTGAACGGTTTAGGATGCTTAGGTCCAAAATGGGCCTCAAGTCCCCGGTCTTTTTTGGCACCAAAAAGAATCTTGAGTAAGTCCCTAATCCGATCTGGTCTGCGGGGACCGGTTGGATGACTCCTTTTTGCAGCAGCTTTGAAATTTCTGAGGCTGCGGTATCCCGTTGACTGGGTGGCGGGTCCGGGATTTTTTTGGACTGAGGGGGGGGGTGAGAGAATGGGATGGAGTAACCTCCGGCAATAATCCGAAGCACCCATCAGTCCTGAGTGATCCTTTCCCAGACCATCAGGTGCTTCGAGAAACGACCCCCGACTGGCTCCGGAGCAGCACAGCCGGGCAATCCCTCAGGGACTATGGAAAGCTGAAGAGCCACGAAAGGACTCGCGGTCTCCAGTATTGCGAGGGCCTCTGCCGCCTCTGGGACGGCGTCTTCCGGATGAATTTCCCCCTCCTCTGCCTCTGGAGGGGGAACCTTCCTGCTGAGAGGGGTAAGGCTTCTGAGATCTACGGAACCACATTTTCCCTCCTCTTTTAGCCTTGGGATAAGGCCGAAAGGGAGTGGAAAATCGTGCCCCTACGGCAGTCAGAGTCTTACCTTCCTGTTCACAGCGGGTAAGTGTGTCTTTTACCTTGGGTCCAAACAGGGAGGACCCATCAAAGGGGGCGTCGGCAAATGAAGACTTAAAGGCCTCCGCGAAATGACACAGGCGGAGCCAGGCTTGTCTCCGTAGAGCAATGCCTGTACCCGCCGCTCTACTCGCCCCTTCGGCCGCATATGAAATGAGCCTCATGGACGAGTTCGAAATGGACGACATTGTAGCCAGCTGAGAGCCAACCGTCTGGGCCAGCTCCTCAGGCAGGTTACCCAAGAGGGTATCGGATAGCTCCTTAATCAGATCCCTCTGGAATCTCGTAAAGTGCGTCAGATAGTTCAAGGAGCTCAGTGTAAAGGCCGCTGAACTAAGGGTGCGCTTTCCATACCGATCCATGCTCCTAGACTCCTTATTAGGAGGATGGACGGACGTAGAAGCCTCTGCTACATCTTGCTGGGTAGCAGATGCCACCACCATAGCATCTACAGCCACACCTTTCGTAAGGAACTCTCTATCCGGGGGCGCCGAGAGAAATTTGTTCGGACGAGCGGGCACCGGTTCCACAGAGTCTGGGTGTTCCCACGCCCTTCGACAGATCAAATCCAAGAGCTCGTCGAAGGGCGGAGACACCCAGGAGGCGGAGGGCTGAGCCCCGAAGGCCTTCAGGAACACCGACTCATCAGCAGAGGGAGGTTTGGACTGCCAGCCGCCTCGTTGTTTTAGGGCTTCCAGGATGTCTGCAAAGGAGACATCATCCGAGGACGACTTGGGGGACCCCTCTGCATCATCGAGATCAGTGTCAGATGTCAAAGACTCGTCAGGGGAGTCAACGTGCTTCCTCTTGCACGTTCTCTTCCTGGGAGGTTCTTCCGAAGAGTCTTCAGAAGGACCTCCAGGAGGGGGAGAAACCCCATCGGGGGTAACCTGAGGCCCAGGGGCTCCGCTGTCTACGGACAGGGGGACTGCCACAACGACCCAGTCTCCAAATGTAGGGAAGGAGCTGGGGAAACTGTGGAGGTAGCCAAGGAAGATTTGGCTAAAGCGCTCCTCATAGCCCTGAAGGCGGGACCACCAGAATCCTGGGAGGGTCCCCCCTCCGTGGCCATGACAGTGGATGGTACTCCCGCCACCGACGGACCAAGAGGGAGACTTGGGACCGAAAGCATCAATCCTGAAGCCTCCCCCCCAGGGCCGAAGGAAGAAGTCCGTGCACTGAACTCCGACCCAAGAGCCGGAGTCGGAGCAAGGGTCGGGCCTGACCCTAACACCTCCACTGGTTCCACCAGCACCTGCTCCAACGGTGCCGAAGCTGTTGGAGGAGGAAATACAGTATGGGGAGTGGACCATCGGCTCCGAAGCCAAATGGGCTGGAGCCGAAACCATCTTTTGGAACACCGGAGACTGGAAGAGTCGAAGGAGCACCCTGTCGATGTCCGAATCAGACATCTTGGATAATCTCGAGGATACCGATCGGGCCCGAACCGATTTCTCCATCGGCTCCGAAGGGCTCGGGGACCGGCTCCGAAATGACTCAACAATTATCGGCTCCGAGGAAACTTTCAAGGAAATTTCCCTCGGTGCCGATAAGGACTTCGGCTCCGAGGGGGAAGAGTCTGAGCCGATGACCCTTATCAGCTCCAATATCAGTGGAGCCGATGAGGGTGACCCGCCTCTCGATGCCCCAGACCTCGGCTCCAAAACCAGAGGGGTCGAGGCTGGAGGCATCGAGGCAGACCGTTCCGACCTCGGCTCCGAAGTCCGTGGAGCCGATGGAGAAATCTGCTTAGTTTTCTTAGCAGTCGGTTATGACTGACTGGTCGGAGCCGACGCTTTCCTCTTTTTAGAAGGAGACGGAGAGGAAGATAAAGCCTCCTCGAAGGAAGGCTTGATTAATCCTTTGAGGATTAATTTGTTTTTCCTCTCCTGGAGGACTCTGGAGGAAATCGCATGGCATACACTGCACGATTCTTGCAGATGTTTAGCACCTAGACAGTAGACGCACGAGGAGTGGTCGTCCGTTATGGACATTTTGAAGCCACACCTCGTGCACTTTTTAAACCCGGAGGGTTTATGCTCCTTAGACATAATCAGGCTAAAAACACAGATAACCACACTAAACAATAAGGGGTTTAACACACAGGAACAAAAATATGTATGCCACTAACTTAGTGTAAATATTTAAACTAAAGAACCTTCTTTTTTTTTTTTTTTTTTTTTTTACACACAAGATTTGTCAGAAAGAGAAAAGGAGGGTCAAGACCCTCTAACTTAAACGG
Source organism: Protopterus annectens (assembly GCF_019279795.1). NCBI lineage: Eukaryota > Metazoa > Chordata > Ceratodontiformes > Protopteridae > Protopterus > Protopterus annectens. The sequence goes on along the minus strand of NC_056730.1, from coordinate 550,102,716 downwards.
GTACTTGACCCACACACAACCACTAAAGTAGTAGTAACCACAGGGGAAGGCCCCTCTAACTTAAACGGGAACCTTCTCTGACAGGAAAAAACAGGAAAATTTTAACCAAATTCCAGAAAAACACTCGTACACAAAGAATAGCCGTTAAAACAGCTTTTGGGTTTAAATGAAGCAAATACTGACAGGAAAAAAAGCCTAATATATAGTACTTAGCCCAGCCAATGTTGAGACCACGTCCAAGCTCTGGGGGATTAGTGGTGGTGCATCCTGGGATAAAGATAGCTCAGCCAATTAGAGGCCTCGCTCTATAGCATAAGCGTGCCGAGTCGCAGCCGAGGGATCGGCTCCGAACCCATCAGTCAGAATGTAGGCGAGATAGGATCACATAACATCTATCAGATTCTAACCAACTACCATCACCTTCTTTATACTGGTTATTGGCAAAAAAATATATTAAATGAATCTTCCTACACAGTCTAAAAATATCACACTTTAATTCATGTAACTGAGGCAGCACTGTGGGTATATATTTAAGACCATAATTCAAAACATTCTTCTGATCTACAGATAGACACACCAGAAATATTATGAACAATAGAAATTTTCTTACACTCAGATGCAGCAGCTACATGGATTGTTTCACCCACATCTTTGTAAACAAAAGACACAGAACTGTCAAGAATATCTTGTACAACATTATTTACAGTCACACTAATACCATTTGCTTCTTTTGTTATCATTGAAACTGTGTCCTTCTCGATTGTTAAAGTTCCCCAGACTGAAATCTTCCTCTCTTGGGAACATGCACACTAGGAGGGCAGATCTAGGTCTGGACATTCTCCTTGGTATGTCTAGTGGCCACCAGCACTCGCTAATCTACCCTGCAGGTTGCAAAGTTTTCTATAAATAAATAGTAAGGGCTCAGGCCAGTTACCCTAAGAGGTTGCATCCCAATGTCTTTGCACAACCCTACCATTGGATAATCAGATGGAGCCCATCTGTGACAAACATAATCCTGGAGATTGGTCTCTGGTGTCCAGTCATTATTTGTACTCGAGTATGGGCTCTGCTCTTAGGACTGGCCCATAGGCCTATGTGAGCCAACAGACCTTGATCAAGGAGTGTCCATGTGGTTACCCCCTTTTTTAGGAAGAGAAATCAAGCAGATGTCCTTATAATCATATTCAGTCCATCCTGAGATGCTTGTCAGTTCCGACTCAGCTGCATTAGTTTTCCAGACTTGAGCCCCTTTAAAATTTTCCATCTAATAATGCTCTTCTGTCCTAATTTAACCTCTGATCATGTTTGCCCCATCATGTACAGACGTGAATCTCCTGTTGCTCAATGAAAACTGAGCTTCATCTTGCTGTATTAAGCAATTACTTTGCTGTTAGTTTATTTTTAAGCTATAATTAGCTCCAGGTTATATTTTCTATTCTGTTGCTGTAGTGTTTTGCCGTATACCTCTTAATTATCCCCTTTTTCCCCTCAAGGGTCGGGGGAAAAAGTTTAAAAAAATACACTGAAGTGGGAGCGCAAAATCTCACCCCAAGGCGCTCGTGACTTGCATATTGCATGCTTTAGCAATAGCCTATTTGTTTGGTTATTGTGTCGTTTGATTTTTGTTCAGCCCAATAGCTTTGTCAAGCAGAAGAAATATGCTGTTTTTCAAAGGGCTGCTGATCCAGACTCTGCAAAGAATAAGAAAGCTGAAATGGTGTTGGCCTAAAGATTCAGAGCCAGGGAAGCAGAACTGATGATTCAGGACCCTCCTTGGCTCTGTAGGCGCTGAGGTTGGGCAGTCCCGATAGTACACTCACCTGTACCCTTCCTATAGATCAAGCAGATTCTGGATCCAACAGTTCAGGATGTTTCCCATAAGAGGTTTACAGGTCAAGCCTTTAGGCAAGTGCAATGCTCACTGAATCCCTTCACTACATAATTGAGATCCTTTAGGTCCTATGAAAGTACTTCAGAGGCAGACCTGGATTGCTTGATGAAGACTTTCCTAAAGACAAAGATAGAGATGGGAGTCGATAGCCTCTTGTTTGGTTGTGTAGGAAGTTGGTGCCAGTCATCTTCCCCTGTGTGCCACCTTCGGTGCTCTCTCATTCAGCTGAATTGGTGGTGTCATAGACACTGGCAGTCAAGACATCCATCCCTCTCCCCTCCTTGTGGCCATCTACCTTCTCTGCTTCAAAGGTACAGTCTTATTCTCTGACTTTTTCTTTGGGGGACAGATCTGCTGGAAGAGACTGCATCTTCGACTTTGGAGAAGGTTCGGTTGTGGGGAATATGATTGCCTCTCCACTGAGAATTAAGAGACGTACCTTAGTGTGACTGGCACCACCCTGTGACTCCTGCTCCTTCTCACCTCTTTCCATCAAACATCATTGAGTCAGAGTTGAGCTGTAGGCCTCAAAGCTGCTGTTCCACAGCTGGTAGAGTCCTTCGGGAAATCCTCTTCCTAGGTTTGTCAGGTGCAGTAAAAGGGGAGGTGTAGACTCCCCATCTGAATATGTAATTTTGGATATTGATTCTGAGAAGAGAGGGTCCCCCTCCTGCACATGTCTGCTTTATGATATTGGATCTTATGCAACAGGGGATCCCAGCCCCACTTACCCTTTGAGGTTTATGGCTTGGCTCCATCTACTTTTTGAGTGGTCCTTCTGGCAGATAAGCTAATTGAGTTGGCAGTGCGAAGGTCATGTCAGGAGCCAAACATATGCGAGGCAGTACATGACTAGCCTGACAAAATTCTTAGGCCACCTAAGAGCAGACAGCACTGGGCAAAATATCCTGTGGTGGAGTCCATTATCAGGGTGAGCGTAACAGAGCTGACCAATTTCAGCATCTGTCCATGCCACTAATAACGAATCTAGGGAAGTGGGCAAATTAGAGAAGTGGGCATATGCTTCTAGACCCTTTGTCTTTTGGGCCCTGAACTATGCCACCATCATGAATCAGTTCCAGAGGTGTTTGGATAAGCAAGCTCTAACCACTATGAAAACCACCCAATGCCTGATTCCAAGAAATAATTGGAGACTACCAGGTACATTGTCCAGTATTTCTAACCTCTTTATGTGCTTCATGCAAACTGCTGCAGATGGGAGTGCTGAGGGCAGATGGAATTGTTGTGGCCTTGAGGTGCCAAACTTGGTTGCACCTCTGTGACTTTGCGGACCACTTTAAGATGTTCTCCTTCAATACCTCCTTTGATGAATCAGCACTGTGTGGTCCAGAAGTGAAAGAAAAGATGCAACAGTATGGACATGGTGGCACAGTGCTTTCTGTAGTTGAAGCAAAGTTTTGGACTTCCGAGAGATTGTAAAGTAGAACTAAAAGGGACTTTACTGTATGGTTCAGGAGGACTGAGCATCAGCAGTATGCACCTTCTGACTGGTGAGGCTGGGTTAGAGGACATCCCTTTAACAGACAAAGGCACAAAGGTAGAGGAGTAACAAAACACAAGTCCAAGCACTTTACCAGTATTTTCTTATATTAGCAATGCAATCTGGTTCCTCGGACTTTCGCCTTCAAGGGATCACAAAAAGTGTATGCTTTAAGCACATTTATATACACTTTACAAAGCAATTAACACAAACAACTTAATCAATTAATTCAATTATTCAATAAACATTTCATTCCCATTTTACATATTAAATTTAAACATTTTTATCCAAAATTTTAAATATATCCAAGTCCACATATTAATATCTATTTTGTTTCAATTATCTATACATTTCTTTTAACAATTATAAATGCACACTATTTTAAATACTAAAATATAAATAATGCATTAATTTGGATACAAAAATTAATTTCATAACTTGTATCAAATTTCCTTAGACTAAATAGCCAGTTCCAAATGAAGTCCAAAGGGCCTTAAAGTTTTAAATTTCAAAATCATTTTTGTCTCTAATTCCAATAATTTTTGAGAGTAATCACTCCCTCCCATGGAAAAAGGTTTACCCAACACACAGAACTTTAAACTACTAGGAAGGCCTCCATGTTTTCCAAGGAAGTGCTGTGCCACAGGACTTACTTCACTACAATTTCTAATATTTCTTAAGTGTTCTAAAACCCGAATTCTAACCATTCTTTTTGTTTGCCCAATATACCAAACATCTTTACAAGAACAACATAAAGCATAAACTACACCCACCGACCTGCAGTTGAAGTAAAATTTGGGATTAACAGAAATACCATTAATACTCTCCACATTCATTACCCTATTGCACAAGCTACAGTGTCCACATTGGAATGTACCCGGGATAAAATTCTTAATTTCATTTCCTTTCATAAAATTATAGTTTAATAACTCTTTTATATTCTTTCCCCTTTTATAAGAAAAGGTAATATATTCTGGGAACAAATGGCCAATTTTATCATCCTCTTTAATTAAATACCAATATTTCATCATTATTCTCCTTAATATTTCTGAAAATGGGGTAAATTTGGTCACAAAAAATAACTTTTCCACAGCAATATCTTTCTCAACATATTTCGGAGCTCCCACTTTTTCCAAAGTACATCTTGATTTACCAAATTTCCACGGACCATCATCTCTTTTCCCAAGTTGTCTCCTTTTATATTTAAGTAAGAGATTTTTATTGTACCCCCTCTCACTCAATCTAATTTCAGCATCATTCAATTCATTTATTTTCTCCCTTTCATCACTAGTATGATCATATATTCTTTTAAATTCACCTAGAGGTTATGAACGTAAGTAGTGTTCTGGGTGCATGCTATTAGCATGTAGAAACATATTGACCACAGTCTTCTTCCTAAATTTGTTCTAAATTACTATACAGCGTTACATTTAGAAAATTAATTTTTTCCTTATTAAATTCATGAGAGAATGTTAATCCATGTTCATTCATATTTAGGGTCTCGAAGAAATCCAAAAATTCAACAATTTCACCCTTACAAATCATAAGGAGATCATCAATAAAGCGTTTGTATACTATAACATTCCTATAGAATCCAGTAGGGTAAATAAATTGCTTTTCAAAAAATCCCATATAAATAACAGCATATGAGGGCATAAAGGCAGCCCCCATGGCTGTCCCTTTCAACTGCAGGTAAAATTCATCATTAAAACAAAAATAATTATGATTCAAACAAAATTCCAAAAGGTTAACAATATAAGTAGTCCTAGGTCCATCTCCCAGCATTTCCATCACTGCTTCTAATCCCCATATTTTACTAATATTGGTGTAAAGTGATTTTACATCAATAGTTACCCAGTAGTAATCCTGACACCACTTCACCTGAGAAATGTCATCCAACAATTCCCGGGTGTTAGAAATATGTGCTGTAATTTTATTCAGATATTTTTTCAGGTCTAAATCCAAGAAAATATTGACATTACTCAATAAGGACCCAATACCAGATACTATTGGTCTACCCAGAGGTCTTTCCAGACATTTATGTATTTTTGGTAGAGCATAGAAAATAGGTGTTCTGGGTTTCTTTATAAACAGTTTATTAACATATTTTCTGTTAAAGAAACCTAGATGTTCTCCTCGCTCCAGTAAAGCTAGCAGTTCATTATTAAAGTCTAGTACAGGGTCTTTTCTTAATCTTTTATATTCAGCAGTATTATTTAATAAATCTGCTACCATTTCACAATATTTTAATTTTTCCAGAATGACCCAATTTCCACCCTTGTCAGCACATTTAAAAATATAATCTTTTTTCAACTTAATCAAGTTTTTAAACACCATCCATTCCTTCTTATTTAAATTAAACTGCTTCCTACCCTTATTAAACTCATCCAAAGCCAAGGAAATTTCCTTAAATAAAACTTTAAAGAAAGCAGTAATCGCAGGTACTTTAATATTGGGTACAAAATTACTATCTGATGCCAGTTGGGGTAATTTTAACTTTCCATAACCAGTATGGAAAAAATCAACATTGACTGTTCCTTCATTGACATTATACATTTCAACAGTGTCAACATCATGAAAATCATAATCACATTCATTTTCATATATAGACAAATTTAGTAACTCATCCATTTCACAATTTTCAGATGCTTCATCAAACTCGGGATTAATCACAAAAACATTTTCAACATCAGTAGCAGCTTTGTTACTCTGGAAAAAACTTTTAAATACAATTTGTAAGTTCCAAATACACATCTCCAATAGAGGGAAAAAAGTGGGTACAAATTTGCAGCCTTTAGATAATACACTTTTCATATCATTATCAAGAGACAAATTAGATAAATTAATAATGAATAATGTCCGTACATCATATTCACTCACAATAAGATTTTCACTTGAAACGATTCCTGCCCTTCCGACCGTTTCTTCCCCGATTACCTTTGTTGTTCTGAAATAAATTGTTGGTTCTCACAAGGGCTGACGCGCCATTTGTGCCTTCACTTTCAGAGCCAACAAAATCCACAGAACTTGCAAATGTTACATTTTTGTTAGCAAAAGTCGCTCCATCTTGTTCCCCTGAAGACACAAACTCTCCGTCGTTTCTGCACGCCCCTTCTAACCTTTGACCTACTACATGTAGGCTCACGTTACCAGGAAAATAGGGAGTCAGTTTCATAATCTTTAATATCCCGTAATGGTTTATTTATTTTTCGTTGAATTATGTCATTTTCTAATTTAGTAATTTTATCGCTGATCTTGGAAAACTGCGTTTTAAAACAGGATTCCCCCACCACTTCATCCTGTAAACGCAGTATTTCAGTTTTAAGTTTTTCATGAGCTCTACAGTTACGCTTAACCAAAATATGAAGCCATTTACTAGTACATTCAAGGGAGGCTTGTTTCCATTCATTGAAGAGGTCTTGTTCCTCTTCCACAAAATCAGTTGCAGGAAGCCGATCAATTCGAAGCCCCCTTGGTGTAAGATTTAAACTTATGTATTTTTCAAGAAGACCGGTATCAAGAAACAAAGCAATTTCTTTAGCCATCAGCCTCTCTAATTGTAAGAAACGATCATCCGACTGGCTATTATTTCCAACATTCCACGGATCCACAAGAGTAAACTTTTTCTCACGTTCATTCATCACATCAGCAAAATAGATAATCCCAGGCACATCATGGTGCCCAGAAACAGCAGTTGTTTGTGACATCTTATAAAACGGTAAAGTGCCAAATATAATATCTTCACTTCAATTCCAAACACCTCCACAACTCCACAAAAAAATATATTTGTAACAAAACACAAGTCCAAGCACTTTACCAGTATTTTTTTTATATTAGCAATGCGATCTGGTATCTCGGCCTTTCGCCTTCAAGGGATCACAAAAAGTGTATGCTTTAAGCACATTTATATACACTTTACAAAGCAATTAACAATTCATTCAATTATTCAAGAAACATTTCATCCCCATTTTACATATTAAATTTAAACATTTTTAATATGTGGACTTGGATATATTTAAAATTTTGGATAAAAATGTTTAAATTTAATATGTAAAATGGGGATGAAATGTTTATTGAAATATTGAATGAATTGATTAAGTTGTTTGTGTTAATTGCTTTGTAAAGTGTATATAAATGTGCTTAAAGCATACACTTTTTGTGATCCTTGAAGGCGAAAGGCCGAGGTACTAGATCGCATTGCTAATATAAGAAAATACTTTTAAAGTGCTTGGACTTGTGTTTTGTTACAAATATATATTTTTTGTGGAGGTGTTTGGAAACAAAGGTAGAGGAGGTCTGCAAATCTAGGGATATACTGTGAGCCCTTTTCAGATAGGCAACTCCATTGTTCCTGAATGGCTGACTGACTGCTCTCCTCTTCTGGCTGTCAGGGGTCAGTTATCTCTTTGCCCAGCCACATAGGAGGCCATCACACAGAGCACATGGGTCAATGAGATCATATTCAGAGGCTGTTTTATACCTTTTTTTGTAACATCCCAAAAGCCATTTCACCCTCTGCCATATGTACCACCCAATCTGGCAAGAGAGGTGAAAAGAGATTGTTTCCTTTTTCTCCAAAAGTGCCAGCCGAGCGGTCCCATGAGACCAGGGAGGGTCAAGGTTTTAGTCATGATTCTTTTTGGTTACTAAGAAAAACCAGGTCCTTGGGTCCATACTGGACCTCGGCCACTTAAATACTTCAGAAAGACCCAGTTCAGAATGGTCACGGTGCTGTCAATTTTTGCCTTATCTCAGGGCAAACAACTGGATGTGCTCAGTGGGTCTTCAAGACTCTTATCTTCGCATAAAGAAAGGGAAAGAGTCCCAGGTTCCTTCATTTCTGTCTGGGAGAATGTCATTGTCCGTTCCGAGCCCTACCCTTTCACCACATGCATGGCTGTCATAGCAGCTTATCTGCAACTACAGGTGTTTTGTGTTTTCCAGTACATAGAAAATGGGGTCTTTGGCTGTTTCCATGATGGACGCTCTCTTGGTGACAAAAAATTACTTTCTCTGGATGTGTCTGTCCTTGGGAAAGCCAATAAGAGTTTAGAAGATTATCTTCATGGCTGCCACTTAGGCACAACAAGATTTATAGTTTTTGTCCTGCTGAACACTATTCAGACACTGGGAATGGCAGTTCTGATTCCTGTTCAAACTACATTCCACACTGCTGCCCTGGTTCTCAGGTTCTGGCTCTGTTGGCATCTTCAGTACTAATGATATAGAATGCACATTATCTTATAAGAATACATTAATGGTTGTTGCACAGCCAGTGTTCTAAACTTCGACACCCCCTCTCAAAGCCTATCCCCATAACCAATTTTTCGAAGAAACATTTGCACTAGTGGCTAGACTTCTCTCTTGTTCATGCTGGCATACTCTGTTTCAACTTCCCCAGTCACAGTGGTGACCACAGATGCCTCCTCCCAGGGAGAGGTATTGCAGTGGAATGATGGTTTGCCATTGAGAACATATGTTCACATCAGTGTCGTGGAGATGAGCTCAGTCTAGTCCACTTTCTGTTGTAGAAGTGTAAGGACTGTTTTTTTCTGGGCATGATTTCTATCCAGACAAATGGTATAATAGTAGTCTGGTACATCAGCAGACAAGGAGGAACCATGTCTTACCCCTTATATCTGGAAGCAATGAGAGTTTGACAATGGGTAATAGTCATTCACTGCTTTCTTACACAACACACATTCCAGGAGCGCTCAGTTGCCTTGCAGACAGATTCAGCAGATTTTATTTTTGAATGCGTCACAAGTGGTCCTGCACTCCAGCAATAGCAAAGCAAATAGTCTTTGGGGCTTTCCCTACTGTGACTTTTTTTGCTTCCCGCAGAACATTAAATGCAGCAGTTACTTCACCATGATCCCTCCTCCAGGTCAGTCACAGAGGGAATCAAGCTCATCAATGGCCTTCCAGTCTTCTTTATGCTTTCCTGCCATTGATCCCCAGGGTCTTACAGAAGGCAGCCAAATGAAAGGCCTCTGTCATCCTTGTACTCCCCTTTCTGGCCCAGATTTTTTTTTCCTTCCCAGGGAACCTCCCTGGATAATATACCTTGTGCAAGATCTTCATTCTCACCCCTCTAGGAAGCCTCACATGGATCTCCACAACCTGAAACTAAATGCTTGGCTTCTGCTATTCCATTAATGGCCAATGATGCAGTCTTCTCTTCTGAGATCAGAATTTTAACAACTGTTAAGAATCCACTTGCAGACTTTACTAAAGGAAGTGGAAACGTTTTGCCTTACAGGCCTCTTCTCAACACATTGATCCCTTGTCTCGCCCCCTGCTTCAGCTGTCATCTGATTCTTATTCATATGTTTTAGTCTGGCTTCAGTTTTTCAGCAGTGAAAGTGCAGTTTGGCGCTCTTTCTAGTCTTCATAATGGGCTTCAGGAATGTTCTCTCTCATTGCATAAGCTTTGCAAATCTTTTTTTTAAAAGATGTATTCTTGCTCAGATCTCCACTCAGAGAGCCTGTTCAACCTTGGGATGTGAACTTTGTGCTAGAAGCTTTGACAAAACCACCATTCAAGCCAGCTTCTTCGGTTCCACAAAAGTTCTAGTTGTAGAAAACACTATTTTTGTTAGGTGTGGTGTCCACCAGGAGGGTCTCTAAACTTTAGGTTTCTCCTTCATCAAACCCTTATTACAAGGGCCAAGTTTGTGTACATACCATGTCCTTTCTTCCCAAACTAGCTTCTGAAATATGACGTGGCTCATTCACTTGCCAGTATTTTTTCATCATTCTAACAAAGAAGAGTACATTCGCCATATTCTAGATGTACATAGACAGTTATGTTTCTGCCTTCCCAGAACTGTTGGTTTTTATAAGGACCCACAGCTTTTTATTTTCTTTGCTTTAGACAAGCTAGGTTAAAAAATAAATAAATAAAGCTTTTGCCAAGTAAACCTAAGGCTCATTCTGACAGGGCAGTGGCAACATCTACTGCCTTTTTCAGGTGCTCTTTAATATTTGCAATATACGCAGCTGCCATTTGGTCCTCCATGCACACCTTTGTCAACCATTACAAGTTAGATTCCATTTTCCGGACTATAGTATCTTTTAGGGCCTTTATTCTTGAGCTTCCTGTGTTATGATTCTACCCCAGTATTTCAAGTACCTTGAGATTTTGTCCCACAGGTTGAATCAGACTGATCGAATAAAATGAAAAAGTTATGTTCTTACCATAAAAGTAGAGTCTTGCATTCGTGTCTGTCTGCTGTGACATAACCTCCTTTCCTTGTATTTTTGGGCTTACAGTACCTGAAGTATTTTGATTTTGCATTTATGAGAATGTAAATACTTTCATATATAAAATGTAATAATTTATAAAAATGTTTATCTTGTACAACTTTTGATAAGAGTGTCAAGGCTCAATCAGGACACTAGGGCATTATGGGAGGAAGAATCTTAAAGGAGCTCGGCTGGAGCAGTAATGCTGCTGGGTCGCATCCAACAACCACCTAAAAGACCCACAAGTCATATCAGATGGACGTGAATGTAAGGCTGTAGAATTGTGTTAAGTACATAAATGTTAATTTTGGCATGCACTATAGTTATGTGTAGGACAGCACCATTAGGTTCACTCTGGAATTTGCACCAGGTGTGGTATAGGGCTGTCCGCATCTCACTCTAACTTGCTGTCCAGCACCAGGTCATCTCCCATTGCTTCGCACCAGTGTATTGTACACCCTTTCCCAAGCAAGAATGACACCCACTGTTATTGGGTGACCTGCTGGGTCTTGTACAGTTCCTGAGAATCTTGATGCCACTGTCTTGAAACTAACCAAGGGAAATGAGTCTGCTCCCAATCTGCATATCTTTGACACCTCCTTTAAAGGTGCTCCGGGCTTGTAGGAAATGGCATGAAGTGACCTTTGACCACTGTCCCTTCCCATAAGAAATGCCATTATTTTTTTTTTTTGTGTGTGTGTGTGTGTTATTTTAGTCGTTTAATTGGATAAACCCACTTGGCACAAATGTCTCTTAAGGGGTAACCAGTTAAGGTGTCCTCATAATCCTATAATAGGCAAATGGTGGTTGATGGAATCAAATCCTGGGCTACATGATTAAGCTCAGTAGCAGTTCATAACCTTAATTCTTTTTGCTGCAAATGAAAAATCTTTGGATCATCCCACCCTTGAAGCTTGTCATTTGGTGTTACCCATAACGTTGCTCTTTTTGTCTCTTGAAAAGGCTGAACCCTTTACTACCTGTCACCGCCTGCTTTGGCAGAGTAGAAGGATCCTTGTGCTGATTTTGTACATGATCTTTTTGATCAAGCCAAGGTCTGTCAGGGACCACAAAATTTGCCAAAGGGTCTTTAGTGTTTTGGACAGGTGTGGCAAGAGTGTACTCATTTGCCATGCTGTAGATTTGGAGCCCTCAGATACTCATCTCACATGTCACATTTCTAGCTCCTCCTTGTGAAAAAGATACTGAATAAAAAGTTTAGGACATCTGAGTGTGTGTTCAGGGATGACCTAGCTGAGTGAGGCTAGTTCTGTGGCTTTTTGCAGACAGATACCATGTTTTGTTATGCAGTCTTGACTCTGCTATTTGTCTATAGTTGCAGGCTCAAGTGAGTTCCTGCACATGATGGCATGATTGAGTTGTATTTGTATTCTTTGACAAAGAACAAGATCTTGGATGCACATTTCTTTGTAGATGTGTTCTTTAGCCAGTTAACCTAGCATCTGCTGTATGATTTCTTGGAGAAGAATTAGGTCTTCCCCTCTGTGGAGGGCTTTATCTCTGATGTCACCCTCTACGTTTTCTGTTCTACACTTGGCCACAAGTAGGCCTCACAGTAGCTCAGAGAATGCTCTCAAGCATTAAACTGTCTTGGCCCTTTTTCTTTAACCCTCACCCACAGCCATTTGGCCTTCTTAGCCAAACCCTAATGACACATTTGCGCCTCTGTTCTGGATGAGTCACTCAAGAGGTTGACTCTGTTGAGTCCATTCTGGAACTGATGGTGAGAGGAGCGAAAGTTTGTTGTAGTTTGAAGGTCCACCATATATGATGTGGGTCCTACAAGTTTTCACCATTGCTCACTTTCTGGACCTCACAAGTCCTCCTCCAAGAAAGGTGTTTGCAGACAAGCCTATTTCAGCAGACTGTTTGATATAGGCCAAGATTTTGCTTATGATAGGGTCTTGGGAGCCCTCCTGTTATCAGAGGAGTAGGGAGCTGTCATCTCCCCCTAGTCTTCAAAGGAGCTGAAGATTTCCATTAGATTCTTGACCTCATTCAGCATGTTTTGCATTCTGTTTCATACACTATGTTCAGGAGGGTAATATGCCTTTCCTCCTGCTGGGCACCTGAATGGTTTTGCTGGACACCTCACACATCAAAATTTGGAGCCCACACAGGAAATTCCTCTGCCTTGTTCTGAAGCTCCATCACTTCCAGTACAAAATGAAAGCATTGGGGACTTTCCAAATCACCTGAAGTCTTCGGCAATGTGGTCAAAGTCTTACAGGAAAAGGGTCTTCTGAAGTGATCCCTTATCTGAATGCTTGGTTTGCAATATACCTATCTAGGTACTGCATGGAGGCAGCCTTCTTTTGGGCACTGGAAAAGTGTGAAAGCTCCCTTAGATGCAGGTAACATGGACTCCCATGCAGAGGTGTACACCAGTGCCCTGTATAACCATTTAAGCAGTTGTATAGAATTGGCTGTACTTGACCAAATTAAAACCAGGCTTTTCCGAAAAAACAAGCCACCCTGGTGGACCCCTAGTATAAACAGGCTATACAACTAGTTCAGAATAAAAGCAAATCCCAAGAAGGAAATACATCCCTGATCAGTATTAGTAAGAAACTAAGGTCCCTCATAAAATCATCCAAGGTAACTTCGAAAGAAAAATAGCCAAAGATTCGAAAGATAACCAGAAAGCCTTCTTTAGCTATGTCAAGAATCTAAGTGGTGACTCGCAGATATGCTCTGAGCTAGTGCAAAATTGCACAAAATATACTGAACCTACTGATATTGCCAACATCCTGGCAGGTAGATTCGGTGCAAACTTCATCTCCTTCTCACCTTCAAAAGGGCCCACAACAATACCGGAAAAGTGTAGTGTCCCGGAAATCACAGAAGCACAGGTGAAAACAGTCCTTTCAAAAGCCAAAAACACAGCATCAGTGGGGTCAGATGGTGTCCCAGGCTGCGTCTTGCACGAACTACAGAACGAACTAACCCCCCCCCACCTAAACACTCTGTTCAACTTCAGCCTCTCCACAGGCTACGTGCCCATAGAATGGTGCACAGCAGCGGTTATTCCTCTCCACAAAGGAGGGGCCACAACTGACTCTGGTAACTATCGCCCCATAAGCCTGACTAGCCTGGTCTGCAAGGCTGTGGGAGCACATCATCATGGAACTCATTAACAAAGACATTGGGAACTTCCAAGCACTTGACCCGACCCAGTTCAGCTTTAAGGGCAGATCATGCCTACTAAACCTGGTTGACTTCTTTGAGAGAGTCACCAAGGCCATAGATGAGGGAAAGGGGTTCACATAGCCTACCTTGATCTCGCCAAGGCATTCAACATCATTCCTCACTCGGGGATTATAGAAAAACTCACCAGCCTGAACATAAACCCCTACGTCTCAAGATGGATTTCCAACTGGCTTACAGACAGAACTCACACGGTAAGAATAGCGGGCTCCAGGTTCGAGACTAAACCAGTCACAAGTGTCCCGCAAGGCTCTGTTCTAGGACCCCTACTGTTCGGCATATATTTCTCAGAAGTACAGGCAAACACAGGAGGACTGTGGCTAACCAAGTTCGCCGATGACTGCAAACTGGGAGTCATAATTGACTCTCCAGCTGACACGGACATCCTTCAAAAAGGCCTTACTGAGAGAGACACCTGGTGTCAAAGTCATGGCCTCAAGCTAAATGCCAAAAAATGCATAGTTATCCCGTTTGGGGAAAAACAAAACACCCACGAATTACCACATAGGTGGCAGCCCTCTTAATACAGAAGAGGTAAGAGATCTGGGGACCCAGGTAGATAGTAATCTCTCCTTTGACAATCATATTGCCAAAGTAGTTATGAAATCCTTGTATGTGGCCCATCTAATTACTAAGGGGTTTGTATCAAGAAATAAAGAGGTTATAGTGCCCCTCTACTCGTCACTCATCAGACCCATCATAGAGTACAATGCCCCATTTGGGATGTACCTCACAAGACACTTCCAACAGCTGGAAAGACCACAAAAGCACCTCACCAAGAGGATCACTGGCCTCAAACATATGTCCTATGCAGCCCGACTGAAAAAACTCCGGCTGTACTCAGTGGCATATCACTTACTCAGAGGTGATCTCTGCCTGACTTACAAAGCCATGTCCAACTCAGAATTGATGGACATGCTCCACCTAAAGAAATCCAAGTCACTGCAAGCCATGCGCTCTAGTAAGCTAAACCTCACCACAACAATAAAAAAAACATGCTGGAGAGAGAGATTCCTGTCACAGAGACTCCCCATGCTTTGGAACAAAATTCCTAACTACATTAGGCAGAGCCCCTCACTAACACTCTTCAAGAGAAGCCTTGAGTAGATGGGTAACAGAAAATACACCCCTGGGATCACTTCATTGGCTCTGCTTGACAGAGGCTTAGTTAATCAATGGGGCGGTGAAAGCCGACACACTCTGGCTAGGCTTATAAATGCCCTTGGGCAGATAGCCTAGTACCTACCTATGAACAAGAGAAAGAAACTAAAGTCTAAGAACAAGATGGAACTGGCTGAGCAGAGGAAGGAATCTCTAGCTTAAACAAATCAGAGATATTGTCAAGTCCTTCAAAGCTAATTGCGAAGCAAAAATAGCCTCCCTAGCGAGGGGTAATTAAAAGGCATTCTTTAACTGTCTGAAAACTAAAAGGGAATACCCAGTTATAAGCTGAACTGGTTGTTGATGGCACCACCCATACACAACCAGAGGTAATAGCCAACCTGCTAGATGATGAATTTGGAGCAAACTTCACCCCCTGCCCCTCCAATCATTCCCCCAAAGTATACCTGCCACCATTCCTCAGCCTGTCATCTCAAGAGAGCAGATCATCTCGGTGCTCTCTAAGGCCAAAAACATGGCATCGGTGGGACCAGACAGCATCCCAGGTTAGCTTTTAAATAACTTAAAACCTGACCTAGCAGACCCACTTGGATCCCTGTATAACCACAGCCGGTGAACTGGCTATGTTCCAGTGGAATGGAGGACAGCAACAGTAATCTCTCTGCACCAAGGGGGACCATCAGCTGACCTTGGGAATTATAGGCCCATAAGCTTAACCAACCTCATCTGCAAGGCCATAGAAAGAATCAATATGGACCTTGTTAACAAGGAGTTAGGTAATCTCCAAACTCTGGACCCAACCCAGTTCAGATTCATTAAAGATAGATCATGCCTGTTAAACATGGTTGACTTTTCTTTGCGAAAGTCACAAAGGCCTTGGACGAGGGAAAGAAAGTCCATACTTCCTCTCTTGACCTAGCCAAGGCATTTGACAGAATCCCCCGCTCAGGTATTATAGCGAAACTCTCCCATTTGGGAATTAACCCCTACACTACCTGATAGGTAGCCAACTGGCTCACCAACAAGACACATATAAAAGTGGGTGACTTCACCATTTCCAAAAGACCAGTCACCAGTGGCTTGCCACAGGATTCTGTTCTGGGCCCCTTACTGTTCAGAGGTGATTTCTCAGAAGTGAAGGCAAACGAGGATGGCTTGAAGCTGACCAGGTTCGCTGACGATTGTAGATTGGGAATAGTCAGAGTCCCCAGTGATGATTATACTGCAGACAGTGTTACCGCAGGCAGATTGTTGCCAAAGCCACGGATTAAAGCTAAATGCAAAACAATGCATTATTCCCTTTAGGAAAGTTGACATCCCTGCCCAATTACATTATAGGCAGCACCCCCCCCCCCAATCTGTAGCCCGAGTGGTACGTGATCTGGATACTTTGGTTGATAGCAACTTGAACTTTGACCAGCACATATCTATAGTAGTAAGGAACTACTCCTATGTGGCACATCTTATGTGTAAAGACATTGTATCTAGGTCCAAGGATGTCATAATTCTATCATGGTCAGCCCTCACCAGGCCAGTAATTTAGTACAATGCTCCTTTTTGCATGTACCTCACCAGACACCTGCAACAGTTGGAGAGACCACAGAGATTTCTCACCAAGAAATTAATTACAGGTTACACAAAACAAGTCTTACGTGGAAAGACTGAAAGCTCTGTCGCTGTATTCTGTCTAGTACAAGATGTTCATCGTGTTTCACTGTTGCAGTCATGACTGCAGGGTTCTCCCCTGCCGGCAGGCAGTCCTCTGTCAGCCAGAATCCCAAAGTCTGGGTCCGGCGTCGGCTGCTCAGCCATGCTCCCTGACGTCAGAGCTCCAGGAGTACAAAGCTGGCAGCCGACGCCATGTTCTCCAGTCTTTCTTGCCGGCTTATGCCTGGCTTATGTCTGACCCAGCCCTAATGGAAATGCTACACATTCATTAATCAATCTGCACGTGGGTCACTTGCTCCAGCGATCTTAACATAGCCTCTGACATGAACCAGGTCATGCTAGAGAAAGAGAGATCTCCCAGTCTTCCACTTCTGTGGAACAAGCTTCCAGTTCATGTGAAATGGAGCCCCTCCCTGATCCTCTTTAAAAGGAAACTAGATCAATGTATGGGTAACTACAGATTTACTCCTGGCATGGCACCCGTGTCCCTCCTGGACAGAGGAAGTAGTTAACTACCATAGATGCTTACCTCTGTGAACTTCCCTCATCTAACCACCGACAGTTGGGATAACTTGGGATTAATATGGCTAGGTTTGTAAGGGCTCTAGGGCCATTAGCCTAGTAACCTCTTATCTTTGCTCTGAAGTTGTCCTTTATTTGCATCCCAGATTACCCATGTTTAACTAGCTGCAGACATTTGCGATTGTGTATGAATAGCCAAAGCCAGCTTTGCACATGGGGAGATAAGACAGCTCAATTTGCTGTATTGGTGACACCTGCAGGAGTCCAGGTGTCTCACCTGAACCAGAGAGTCTAACATGTCTACACTGCACAGCAGTGTGACACTTAGACGGTAGGCTGTGCTTGTTCAGTAGCTCACTTGTACCTCCTGAGGGCACCTATAGTAGAGCTTGCAAGCTACCAAATGTTGAGGAATAGGACAGTTCATGGGTGCTGCAGACTGTCCCAAATCCTAGCACTACTGCTGTCAGCACCAGGGAAATGAAGTGGGGGGCTTCTCTCTCAATGGAGGAATTGAATGATAATTCAGTCCTTAATATCCCTTCTGCAGGAAATAATTAATTCTCTGAGATAATACAGTCCTCCTCTTCTCAGCCCTGCTGCTCCCACCATTCTGTTGTTGAGAGCTCTTGTATTTTGCAAGTTTTCATACGAGAATCTTGCAAAGGTTGCTACAGGCTCGGTGATGCCAGTGTTTATACTCTCCATCCAAGACCACCATTACCAAAATTGTTGAAGTCGCCTCTGATACCTGCTGAGAAAGAGTTGGACTCCATCCCCAGTAGCTGTGGTTGACCATGGACACATCCTGCCTGGGGTGAGGAGGCCATTATGACAGAAGGATGGTCCAGATTAGATGTCAGCATTCACATAAATGTCCTGAGGTGGAGGGCAGTTCTCCTTTGTGTTGCAGAAACTCCAGGACCAACCTCTCCATGGTGCGATTTCTATCCAAACAGGCAATATGACTGTAGTTTGGTGCATAAACAAGCAAGGAGGAACTGTCTTGCCTGTTATGTCAGGAAGCAGTGAAGTTATGGCAGTGGGTGATGGCCACAAACCACTTGTTGCAATGCCCCCGTCTCTGAAGTTTACATTTGCCTAGCAGACAGGCTCAGTAGGTCTGTCCTTATGTCTCACAAGTGGTTCCTCAAGCCAACCATAGCATGTCAGATTTTTCATCATTAGGGCTTCCCTTGCTGCAGTCTATTTGCCTGTCTCCAAAACACCCACCCTGCAGCAAATTCTTTGCCCTGATTTCTCCCACTGGGTCAGTCACCAAGAGATGCTCCATCACAGCAATGGCTTCCAGTGCTACTTTTTGCTTACCCACATCTACCATTAATTTCCAAGTTCATTCACAAAACCATATGGAGCAAGGAAGTAGTCTTGCCCCTTTCTGGATCTAGAGTCTCAACAGTCTGGCAAGCCTCTCTGACATCCTGAATCTGAAGTTCACAGCTTGGTTTCTCCAGTTCCAGTGCTGGCCAGAGATCAAGGTCTCACTGAGGAAGTAGTCAAAATCCGTACAGTTTCACAGAAAGACTCTGCATGTACTATCTGTTGAAGTAAATGGAAATGCTTTCCTTTCAAGGCTGATGGCCAAAACATTGATCCTTTCCCTCCATCTTTCAGACATTCTCAGATTCTTGGCATCTTTCAGTCTGGATCTAGATATTCTACTATCAAAGTGCAGCTAACAGTGATCTCTAATTTTCATGTTGACTTTGGAAGTATTTCACTCACTTTGCATAAATTATGTAAAGCATTCCTCAAAGGAATTTTTCTACTTGAGTCTGCTGACAAGGATATGAATACTGTCTTAGGATGTGAATCTAGTGCTGGAAGCTCTGGTCTAGGCCCCCTTCTGATTCAGCTTTCACTGCTCAGCTGAAATTTCTTTCCTGGAAATTACTGTTCTTGGTAGTTGTCATCCATAACGATTGTAGAGCTGCAGGCTTCATCCTCACCTTCCATTGTTTTCCACAATGATAGATGTTATGTAGTCTTATCTCACCGTAATTCTTGCTGGATGGGTTGGCTCCGACTCAGCCAATACTAAAGCTTGAGAGATTTTACTGGCTCGAGGCTAGCCCCTATCCCATGGTGCCTCATGGCAATTCCCCAGATCTCATTTGCTACGAAAGCTTTGAGGTTGTGTCTTACTGGCTCTTTGGCTAAGTAAAACTATTTTTTTTACTATAGTTAGTTCTTTTCTACCTTTTTTCTATCTGATATATATTTTGATAATTTCTTCATCTGAAGTAGTTAACTTCATTTGTCAGCAACCTTTGGGAATCGTATCCGACCTCGGATCCGAGCCAGCAATCTTTCATAGCTTAGATCCGAGCTCCTAGCTCCTCCCCTTCACCTATAATCCCCCGCCAACCCTGACTGACCTCAGATCTAGTTTGCCACGCTTCTTGTCAGCAGCTAGGTTTTTGAGCACCTAGTGTCAGATTTTTTTGTGAGAGTTTTTACATTTTTTTATTATTCCCTTAAGTGTACAAGTATGTTTTGTGGTCAGGTTTCCTTTTTTTGGCTAAAACTACCCTAGTTTATACCTTTTAGTTAAACTTACCCTCCCTCCCCTTCACTGGCCGTAGCTTCTGTGTGTTGTGTGTTTGGGGCCTAACGAGTGGGTTTTTCTTTAAGATGTCTGAGGCCCCAAAACCCATCTTTTCCAAGTGCACCGAGTGTGGCCATAAGCTCTCCCCAGCGGATGGCCACACTCTGTGTGTGCGGTGCCTTGGGGTTGAACACCTTTCCTCTGGGTGTTCCATCTGCGTGGCATTCAACCCCAGGGCACTGAAGGACTGGAGGTCGAAGCTGATCCTAGCGGGACTTTTGCCCCTGTATTCGGCTTTGGCCTCCGTTGCTTCTGTGGCCTCCTCCCCGGCTTTGGCGGTGGCCACTCTTGCCTCTCTCCCTCCAGTCGGGACTCAAACTCCCACTGCAGCTCCGGAGGAGAGGGAGGCCAGGAAAGAGAAAAGGAGGGAGAAGCACCATGGGCGGCGGGCCGAGACCTCCACTTCAGCCCCTCCGGCTAAGCGGTCTTCTCCCTCCAGGGATTCCTGGTCTCCCCCTTCTCGGATCCGGTCTCCGTGCTTCTCACTGGGCCCCGAGGAGGAGACCCGATCTCAGTCAAGGTCATCGAGGCGGCATTCCTGGCCAGCCTCAGTGGCCTCTTCGA
Source organism: Protopterus annectens (assembly GCF_019279795.1). Taxonomy (NCBI): domain Eukaryota; kingdom Metazoa; phylum Chordata; order Ceratodontiformes; family Protopteridae; genus Protopterus; species Protopterus annectens. Next base: position 550,082,343 of record NC_056730.1, on the reverse strand, counting down.
GATCGACTCACAGCCTTTCCGACGCAGATTTGGACTGGATGATGCGAAGGTTTCTCCAGGCCCAACTGCAGATGGGAGTGCTCCTGCCTCCCCCCCCCCCTCCGGGGGGGAGCTCGACACCTTTCTTTGCCCCGATAGCACCTTCTCCGACCCGCTTCCCAGGTTCGGAGCCAAGCAGCCTTGGAGCCGGAGATGGGTCGGAGGCGACAGTATCGGGTACTTAGGCGCCGACTCTTCCCTCGAGTCTGTCTGGTCCTTTTTGTCTGATCCGGGCTCTCAGAGCCGTGGGCTGAGCGTCGTATCCGAGGGAATCCGTGTGTCTTTGGCTCCATCTAGGTCGGAGCACACTGGTCCATCAGATCAGATGGCTTCGGCGCCGACCCCGATTCGTCCATCAGATCCGAGCGAAGGTCTGCTCTCGGATCCCAGAGAGAGCGGCTCTCATTTGGCTTTTGATGTGGTGGAGAGGGCACTGTCGAGTGCTTCCAGGCCCCCGGTCCTTGCTACGGCTCTGCCCCGCACTTTCGGTCTAGAGTACCCCTGGATGATATTTGTTCAGCAGCCACTTGGGCTTCACCTCGTACCTTCATCAACCATTATAAATTGGATATTATCTCTAGAGGGAGAGCATCCTTTGGCTCTGCAGTGCTCCGGAACATCCTTCTATGAAGGCCGCCCAAGGTACAGGTAGCTGAGGCTCTGTCCCAAAGGTTGCTGACAAATGAAGTTAACTACTTCAGATTAAGAAGATATGTACTCACCATAACGTTCCATCTGAGTAGGTAGACTTCATTTGTCTGCAACCGTCCCACCCTCCTTCCTCCTGACATTTGGATGTTATTTGGCCAGAAGTTTTATTCTGCCCTTTAAGGAAGGTAGTTAGTTGCCTTTCTCAGCCTTATTGGTTATGGGCAAACTTGATCTGAGGTCAGGGTTGGCAGGGGATTATGGGTGAAGGGGAGGAGCTCGGATCTAAGCTATGAAAGATTGCCGGCTCGGATCCGAGGTCGGATCCGATTCCCAAAGGTTGCAGACAAATGAAGTCTATCTACTCAGATGGAACATTATGGTGAGTACATAACTTCTTATTTCTTGTGCGACTGTGTTTTGAAAGTTTTCAACCCCTTTTCCCCCTTATGACTGTACGGCCCATTTAAGTTAGAGGGCCTTTCCTCTCCTGTGTGTGTGTGCGACTGTTTATATAAAAAAAAAAAAAAAAACTCTCTTCTTCTCTTTACACCTTTATTTTTGTAAGCTGTTATTTTTCCTTTGTCTTAATGTCTAAAGATAAGGATCTTCGCCCTTCAGGGTTCAAAAAATGACAGGTGTGCACAGAAAATGTCTCTTACAGTCACACCAGTTGTGTATATTGTCTTGGCGAAGCCCATTTACAGGAACCCTGCACCTTCTGTCACGCTTTTAGTACAAGAGTGTTCAACAAAAGGACAAGAAAACTCATTGACAGGGGTCTCGTGACCAGTTCCTGCCAGGACCAGCTGGAACTTGGTCAGGCAGCTCCAAAATCTTCAGAGGAGAGAGAGAAAATCATCGACCCCGTCTTCGGAGCCGACCAAAGAGTCTAAAGCGTCAGAACCAATGAGTTCCGGTTCCGACTCTGCTTCATCTTCATTGCAGTCTATTTCAGCGGTTCCGAGACAGTCTGCGGTGCTGAAGATTTTGCCTGACATCGAGACTGTATCTCCTCCTTTGAGATCTCATATGTTGGAGAGAAGGAGGTCTCCTTCGGTCACCAGATCCTCCAGGACCCTATCAGATGAGGACATTTAGAGAGGGTGATGAAGAGGTTGCTTTCAGATCCAGCTCTGGCTTGAAAATTGACCCCTCCAGACCCAAAGGTCTCTGAGCCTGACCCCCTTACCGATCACTTTTCCTCCTCTGACTGCTTCGCATTCTGAGCCTATTGCATCAAGTTCCTCTGTCTTTGACCCTTTGTCTCTGGGGATTCAGCCTATTTCCTTGGAGCCAATTACTCTGTCCTCGATGGCTCAGTCTGGAGCTGAGAGTTCTGGGAGCTGACGCTCTCGTGTCGACTCCAAGGGGACAGTCACCCGGGGTTCTTCTCAGAACCAACCCACCCTCTCGGAGCTTCGGCTTGACTCAGTTCAGCTTCTACTTCTGCTTTGGAGCCGTTCCCTCTTGGTAGGAGTCGACCATCCCCCCCTTTAGAGCGGAGGTCGTCTTTGGAGCGGGGGGAAAGGCTTTCAAAGTTATAGAAAAGGCTTTATCCTCTGCCAAAGCTATTCCTTTGGAACCTGTGTCCCATCAGCAGCAGGCAGCAACCTTTTCCCTCCTGCCACCCCCACAGCATAGGGAATCAGAGGCCCATGTAGCCCCCATTGGATATGCCCCCCTCTTCCGAGACCTCTCCAGATTATCTCACTGGAGAGCTCCCTCGGAAGAGGTTATGTAAGGGGAAAACATGTTGACTCACCTGAGTCTATCACGTCAGACACTGATTTAGAGGAATCAGAAGGGTCCCCTAGATCCACCTCTGAAGATGACTCCTTCTCTGACATCCTGAAAATCCTTAGAGGGGTGATTGGAAGACCTCTAACCCTACTGAGGATGAATCAGTGCATCTTGAGGCTTTTGCCTCCCGACTACCACCTCTTGGGTGACACCGCCTTATGGCAGACTTTTGGGGGTCATATCGCAGAAAGCATGGACCTCTCCAGATTCAGTGGAAGGCGTCCAGAGGAGGCCAAACAAATTTGACAGCACCTGAGGATGTCTTTCCTTAGTAAGGGAGTTCCAGTTGATTCTATGGTGGTAGCAGCGACCACCAAGAAGGAATTATTTTTAACGTCTTCTAATATCCATCCTCCTAACAAGGAGTCCAGGATGATGGATAGGTACAGGAAGCGTACTTTTTCTTCAGCGGCATTTACATTAAGATCACTGAATTACCTGACTCATTTTACTTGTCTTCAGAGGGATCTACTGAAAGAGTTAGGAGATGCCCTCCAGGGTTCAGTAGCTCTGGGTTCCATGGACAAGGTTTTTGCGCAGCTCTCCACCCTTACTTCCATAGCTAACTCCTCCATGAGGCTGATCTCATATGCGACAGATGGAGCAAGCAGGGCAGCCGCAGCAGGAATATCCCTCGGGAGACATTCGTGGATGCTTTTTTGTAATTTTACAGAATCCTCCAAGTCTTCCTTTACTAACGTTCCCTTTGATGGTTCATTTCTTTTTGGACCCCAAGTGGAAGAGACTTGACTAGGTGCGAGCAGGAAGGCAAAACCTTATCTGCCGTTGGGAGTCCATTTCTCTCTCCTGTCCAGACCCTATCCCAAGGGTAATGCAGGAGGAAAAAAAGGTTTTCCTCAGGCAGAAGGTCAACCCTCCCCTAGGGGCAGAGTTGGAGGATATAATGGAAGACGCCGCCCTCACGGCAGAGGAGGTCTGCATCATCAAGGAGACAGAGAAGCTTTCTCTGATCGTCCCTTCCATCAACCCTGAGGGGTTGCCCGACTGTCTCTGGAGGCAGTTGGAGGTCTTATATCGCTGTAACCAAGCACCTGGCTAACTATCACTCAAGATAGTTAGGTACACACAATAATATCCAGAGGTTACCTGATTCCCTTTATTTCCGAACCCCCAAAAGACGTACCACCCATCCAACTAGACCTTGCAACATCAGATGTCATCTCGCTGCAAAAGAGAGTCATCCAAGAAGTCCCCACAGAGCAAGTAGGATCCGGAATTACTCTCGATTCTTTTTAGTTCCAAAAAAGACAGGACTGGAGATCAATTCTGTATCTCAGCAGGCTCAACAAGCATGTAAGAAAATAAAAGTTACGAATGGTCACTCTGCAGTCGATATTTCCTTTTATCGGGAAAGACAACTGGATGTGCTCAGTCGATCTCCAGAATGCGTACTACCACATTAAAATGGACAGGTGCTCCAGGAGCCACTTGCGCTTCCGGCTGTGAGCCAGTCATTTTCAGTTCAGAACACTGCCCCTTGGCCTCACTACAGCCTTCAGAGTGTTTACCAAATGCATAGCAGTGGTAACAGCTCACCTGAGACGTCAAGGATTCCATGTGTTTCTGTCCCTAGACGACTGGCTTCTCGCTGCTACCCCCAACCATCAACTCATAAGGACCAGGGATGAGACTCTATCCTTGTGTGCCAGCCTAGGCATCACTGTCAGCTTGCAAAAGTCAGTCATCTCCCTCGCAGCATATTGTATATCTATGCTCAGAAATAGACACAACCACCATGTCAGTAAAGCTAACACAGGAAAGAGTGGATTCTCTATGCAGTCAGGTCAGATCCTTACTAAACAGAGTCCAGGCCAGAATAGTCCAAGTCCTAGGGACTATGGCTTCTGCCATCTTATTAGATGCTGTTCGTGTTTCACTGTTGCAGTCACTACATTTGGGTTATTTGCTTGCAGTAGCCCTCAGTCGGCCTGGTTAACAAAGTCTTGGGTCCTGTGTCGGTTGCTGTCCCTTCTTCCATGACGTCAGGGGTATAAAACATGCAGCCGACGCCATTACATCAGTCTTTCTTGACGAGCAGTGCCCTAAGCAAAAACCATTCGCAGCTGCCAGTCGACAGACTCCTGAAATTTTCGTTTTCAAGTTTCAGATCCGAAGTCTTCATTAAAGCTAAGTACCCCATTGGGGAAACTTTTTTCTTGCTCCAGACCGATGTCAGAAAAAGTTAATAACTGTACTTCTTGTGGGAAGCAAATAACTCATAAGGATTTTCATTCTTACTGTATTCCTTGCCTAGGCCCTGTCCATAACATTGCTAGTTGTCAGTTTTGTGCTAGATTTAACCAACGCACTATTAAGCGTCAGTACGATTTTTCATTTCATTACTTTGGCAGAAGATTTAATTATATAATGCCGTCTGATCAGCCGACTACTGGAATTTACAAAAAACGAAAAGAAAAGGACAGGCATCTGAGATCCAAAACTGACTGGTTCGCCGGTTCTCAGTGAGGCGCTTTCACAGCCCCTGATGCCCGCTACCTCAGAGCCACAGGCCGCTTCCGACTCCCACGTGGAGCCGACTGGGCCTCTGGAAACTCAAGGTATTGGGCACTCGGAAACTATTCCCTCAGATGGGTCCAGAGCCGCTGAGCAGGCATCCGGCTTCTGAGGGTGTTTTCAGGCCTACACAGTTATATGTGAAACCTACTTCAGATACAAAGACAGACTAAAGCAGTTCTAAAGACAAAGAAACAAGTACAGCATTCACCTGGACAGGCCTCCATGCCTAAAAAACAGACGCTTAAAATGGCCGAAGACCTTGTTACTTAATCAGGGGTTCCCATCCCCCTCCTGATAAGAGGCCTAGGCAAGAGTTAAGATTATGAATCTTCAGACCAGGTTTCCATTTCCTCCGATTCCTCATCTGAACAGGATTACTCTATTCCTCCCTATGAGGATTCTGATGCTGAAGAATCTATCCCTTCAGCCTCTCCTCCTGATGATTATTCTTTTGGGGAAACACTGCATACTATGAGGGAGCATTTCCACTGGGAGAGCCAAGATTATTCAGAATCCAAGAAAACGCACAGAGATTTCCTTTTATTGCCCCAACACAGGCCCCTTCCTATCCCACCTGTTTTAGACATTGTAGATGATGTATTTACAGAGTCCAGTTTTTCTCCAGACTCTTTACCACCAGCCCCTGTTAAGCCAGACAGATACTACAGGGTTCCTGGTTCACATCAATTTCTCTATAAGAACCCCGCAGCTGACCCAGAAACCACTTCTCAGGGTCCCAAAGGGGTCAAGGCTTCTGCTGCAAAAAACCCTATTCCCTCTGATAGGGATTCTAGGGCCCTAGACAGATGGGGCAAAAAGATTTATACCTCTGCTACCTTGGCTGTAAGAGCTTTAAATTGCCAATTTCATATGCTTAAGTATCAGCAATATCTTATATCCTTGCTTAAACAGAAAATGCCAGCAAATACAGAATGTGCAGACAATAAAGAAATGCAGGATTTATTGCATGCAGCTGAACAAGTTGGAAAGCAAACTTTGCAATGTGGTTTTGATTCTCGTAAGGCCTCCTGCAGGGCCGCTGTTACAGGTTCTGTCATTAGGAGACATGCTTGGTTAAAAGAACAAAATTTACCAGATCATGTTAAAGCAAAACTATTAGACGCTGCTTTACAGCATGATACTTTGTTTGGTGCTAAAGCAGAAGAGGTGTTGAAAAAAAATGGAGGACAAGGCTAAATCTATGCAAGCAGTCAAGGATTTCTTGCAGGTACAGCCTCCCAGATTTAGCAGCAACTGGCCTACAAAAAATTGGTCCTTTCCAGTGTCAGACCACAAAGGGGCAGATACAGATGCCCTAGAGGCAGATCACAGCCCCAAGGCTCATACAGACCTAAACAATGGGGTGCTTCTACCTCCAAGAGCAGAGAGGAAAAAGCACAGCCATACAGGAAACCGTCTCAATGACTTTCCACTTCCAGCACCAAGCACTTATCTTTTGGCAGCCCCTTTGGGGGGAAAGCTAGCACTTTTCACAAAATTGGCACATGATCACCCAGGACAAATGGGTTCTAAATATAGTTTCACAAGGCTACAGGTTCCACTTTCATACCCTGCCAAGGCAAAATGGTATGCCAGACCTGCCACTCGATCAATGGGCAGAGGCACAAAAACAACTTTGATCTCTCATTGACATGAGGGCCATTCAACAAGTACCAGAACAAGAGCAGGGTCATGGATTCTATTCAAGACTGTTCTTAGTACCCAGAAAGGACAAAGCCTGGAGATTAATACTGGACCTAGCTATTCAAAACACATATCTGGATATTCCAAAATTCAAAATGTTGAGACTACAGCAGCTTCTACCCATGTTGGGCAAGAAGGCTTGGCTTGTGACTTTAGATCTAAAAGAGGCATACCTGCAAGTCCCAATCAGACAAACATGCAGAAGATACTTCCGATTCAAAGCTGGCTCAATGCACTACCAATTCTCTGCACTGCCCTTTGGCTTATCTACTGTGCCCAGGGTCTTCACAAAATGCCTGGCTCCAGTAATTGCATTTTGCAGACAGAGGAATACAAATATATCCTTACTTGGACAACTGCCTTATTCAAGTGGAAAACAAGGACATCAGCATCTGGCATTTGTAAAAAGATTACTGACAAGTCTAGGGTACACAGTAAACGAGAAGAAATCAAAACTTGTACCCTCTCAAGAGATAATATTCCTGGGTGCAAGCTTAAATACAACTGTCCAGATGGCTTATCTCATGCCAGACAAACACACACAACTGACTACTTACTTCAAAATGTTGGCAACAAAGACCCAGTTATCTGCAAGAAAAATTCTGCAGGCCTTGGGTTTCATGGCATCCTGCATTCTACTAATTCCATATGCAAGACTGCATATGAGGAAACTTCAATGGTATCTAAAAAATGTTTGGACTCAACATTGCCACAGCCTGGAAACAATAATTACCCTCAATCCCTGCTTGCAACAGGAGTTTCGATGGTGGGCAAAAGCCTGTCACACAACATGGGACAGCCATTCACCTTACCCACAGCCAGGCAGACATTGACAACAGATGCATCAGATTACGCCTGGGGGCCCATATGGCAGGAAGATGTATTCAGGGCACATGGTCCACAAGTCAAATGCATCTACATATCAATCAAAAAGAGATGCTAGCTGCTCAGAATGCCCTAACAGCCTTCAAGGATCAACTTCATCCAGGACAACTACTAATAAAAACGGACAATGCTACAGTCATGTGGTACATAAACAAGCAGGGAGGCACACATTCCTACCCCCTCTGCAGGGTAGCCATGAACTTGTGGCACACAGCATCTGCAAGCTCAGTTCCTGCCAGGAAGGAAAAATACTCTGGCAGACGAACTAAGCAGAAATCTAATGGATCCCCACGAGTGAAAATTGGATCCACAAGTCTTCAGCATGATAACAAAGACTTGGGGATGCCCTGACATAGACCTATTTGCCTCTCCTCACAACTACCAACTACAAAGATTCTGCCCAAGGACTTATCACAAGCAAGCATGGAAAGTGGATGCTCTATCTTATAGCTGGAAAAATCTAACAGTATATGCCTTTCCTCCTCTGCCTCTCCTCCCCAAGGTACTCCTCAAGGTCAGACAAGAGAAACCAAAAATGATACTGATTGCCCCAGACTGGCCCCGCCAGCACTGGTACTCAATCTTAAAGAGCTTGTCTCACTGCCCAGCCTGGACATTACCTCAAATTCCTCATTTGTTGACCCAACAAGACAGCCAGATACTGCACAGCCAACTCAAAACCTTAAACCTGGTGGCATGGCAGATAATATAACCTCTCAAGTCACACCTCTTTTCTAAAACAGTAATGGATGTTATTTTGGAGGCCAGGAGGCCTAGCACCAGGACATCTTATGCAGACAAATGGAAGAGATTCTGTGCTTGGAACCAAGCACAAGGCATTGACACGATTGTTCCAAATATTCCTCAGATTTTACAATACCAACTGAGATGCTGAATAAAGGCCTTTCCTTTTCATCAATTATAATTCATGCCTCTGCCATTTCAGCTCATTACAATACAGAACCACCTATGTTTTTCTCATCCGTTACTGAGACAGTACCTCAGAGGGGCCAAAAACATAAGACCTCCAAGGACAGCACCAATACCTGCATGGGACCTCAACTATGTCTTGGAAAAACTCAAACTGCCTCTGTTTGAGCCAGCTTCTGCAGCTGACATAAAGTTCTTATCCTGGAAAACAGCTCTGCTCCTAGCAATAACCTCTACTAGAAGAGTTTGAGTTACAGGCACTCATGGCTGTGGAACCTTTTATCATTTTCCATCCTGACAGGGTTTCGCTGAGGACAAACCCTACATTTATGCCTAAGGTAGTGTCCAGTGTGGTCCTTAACCAAACAGTTAATTTGCCTACTTTTTATCCAAACCCACAGAATAAGGGTGAGAAAATTCTGCATTCTTTGGACGTTCACAGACAGCTATGCTTCTACTTGGACAGAACTAAAGCCTTCAGAAAGACTGACCAACTTCTAGTGGCATATGCTGCAGCATCACAAGGAAAGTCTATCTCAAAACAAGCTATTTCAAAGTGGATAGGCCATTGCATTCATTTCTGATATTCACAGCATAGCAAATCAGTGCCTAAGGGCATTAGGCCACATTCCACCAGAGCAGCAGCCTTCCTCAGAGGAGTACCAACCAAAGACATCTTAGAGGCTGCAACTTGGAGTTCAGTGCATACCTTTACAAAGCACTATCACCTACCTCTCTACTCTAAATCCAGAGCAGACTTTGCCACTGCAGTTCTGCAGGGCCTAATAGCCTCTCCTAATCCTATTTAGCTCCAGCCTCCCAACCTTAGCTTTGGAATTCAACCCAATTGTAATGACTGCAACAGTGAAACATGATGAACATAGTACAGTTGTGTACCTACCATAAATGTAGATGTTCGAGTGTATTCACTGTTGCAGTCCAGGTCACCCTCCCACCATCCCCCTTCCTTCTTTGCTGGGACCCATCTGTACTTTTCTACTCTATACAACCTATGTGGTGTATTTGCTTGGAGATGAAAAGTTGTTTTTTGTGCATGCATGCTTATTGGCATAATTTAGCCTACCATTTTAGGGGCACCTGACATCTCAGGCAAGAAAAACTGAAGAAAATGGCGTTGGCTGCATCTTATATACCCCTGGCGCACTGATGTCAGGGAAGAGATGAGAGCGACTGATGCCAGACCTAGACTTTGGTATTCAGGCCGACTGCAGGTAGCCTGCCAGCAGGAAAACCCAACTGTAATGACTGCAATAGTGAATACACTCTAACATCTATATTTATGGTAGGTACACAACTGTACTTTACTGAACATACCTACAGAGTCACAGCAGTTGAGCATTTACTGTAGAACATGTCAGCACTACAAATTTCTAATTACACAAAGTATAAATGTCTCTGAGAAAACTCTAGGGCAGGGGCCATAGTGTTATGGATTCATAATATTCCATCTTCAAACATAAGTTCAGTTAATGAGATAGAATGTGTAATTGGGTTTACTGTAGTCCCATTATGGAACCATCCAAACACTGTAATAACCTAACACATTTAAACTATAACTTACAAATGAAAAACATTATACTGATGGGCAACTTCAATTACCCTGGTAATTTTTGGGGCATATTTTTCTAGAAATAACTTATGAAGGAGACTTTGTTGATACATTACAGTGTGGACTGACAACATGTCACTGTAGGTACTAGAAGGATGACTCCACACAGTTATTAACAATTAAAAATCAGTTATTGCCAGTATTACATGGAAAACATGCTGTACTACTAGTATGTATAAAAGATGAAAGTGATGCTAGAAAGTCTCACTTCCATTCTGGGCAAATCTTTCAAAAAATGTATTACTGAAGTACATGAGAACAATAACCCTGATATCACCGTTTTGGACTTCAATCATTGTGGTTTTGTAAAGGGTAGAGCAATGTTGACAAGCTTTTATGAACAAATTATCCAAGTATCTCGTGGAATAATTTTCTTGGACTTGGCCCAGACCTTTGTCTCCTTTCCTCGCCATATATTTTATCAAAGTCTTAGCAAGATTAAGGCCAATATGTCCGTGTTAAAACAGATTGTCTTGGTTAACCAATAGTTCCCAGTGCATAACTGTAGAGGATGTAAGGGTCTTCCTGTCCATGGTAGTGTCACAAGACTCTGTTTTTAGTCTGATTTAATATTGTGTTTGTTTTCATTTCTAGAACTAAGACATGTTGGATAAGTAAGTATGCAAGTGATTGTAATATTGTGTTCATTGCACAAAATGAATCTGATACTGAATATTTAAATTCATATTCAAAATGGATTTTGTTTCACAACATGGGTGTATTGTAATCATGACAAATGTAATACATCTTGACAGTTCATACACCTTATGTACCTACTAGAACATCCACTAAAGGAGGTGATGTAATATATAGACCCGGGAATAACCATGACTTCCAGTCTTTCATTTGGCACATTTCAACTAATAAGTAGTAAAGCTGTGCATTGAATGAGCTGCATGTTTAAATAATCTTAGCACAAGAAGTAAAATGCATCTTATATTACTGTATAAAAAGTATATTAGACCAGTCTTAAGATTGCAGTAACATTTTCTGTATAAACAGTGCAGGTTAGTGAAATCATCTTGACACTGTACAAAGACAATTCTGCAGGAGGATTTTACTTTGTAAATATAGTAGATGTAAATACCTCAATTTATTTACTATTCATTATTGCAGTCATGATAAATATTTGCCTTAAGTCTTGCATGACAATAGTTTACAAGCTATCTTAAAGTCACAAATTTACCTTGTAACACTGAGACAGACTATGAAGTTTTGAGTTTGGTATGAAGGGTGCCATTACATCACTCTTCATTAACTCAATGATTGGTAGGTTATAGACTAGATCACCAGTTCAAATCAGAGGCCGTGTGTGCTTAGAATCTTTTAAGATGCAGCTGTATTTGTGAGCTGGGAACAAAGTGTCTGATCCAGAGCTGTTGAAGTCAGCCATGACCTTAATACTGGTACACAACTTAAGAGCTCTCTAATGGTGAATTCAGCAAGTAAAGCTTAATCAGAGAGTATCTTTCAAATTGGATCCAGACACTCAATAGCGCACCACAGATTCCTCAAACAAAGCTTAGAGAACCCACTCAGTAAAACATAATGAGCCATGAAACCTGGGACCAAAACAGAGAAGAAAGGAAATCCGTATAAAGGAAGTGATGGCAGTGATCTTGGACATCAATACTTTTATACTTTTAAGCTCATTTAGAAAGCAGGGATCCTATACATGCAAACAAGAAACACCTGCATGTCCCATGTGGATGAATGCTGAACAGTAACTTTTTTAGTCACCTTCCTTTTCACATCTTCCACTAGATGATATCCTCCACTTATCACAGTCAGATGTGCCTGCTTCCCACCCAAGGCCAAAAGAGAACTATTAGAAATCCTGGCTGTACATGCAGTGGTGCCTTGATGTTCTTCATGTTTCACTGTTGCAGTCATTACATTTCGGTTATCTGCTTGCATGTAGCCCTCAGTCTGCCTGATTAACAAAGTCTTGGGTCCTGCGTCGGTTGCTGTCCCTTCTTCCATGATGTCAGGGGTGTAAAACATGCAGCCAACACCATTACACTAGTCTTTCTTGCCATGCAGTGCCAGAAGCAGTTTGCAAGCGCCGGTCAGCCGATTCCTGAAATTTTTATTTTCGAGTTTCAGAACCGAAGTCTTCAACTAAAGCTAAGTACTCCATTGTGGAAACTTTTTCTTGCTCCTTACCGATGTTAGTAAAAGTTAATAATTGCATTACTTGTGGAAAGCAAATACCTATTTTAATTTGTACTGTATTCCTTGCCTAGGCCCTGACCATGACTTATCTTGCTGTTGGTTTTGTGCTATATTTAATCAGCACACTATCTGTTGGTATATTTTTGCCTCTAAATATTTCGGTTCTCGGTTTAATTATCCTGAAATGTCTGTTAGCCATCCGACTACCGGGATTCTGAAAAAATGCAAAGATAAAGACAGCAACAGGCCGCCTAGGTCCAAAGCTGCCGATGACGCTCTCCTAAGCCAGTCGCCAGTTCGCTGGCACTCAGTGAGGTGCTTTTGCAGCCCCTGATATCTGCTACTTCTGATTCGCAGGCCTCTACTGAGACCCATTCTATGCCCGGTATGCAGCGAGATGCTTCAGCTCTGGAACCTGTGGATGTGTCTACCTTAGATGGGGTCTGGAGTCGTTGTGCAGGCACCGGCTTCTGAGGGTGTATTCAAGCCTATGGACTCGCATATTAAACAGACACCACCTTCTTCATTTAGGCCTAAATCTTGAACCATGCCTAAGAAACTGATACCCAGGCAGCATGCTCAGGCCTCTATGCCTAAATAACAAATGATAAGAATGGCTGAAGATCTTATAACTCTAATCAGGGGAAGCCAGCCTTCCCCTTCTAAGAGACTTAGGACTGAAGTTGTTTATGAATCCTTCTGATCAGGACTCCGATTCTTGTGATCTGAATTTGCCCTTGTCTACTTATCAGGATTCTGATGCAGAGGACTCTATTCCCTCTGCTTCCCCTCCAGAGGATTTTTCTTTTGGTGAAACCTTACATACTCTAAGGGAGCATTTCCACTGAGAAAGTCAGGATTTTTCTGATTTAAAAAAGAGGCTTAGGGATTTCTTACTCCTGCCTTAGCATAGGCCTTTAGCTATACCTCTTGTACTAGACATTGACTTTTCAGAATCTAGTTTGGGCCCTGATTCTTTGCCTCCTGCTCCCAGAAAACCTGACAGATATTACAGGGTTCCTGATTCACACAAGTTCCTTTCTAAAAATCCTATTGTGGATCCAGAGACTATTTCACAGGGACCCAAGGGCATTAAGGCTTCTACTGCTAAAAATCCTACCCCTTCTGATAGAGACTCCAGGGCACTGGATAGATGGGGTAAGGAGGTTTACACTTCTGCAACCTTGGCTATTAGGGCTTTAAACTGCAAGTTTCATATGTTAAAGTATCAACAACATGTTATTGGATTGCTTAAATAGAAAATGATGATTCCTGACTGCTGAAAATAAAGAATTACAGGATTTATTGCATTCTGCTGAACAGGTTGGAAAACATACTTTGCAATGTGGATTTGATTCATTAGAGGCCTCTTGCAGGGCTGCTGTTACTGGGTCTTTGCTGAGAAGGCATGCTTTGCTTAAGGAGCGATCTTTGCTTGATCATGTTAAAGCTAAACTGTTGGATGCTCCCTTAAATCAGGACTGCCTGTTTGGCAACAAAGCTGAGGAAGTTCTTAAAAAGATGGAAGATAAAGCTAAATCTATGCACACTGTTAAAGATTTCTTATAAGTTCAGCCTCCTAGATTTAGTAGGCACTGGCCGTCTAAGAATTGGTCCTTTCCAGCCCCTTCCAGGTCTTCTCAAGCCAAACCCAGACACAGCAGAAACCCCAGGTTTCAGTCCCAGGGGACACAAGACTAAACAGTGGGGGGTTTCCGCATCCAAATCTGGGAGTAGTAAGACTCCTCCCTATGGAAAACTGTCTCAATGACTTGCTTTTAAAATTTCCAACTGAATGCTCCTTTAGGTGGAAAGATTGGTCTGCAGGCCAAAAACTGGGAACTCATTACCCAGGACAAATTGGTTTTAAATATAGTGTCCCAAGGATACAGATTTCACTTTCACGTGTTACCAACACTAAGCGGGTGGTCAGATCTACCCCCAAATCAGTTGGTACCAGAAGAAGAAAAGGGACATGGTTTCTATTTGAGACTTTTCCTGGTACCCAGAAAAGGCAATACATGGCGTCTTATCCTGCACCTTTCTTCTCTAAACACCTTTCTGGTGATTCTAAAATTCAAAATTCTGACTCTTCACCAGCTGCTTCCTATGCTAGGCAAAGATGCATGGTTGGCAACACTAGACTTAAAAGTAGCATACCTGCACATCCCTATCGGGGAGTCTTGCAGAAGATACATACGCTTCAAAGCAGGCTACATGCACTATCAGTTCTCTGCACTGCCCTTTGTCTTATCTACTGTGCCTAGCTCCTGTCATTGCATTTTGCAGGCAAATAAATATTCAAATATACCCATACCTGGTTGATTGTCTAATTCAGGCAGAAAGCCAGTATGTATTGTTGAATCATCTGGCCTTTGTTCAAAGGGTGCTGACTGGTCTGGGGTACACCATAAATGAAAAGAAATCACACCTGGTACCCAGTCAACAAATTACATTCCTGGGAGCAAGCTTGAATACAACTTCCCAGATGCCTTTCCTCATGCCAGAGAAACAGATTCATTTGACAACCTACTTCAAACAAGTGGCCACAAAACCCCAATTATCTGCAAGGCAAATACTGCAAGCCTTGGGGTTCATGGCCTCCTGCATTCTTCTAATTCCATATGCAAGGCTGCATATGAGGAAACTACAATGGTATCAACATTCACAGGATCTATAAGCAATTATTCCTATCATACCTTGCCTATGCCTAGAGTTCCTTTGGTGGGCAGAGGCCTGCCACCAAAACAGGAGACTACCATTCACACTACCCCCTGCCACCCAAACCTTAACAGATGCATCTGACTATGCATGGGGGTTACCTGGCAGGGAAGTGCATTCAGGGCAAATGGAACCCAAGTCAAATGTACCTGCACATAAATCAAAAGGAAATGTTAGCTGTACAGAATGCTCCGACAGCCTTCAAGGACCACATTCTGCCAGGACAACTAATGGTAAAGACAAACACCACTGTCATGTGGTATGTAAACAAGCAGGTTGGTACACATTCTTGCCCTCTCTACAGACTAGCCATGGCATTGTGCAACACAACCTTGAGCTATCAAGTAAAAAGCTCAATTCCGGCCAGGAAAACTAAATACACTGGTAGACGGACTAAGCAGAAACCTCATAGACCCACATGAGTGGAAACTGAAACCAAGGATTTTCAACATGTTGATAAGCAAATGGGGAAGCCCAGATGTAGATATGTTTGCCTCCCCCCAGAACTGTCAGTTGGACAAAGTTTGCACAAGGATTCCCCACAAACTAGCTTGGAATGTGGATGCTCTGTCCTTCAGCTGGAAAAACCTATCAGTTTATGCCTTTCCTCCTCTGCTGTCCAAGGTACTAATAGAGATCAAACAAGACAAGCCAAGGATGATTTTAATTACAATCAGACTGGTCATACCAACACTGGTACCCCCTCTTGTGCAGTGTGTCAAGCTTGGCCCCTGACTCAGATTCCTTCCCTGTTGTCTCAGCAGGAGAACCAGATTCTGCACCCTCGGCTGCAAACCCTGAATTTAGCAGCTTGGCTAATTACCTAATCACTCCTTTACCACCCCTAAGTAAATCAGTGTTGGATATCATTTTAGAGGCAAGGAGGCCTAGTACTAGAAAATCTTATGCTGCAAAATGGAAAAAAAAATTGTGCCTGGAACCAATCTCAAGGGATGAGCACAGCAGTGCCCAGTTTACCTCAGATGTTACAATATTTGACTGAGATGCTTCATAAGGGCTTGTCATTTTCTTCCATCAAAATTCATGCATCAGCCATTTCAGCATAGAGCCTCCCCTCTTCTTTCACCCACTGCTCAAGCAGTTCCTCAAAGGGGTGAAAAATTTAAGGCCACCCAGGAGAGCTCCTCCTCCAGCCTGGGCCCTTAACTTAGTCTTGGAGAAACTCACTCTTCCTCCTTTCAAGCCAGCTGCTACTGCAGATTTAAAATTCCTTTCCTGGAAAACAGCTTTCCTTTTAGCAATCACTTCTGCAAAAGGGGTATCTGAATTACAGCGCCTTATGGCAGTGGAGCCTTTCATCATCTTTCATGTGAATAGGGTGTCCCTCAGAACCAATCCCTCCTTCATGCCCAAGGTGGTCTCGAGTGTGGCTCTTAATCAGTACATTCATTTGCCTACCTTCTTTCCTAACCCACAGAACAAAGGGGAACGGATACTGCATTCTTTAGATGTGCACAGACAACTTAGATTCTACTTGGACAGGACTAAATCTCTAAGGAAATCTGAACAACTGCTGGTGGCATTTGCTGCAGGCACAGATGGGAAAGCTATTTCAAAGCAAACCATTTCAAAATGGATAGGCCACTGCATTCATTTCTGCTATAAACACCATGGAAACCCTATCCCACAGGGCATCAGACCCCATTCAACCAGGGCTGCATCTACCTCTACAGCTTTTCTCAGGGGTGTCCCTACAAGGGACATCCTAGAAGCTGCTACTTGGAGTTCTGTACATACTTTCACCAAGCATCATTTACCAATTTTCTCTAAAACCAGAGCTGGCTTTGCCACTGCAGTCTTGCAAGGACTTGGTCCTAATTCTATTTAAATTCCTCCTCCCAACCTTAGCTTTGGGAATCTCCCCAAATGTAATGACTGCAAAAGTGAATCCTGAAGAACATATTACAGTTACCATAAGTGTAGATGTTCGAGTGTATTCACTGTTGCAGTCCTGGTTACCCTCCCTCCAGCCCCCTTTCGGCTATACCTCTACTCTCCCTTACTATGCTCAAAAAGCTTTTTGGTTGGAGGTATATTCTTGTATTTATAGTTTTAATTGCTTCCTGTTAGGGGGGCACCTGACATCTGGGGCAAGAAAAACTGATGTAATGGTGTTGGCTGCATGTTTTATACCCCTGATGTCATGGAAGAAGGGACATCAACTGATGCAGGACCTGAGACTTTGTTAATCAGGCCGACTGAGGGCTACCTGCAAGCAGATAACCCAAATGTAATGACTGCAACAGTGAATACACTCGAACCTCTACATTTATGGTATGTGTACACAACTGCACTTTTCTTGTGCTGCCCAGCAGCAAACTAGTCAGCCCTGTCATGTTTCAAACCCAGGGCCCTGTCCTCAGCAATCGCACCATCAAACCACTCTACCATCTGACATGTGAGGGGTTGTAGTGCTTTAACAAACATCCTGCAGTCAGGTCATTTAACAATAAAAAAAACACAAATCACAGCAGTCACAAGTGTTGAACCTATGCCCCTAAACATTTTAATCTGAGGAATATAACAGTACACCAGTTGAGCTGTAGGAATTACTGTTGCATTTTCAAATATATCATGCAATAGAGGCATAAAATATGAAGGGGAAAATGTCATGGAACCCTTTGTGTGTTGTATATAGACATACACACACACATGTATATATATATATATCAGATGAAACATATGTACAGTCATAATATACATATAGTAAATATAAAGGAAGAAAAATATATATATAAAAAACATGCAGTGCAGTTATTTCTCTGAACCATCCCTCCCAACTCATTAGTGCAAGGAACCTGTACAAAGACACTAAAGGGGGGTGGACACATATATGGACAGAGTTAGTAAATCGTTGTTACAAATGAAGATGTGTTACAGCAACAGTGTGTGTGTGTTCCAGCAGACAGTCACTGAATGATATGATGATGGGAACTGACATAAATCCTTGGATCATCACTGTGATTTACCAGAGAAATGTAAATAAATTGTGGAACTGAACAAACGTCTGGACATTCTGTGAAGATCTGGCTGTGGAGAGGTATGCTCAGAACCCCTTAATGCAATGAATGTGGACCAATCCTGCCAAAGTGGGGGGGGGGGGGCAAAGGCATGAAAATAGGGACATGTACAAAATAGATAAGCTGAGAATGTTCATGTAGTAACAGTCTATGTCCTAACATATCAACTGAATTATCACAATAACAAGACTCACATTAGTGACTTACCTCAGTTCCCACATCATCCAATTGATGTGTCATTCATACATAACAGTTATGGGCACCAGACCAAAGATATTGACCATACAACTGGACATCCTATGAATATGTGGACATAACACAACAGTAGGGAAACTACACTGAGCAATGTCCAGACTACAATCAGACTGATATAACACTACTCGGGTCCAGCTCTGGGGCTGTACACATGCATTAGCAAATATAACAGGCAGTACAGGGATGTAATACTAGTGGAACACAGACACTGGTGTGAAAGTGCATACCCCCAAACAAGTGCACCACAGTGACATACCAGTAAGCAAACTGAACATGACTATAATACTGTGAGAGCAACCACATACTGTTTGCCACTCACACATTACCCCTACATATACTGTCCCAATCCACAGTGTACTGGGAATCGGAAGTGTTACATGACATGTCGCAATCAGCCCCTATAAGCATACTGACCTGATAGAACACCAGCAGCTGTAGCAGCATACAGAGTTAGACAGGTAAAGGATGTATGGCACTCACAGCTTATACTCTCCCTATCCAGCCTAAAAAACATAAACACAACACTGCTACACAACCTTGGCAGTCTTTTCACAATGGCCAGACAGACATACTGTCATATGTGCAGATTTCCACAAAATTACCAGGGTGTGGACACATAACCCTGGCTACAGCTGCATACCATGGGTCTGCCAGGTCATTGTCATGCTAACTGGTGTGCATTTGGTAGTTAATGATAGACCATACCATACCTCTGTACCTCATAGTGCAGGACATTATGACAATGCATGGAATATGTATGGGACAGGGGGCTGGAAAGAGGGACATATCACACACTGGTGTTACAAATTGAGACAGCAGTAGCTGGTGTTACATGTGTTCTTGTAACATCATATCCCCAAAGGAAATGATGTGTGGAACACCAGTAGATGACAACATGTACTGACTACAGTCCTCACATGATCCTACCAACCCCACAAAAACAGATGCTGGTAGAGGAACAGACCAATCATAATAGGCAAACATCTGGCCAGTCTGTGGACAGCATGCCAATTGAGAGCTATGTCAGAGGAATATTACTGTTGGGTGTTAAGTTACCCAATAAATGCATGTCCAGACAAACCCTGTCAATGTACCAAACCCCTATGTGTATAACAACACTAATGACATGCAAGCTGTACAAAACTCTGGAGCATTGCCCACCATGTTGCTGGGCTGTCTCCACATGTCTTGTGAGGTAATTCCACCTACTGTATGTGAAGCTGTAGCCCCCACACCTCCGTAATGTCTCCTGCACAGGCCAGGTAAATATGCAAGGCCCACATGAATGGCATCCCATATGGTGGAACTAGCAGCTGTGTCCAGGCCCACAGCACAATACTATGTGGGACTCTATATAGCTGTATGGCCTCCGCAATACCTGACAGGATAACATCAACCCCCTTAAGGTAGGCTGAATACTTGTGGTGGACAGCAGCAATACACAAACCACAGACTTGGTCCCTAGATTGGCTGTACAGGCCAAATCAGGAGCACACATCAACCTGGTATTGTCAGCCTTTGTCTGATCAAGCATACAAGGTCACAGGTGGAGTACTGTAAGGCTATAAGTACAAATTGGACACATCCTCCAAGGCCAATCACAAGGCCATCTTCACATATGTCTGCAATCTCTGAGGCCACATATCAGCCCACCTTGTAATGGTGGCCAGGCAGCATATACACACAACATAGCTGTAGGCATCCTGCTGCAGAGAGGTTTAGGACAAACATCACCCCCTGGCTCAGCAGCACTGTAACTGGATATGCACAACACCCACACCCCCTCCCCTCATCACCAGTGAGCAGGTGCATATTGCCAAGCCAACTGAAAGGCAACAAATGTAGGTATCCATGGCACCTGATAACATCCCTGTCTGTATCCTACACGAACTCAGACATGTGTACCCAGCAGCGTTACACACCATAGTCACAACAAGGCTTGGCACCATCCACATGGAAGATGGCCAATGTCATACCTCGACACAGACATGAATGAGGAGTACAGGAGTAGGAAATTAAGTAGGCCTCATTGGGGGGAATATGACACCTCAGGGCCAGCAGATACAGCGCTGATATGTTACAGGGGTATGGTGTGGTGGTCATGACTAGTGGCTACTGGTATTCAATGTAGATCTGCAAGTTCTGTACATATGTTTGCCAAATGTATAAGACCCTGTGATGCGTCTCCCAGGTGCAATGTCACATTAGCAAAGGTCAACATTCTCAGTGGCTTAGACAAATATAATCATAAAAGCCATACTATACAACCATGCCATAATGTTTGGCTGGAGCCAGCAACATCTATAGGAGAGGACTGGCCTGTGGGACGACCTTGTCCACAGGGTAAATGATGTTGGCCTGCACACATGTACATACGAGCAGGTCTGGCATTGTGAAAGTGACCTCATACACCATGCCTGGCAAAGGGCTGCTGCAGTGGCAGCCTTGCAGCCCCACTGTCACCCACTGCGGAGTTCCATGGGTACTTTGGGGCACCCATCCCAGTACAACATCAAAGTACAGACCCCCCCCCCCACATACTGGAGATGGTTGGCATTCAGACAATGAATGAGGAGTGTGCAGGCAAGGCACCAGTGTAGATTATTGGACTAGTGTAGCAGACATACTTATAGGTTCATAGATTAGTACTAAGCTAACTGCCCTTGCAAGCCATTTTAAGCCTAGCCAATTATCCCTTGTGAGACTCAAACCATGCACCTTGTGTTTGTAAGGCAAACACCTTAACCATTAGGCCACCCTCCCAAATACTTGTAATTGTAGAGTATCTACATACATGTATCAGGTCAGATTGCGGTTGTGGAAGGGTTTTCTAATGCACAGATGTGCACATCTATGGTGAAGGACAGCACATTGTGTAGTATTGGGGGTTGTACAGTACATGTGCACACATGTATCCATCCTGTACCAATGCCACGTGTGGGCCTGCTGTTGACCATACTCCCCTCACACAACTACCTAGGTCCCTCCTGTCTACATGTGGGATGGCAGCCTGCAGCTGGTGAGTATGTAATTGTACTGTTGTGGTTTGCCAATACCCCAGGCATGTGAAAGCCATGCAGTGTACCATGCACACAACTGTCATAGTCGTATTTCTTTATGTGCATGTTCACCTCTGCTGGGGTCAACTGCATTGCATCACAGTGGTCACCACAGGGCCCTATCTGATGAGACTGTATCACCTCTGTAGCATAACACATGACATGTCAGTCCAAAACTTCTGGACAGAGAGCAACACAATGGGTGGACAAACGGCCTAAGGTAGGGATGTGTGAAAGATTACTGTCATATAGTGGATATAAACAGTGTATACACACCCCTGTTAAGATGCCAGGTGTTTGTGATGTCTATACAAATTGAGACTACAATATGTCAGTACTCCTCTTTTCCAAACTGTAATGTGACATTACTGACCTATGACATGAACAATCCCCTGTACAAACAATAATGAATCTGTTGGCCACTAAATATGGAGTATACAAACCTCACAATAGACTGGATGCATATGTGTGTACACCCTTCAAAGAATATATTACTGCAGCAGCTTGTGATTTACTGACAGCATACAGTCTGCTTGGGTACACACCAGCCATTAAGTAAAGGCACTCTGACTAACACCAAATAACAGTCTGCTGTCCAAGTGGGATAACCATGACATATGCTCAATTGCCTGCAACAGCAACAGCCATGGCTTGCAGACAGCATACAAAGCAGCAAAGCGATCTCATATTTGAACGCTATCAGTCAAGAGTGGGGTACAACATTACCACAACAGTGCATACACCATGGAATACAGTGGAGACAGTTGTCAAAAGGTGGAGTGAATGTGGGACAATAGTGCTGTTGACAAGAACCTGATGTCCCTTCAAAAATGACAACAACACATGTCAAGACCTGGCCAGGGCGGTTGCCAGGGGACATACAGCAACACCGAGGGAGTTGCAGGAACCCCTTGCTAGTACTGGTGTTCTGTACTACCTGTGAGAACAATCTCCCATATTCTGCATACTT
This sequence comes from Protopterus annectens, assembly GCF_019279795.1. Classification (NCBI taxonomy): domain Eukaryota; kingdom Metazoa; phylum Chordata; order Ceratodontiformes; family Protopteridae; genus Protopterus; species Protopterus annectens. The sequence goes on along the minus strand of NC_056730.1, from coordinate 550,059,945 downwards.
CTGGCCTATGGGGTAGGGTCAGAAGATGGAAGCATATCCACACACCAAAAACAGCCAGGGGTGGATACAAATTGCAATACAGCACATCATGTCTCTCAAAGGCAGGTGTGAAAATGTGTTATGGTGTAATGAGACTAGGGATCGACCTCACAGCCAGAATACCAACAGGTATGTGTGGTGCACAAGCAACATTTATAACCTGAACAACAACATTCCCATAGTGAATCACACTGGTGGCAGCAGCCTGCTGTGGGGCTGCTGTTCCACAGACAGAACAGGGCCTGTAGTCATGGTGGTGGGAATTCTGAACATTTCCTAATAACACCCACTTCTGCCCAAAATCCATCAGGAGTCTGCAAGATTACTGAGGATGAGAAGGTGTGTCAGCCTTCAATATGACAAAGAACTGCAGCATACATCCAAAGCTACCTAAGAATGGCTCTACCTGAACACAAACATGGGTATAGATTGGCCCATCCAGAGCGTAGACCTATACCAGATAGAAAACCCCAGTGTGACCTGATGAGGGCTGTGCACATGAGCTGCCCTTACATTCTGACAAAGTTGGGTGACCTTTGCATGGAAGAGTGGCCAAATAATGCCAAGTCAGGATATGCCATGCTGACAGACACCTTCACAAAAAGAGTGAATACTGTAAGCCACTTACAAGGGGCCTCAACAACCTATCATTTTAAGAGTATGCACATGTATGCAATCATATTGTACATATTGCAGTCATCATATTTTACATGTATCATGTGTTTGTTTATCAATTGGATTGCACAGGTCATATGTCACATTGAAGGTGGGTGACATATTTGAATGCATTATTTTGGTCTCATCCTCTACATTACAAGAACATGGCATGTTAACAGGGTTGTGTACATTTATCATATCCACTGTGAGCTTACAAGGCTGGTGGTGTAACAGGGATTGTGTGGCCATACATTCACTGCTTGTTTGCAGATCTGACACTCACATGTATGTCATTAATCAGTGATGTCACTCAGATCATCCCATGTATGTCACAGAGAAACACAGGGGTTATGAGAAATAGAGCAGACACATGAGCCAGACCGCTACACATCCTGTGAGGATATGTACAGTTGTGAGGTATGTTCTGTAGTACTTGCCACTGTGCTATACAGGTGGACAGCAATGATGTGTACATGGCTGCAGTCTATGCTGGGCAACAGCCATCACATACTAACACTAATCACATATCCCAGAGCTCTATATTGTCAGCTACATGTTGTACAACTGGCTGCAATGCATGATGTTGACAGCCGTGTGTCATGCATGTCACCATGTGGGTAATGTGTGGTCTGTGTAACAGACTTGTGCCACCTCACCTGTAAGTGTGTGTGTACCAGCCAACATCAAAGTGCTGGTATTAATGCACATATGTTGTCTTCCTCTCACAGGTGACGATTGGGTCTGGGTTCCCCCCTTTTGAAACAATGTCAATATCTCTGCAGACTTTGCCAATGATGATAGGAATACTGAGGTACAAGTGGGGTTGTCAGGGGCTGAATCTGTGCCATTAGTTGGCATCCCACTCTTGTGCACACCATCACCGCACACAGTGACAGTGCCTACACATACCTCGTCACCAGTGGCCACAGATGATGGACAGTTGGCAGGTGGTGGCATTGCACAGGCTAGTGTGGTGACTATGGCAGGTATGAGTGTAGATACTGGCCATAGCCAGAGTGCAGGCAAGGTCCCACACAGGCAAATGGACAGGGGTGCTTGCAGAAGGAACACTGCTTGTCAGGCCACTGTTGCAAGTGCCACAGAAGGAGTCATCAGACGCATGTTCCAGGCTGTCATGGATGCACAGGCACATAGTGAAGCCACAACACACAAATACTCAGGGTGATGGATGCAACTTTCCCTGATGTATGTGGTGACATACATGACCTTGTTGGGTCCACACATCAAAATACTGAGGTGTGTATCCAACCACAAACTAATCACCTTGGGAATCCACATCCCTCCCACCCTCCTGCAAAGGTAACCAGCATGACAAATACCTCCAAAGCTAACCTTGGCCTCCTTAAAACAGAGGTTGCTAAGTTCACAGCACCCATGCAAATGGAGAGTAGTTGCATGACTACCAGATCATACACCAATGCACTGTATGAACACATACACATATGCATGGATTTCGCCATGACCAATAGAACCAAGATGTTGTCCTCCAAAACAGGAAGCCAATGTGGTGGTCCCAGCCATACACAAACTCAACAACAGAACAAATAAATTGATACGGAAAAAGGTGAAGTCCCAAGACTGGAACAACTCCATCATCAGCCTCAACAAAAGATTGAGATCCCTCATCAAATCCTCTAAAGCTAGCTATGAAAACAGAATTTCAGCAGATAGGAAAGACAAACACAAGGCTTTCAATAGTTATGTGGATAATCTCCACGATAATACCCAGATGTGCTCTGAGCTACTGTACAATGGTACCTCTATATACAGAGTCAACAGATATTGCCAATATATTGTCCAACAGATTCAGTGCCAACCTAACCCCTCATAACCCCCACCCATAGGACCAACCACAATACCAGTAGATTGCAAGACACCCAGTATTACTGATGCACAGGTTAAAATTGCACTGTCCAAGGCCAGTAATACATCTTCTATGGGACCTGAGAATATCCACGGCTGTGTTGTACATGAACTACAGAGTGATCTGGCACCACACCTGTGTGCCCTGTTCAATCACAGCCTCCCCTCAGGCTTTGTCCCTACCAAATAGCACACTGCTACACTCATCCCTCTCCACAAAGAAGGAGCAACTACAGACCCTGGGAACTATCACTCCATTAGCCTGATTAGTCTCGTATGCAAAGCTATGGAACCACATCATCATGGACCTACTAAACAATGATATAGAGGATCTCCAATGTCTGGGTCCCACACAGTTTGGTTTTGTGAGGGTAGATCATGCCTGCTCAACTTTTTTGAGTCAGTCACCAGAGCTGTGGATGATGTCAAGGTGGTCACACAGTCTACCTTGATCTGGCCAAGGCTTTTGATACCATTTCCCACTCTGGAATCATAGAAATCCCACTAAGGTAGGCATCAACCCCTGTATCACTAAATGGGTTGCAAACTGGCTCCCACATAGACCCATGGTGTGAAAGTAGCTGAATCCAAGTCAGACTGATGACCAGTCACGAGTGGGGTCCCACATTGTTCGGTTCTGAGTCCTCCCATTTAGTATCTACTTCTCTGAAGTGCAGACCATCACAAGGGTACTCTGGTTGACAAAGTTTGCAGACGATTGCATGTTGGGAGCTATTATTAACTACACAAGTGATGTTGATATCCAGCAGAAAGCCCTCAATGACACCAGCATATGCTGTCAGAAGTATGTCCTGAAACTCAATGGCCAAATATGTGTCAGCATCCCCTTTGGGCACAACTCGGTTCCCATAAATCACCACATCAGTGGTAGCCCACTGAACACAGAAGGTGTTATAAGAGATCTGTGAACACAGGTTGACAGGAACCTTTCTTTGGACCACTGCATTGCCACTGTGGGCAGACAGTCCTTCTATGTGGAGCATCTGATTACTAATGGTTTTGCATCCAGGAAGTAGGGGGTCATTGTCTCCCCTACCCTTCCCTCATTAGGCCAATCATCGGGTACAATGCTCCATTTGGCATGTACCTCAATGGACACCTGCAACAACTGCAGAGGCCACAAACATACCTCACAATGATGATCCTAGGCCTGAAGCAGTTGTCCTATATGGACAGACTCAAAACACTCCAACTATTCTCTGTCTCATATCACCTACTTAGAGGTGATCTCTGCTTGCCCTACAAAGCCATGTCTGACCCAGCTCTGTTAGAAATACTACATCCAAGGATATCCCAATCCCTCTGCACCACATGCTCCAGAGACCTCAACCTCATTAACACAATCAACAGAACATGCCAGAGGGATGGGTGTATAATCCAGACACTGCCCAGGCTATGGACTAAACATCCCATACATGTCAAACAGAGCGTCACACTGACCCTCTTCAAGGGAAATCTTGCTGAATGGATGAGAAATAGAGAATTCACCCTGGGGATCACTGCAGTGGCTCTATTCCACAAAAGCACTGAGAAATAATGTCAGGGTAATCCTCTGGCTAGGCTTGTAAAGGTTCCAAGGTCATTAGCCTAGTACACACATAATAACCTAAACATCTGGATATCCCATAGACATATGTACAGAGGACTGGAATGGCCTGCACAATGGTTTAACATGCTGCATGTGAGGCAGATGCTATTACCACGCTATATAAAGTAATGTCATTGGGAGGTGGTAAACAGGAATGGATGGTACACCAATCAAAGTGCTTTCAGCCAAACAGGTTTGGCCAAAGCGACACACACACTGTTAACAGTGCTGAGAATAGAACTCCTACCTGTCAAGTTATTTATACTATAGTGTTATGCAGTTATCAGATGTGCCACAGAGCTTACATGAGTTCTCCTTGTCCCAAGTAACTTCTAAGGTGAATGACATCAGCAGGCCTAGTAAAGTAGAGTAATGGGATAATTATAGGGTAGTACACAAATCAAAATGGTATAACCCACACAGTACTTGCCAGTATTGGGATTAGAACTCCTGCCTATCTAGTTATGTCTACTACAGTGTTTCACAGTTACTGCTTGCACTGCAAAGCTTACTGAATTTTCACACGGCCAAAGCTGCTGATAACTGCATAGCTGAGGTAAAGTATTACAGGTGGCAGTAAGTCTGCCTTCTGTTCCACCCTTACATCATGCTAGTTCTTTCTGTCTTGCACTTCAAATGGCATTATAGCTTGGCACTTCACCAGGTTAATGTATCAATAAGTGTGACATAGCTACCAGGTTAATGTATCAATAAGTGTGACATAGCTGGGAGACATCAGCAGTACTTGTTCATCACAGAAGTAGCCCAAGTACTTACTAGTTATGTCCACACCTCCCAGCATGAGTGCAGGGCAGTTTTCTGTGGTGTCACCCATTACCCTGGTGCACTTGTCCATTCTGAGGCACTGTTGTAACTACCTTATGTACACAGACAACCCTCCCCTCTAAGCTCCAAACACTCAGACCTATGGGAGTTACTCATATATCACCCAATATGGGCATATGCACTCTCCAGCAAAGACTGGACTAGCAGGTCAAAAGGTTAAGATCAACACCTGCACCACACCATGTGGAACACACAGCTCACCATGACATACAGTGAAAAGCCACACACCCACCTTCCCAGAGGCACTCAATGGACATTTACCCAAACAGCACAGACCAGCAAGACAGACACCCACTCAGACACCATGACATGGCACATGCCAAGGAATACATATTTAACCTACACAGTGTGCTCCTCAACCTAAGTTCCTAAGGCTAACCACCTTGCACAATACAGTGCTCATGGGTAACTGACTACTGAGGTATGCACATATTCCACTCATTAAGTTGAATATAGAGCAGGTAACAGCCAAATATCTATCATATGCCAGCATCCAACACATGACACAGCCAGTCATGACACTCCGCAACAACTGTAAGTATCACTCTGTATCCATGTGAGTGTGAATGACCTGGGGCATACCTCCTTGGACTACATGACAGGAGACATGGTCAAACTGTCTGATTATGTGGTCCAGGCAGATGTGACAGTAGCCCTTAGCAGTATACCACCATCACCCAGAATGATGCTGCGGTGCTTTTAACAGATAATTGACTGCAACATTGGCTTATGTGTTTTGTGTCATTCTCAGGGGATCCAGTATCTCTCTGCTTGTGATGACATGATTAACAGAACTCAATTCATGAAGCTCCATGTTGGATTAGTGTTATTCTGACACGGAGTGGTTTGTGTCCATGTAGAGCAGCAGCACGCCTTGAATATTAGTGAAGACGTGCTGCTCAGCTCTTACACAGGCACAGATCTGTGCACGAGCACGGGGGGTGTCTGACAGCACAGCTCTCAAAATATACATGGCCCCTGCACGGACGTCAACAGCACCGACAGTGTGTGTCCACAGATACTACTGTTAGTGTCAAAGAATTAAAACAAAAAAAAGTAAAACACACATGATACATTCCAAATTATGTAAGAGCAATATTTAAAATCTGTCCCTATTTGTTCCCCCATTATTATATGCTTTTCCTAGAATGTGTGCAAGTACAAGGTAATGCAAAGCCCCTGTCATGTTATCAATGTTCATACAGCCCCCCCACACACACACACAGATAATGGTGCAGAATGCAATGTCAATTCCCCTAGTAAAATAGTCAAAACATATTTTTTCCATTTTATTCCCCCTCTGCAATAAAGTTTATAGTGTAGCAACAAAATAAACAGCCCTTGCAGGCCTTGAACCCAGGACCCCAATACACCATAGTGAAAATACTTAACCACTAAGCCATTTGAGATGTAGAATATTATGATGTTTTTCCTAACATATCATGCACTCTTAGTTATTAAACATTAATGGAAAATAAATGTCAGTCCTAGGTCTTAAACCCAGGAGCCTGTACACCATAGTCAAAGCAATTTAACAGTAAGCCATGTGAGCTAGAGAATTTTATGACATTTTCCCCAACATATCATGCAGTCCAGTTATTTAACATTAATGGAAATAAAACTGAGTCCCAACTCTTTAACCCATGAGCCCATACACCATAGTCAAAGCACTTAACCACTAAGCCATTCAAGCTGTAGAATTTTATAATGTTTTTTCCCAACTTATCATGCAGTCTGGTTATTTAACATTAATTGAAAAAAAAAAAGTCACTTCCAACATGTGGAGCAAGGACCCTGTACACTACAGTTAGAGAACATACCACTATACCATCTGAGCTGTATGAATTACACTTCCTTTTTCAAACATACCATGCAATACAAGCATACAATAGTGAGAAAGCTCTGTGGAAACATTCATGTGTTGTATATAGACATATATACATATCTATATATAAACATATACATATATATCTACACCTATCTCATAATTTGATATATTTGTAGAATGTTATATACATGTATATATATATAATTTTGTTTATCTTTATAATTATGTATATCTATATATATATATATGTGTTGAAACATATTTATGGAAACATCGTGACACACACACACACACATATATATAGTCATTCTAAGGGGATACAGTATCTGCCTGGGATGACATGAATGACAGACCTCGATGCTTTGCCAGAGATGGCCTACATCTGTCACCTTTGGGCTTCTGGATACTGGGAAAGGCTCTTGCCACCCCTATAGTGCCTTTTGTAGGTGGTGTTCCAAAGACCAAATTACCACCATAACAGCTACAAACAAATGCAATCTGAAAGACATGCTGCTCAACGCTAAAACTCTAAATCTCAAAATGCACTCGCTCAAATCACTCCTTAAAATGGAGAACATCGACATTTGTGCTGTAACAGAGACTTGGTTTAAGGCAGCAGAAAGCACCCCTGCACTACCAGGCTATAACTCATTCCACACCTTTCGGTCACAGAACTTGGACCAAAACTTCAAAGGTGGTGGTCTTTCTATATTCATAAAGGATATGCACACCTCCAGACTGGTAGCCCAACATAATGCATCTGAGATACCTCAGGTGCAGCTAACATTGGGTAAGACATCGATTCAGGTCATAGCCTACTATAGGTCCCCAACCATGACTAAAGATGCACACTCCACATTCCTAAGCAACCAGGAGAATATTAGGGTCCAAATTAACACTCTCATACTGGACAACTTCAACTACCCTTCCATTAACTGGGAAAACTACTCATGTACCAATACACTTACCCAACACTTTCTGGAATTCATAAATTCCAATGTCCTGGACCAGCTTGTTCTTACCCCCACTAGAGGTAGTAACATCCTTGACCTGGTCATTGCTAACATGGGTGACTGTTGCTCTACACCAATAGTCAACTCCTCCCTGGTTAGATCTGACCACAAATTAATCACCTTGGAAATCCACATCCCACCCACCACTCCCACAAAGGTAACCACCATGAAAAACTTCTCCAAAGCTAACTTTGGGTTCCTAAAAACTGAGGTGGCTAACTTCATGGCACCCATGCAAATGGAGAATAGTTGCATGACCGACAAAGCATACACCAATGCACTGTACAAACACATACACAAATGCATGGATTTCGCCATACCCAATAGAACCAATATGTTCTCCTCAAAAAAGGAAGCCAATCTGGTGGTCCCCTGCCATAAACAAACTCTACAACAGGAGGAGGAAACTGATGCAGAATAAGGTGAAGTCCCAAGACTGGAAAAACACCCTTATCAGCCTCAACAAAAGGTTGAGATCCCTCATCAAATCCTCTAAAGCTAGCAATGAAAACAGAATTGCAGCAGATAGTAAAGACAACCACAAGGTCTTCTATAGTTATGTAAAGAATCTCTGTGGCAATATCCAGACTTGCTCTGAGGTATTGCACAATGGTACCTCCTATACTGAGCCAACAGATATTACCAATATACTGGCTGACACATTCAGTGCCAACTTTACCCCCCCCAAAAGGAACAATCACAATACCAGTAGATTGCCAGGCACCCAGTATTACTGCTGCACAGGTTAAATCAGCACTGTCCAAGAACAAGAATACAACTTCTATGGGACCCTGGCTGTGTTCTACATGAACTACATTGTGAACTGGCACCTCACCTGTGTGCCCTGTTCAATCACAGCCTCACCTCAGGCTTTGCCCTACTGAATGGTGCACTGTTGCAGTCGTCCCTCTCCACAAAGGAGGAGTGACTACAGACCCCGGGAACTATCAGCCTATTAGCCTGACAAGTCTGATATGCAAAGCTATGGAACGCATCATTATGAACCTAATAAACAAGGATATAGGGAATCTCCAAACTCTGGATCCTACACAGTTTGGTTTTATGAAAGGTAGATCATGCCTGCTCAACTTGGTCGACTTCTTTGAGTCAGTCACTAGAGCTGTGGATGAAGGCAAGGTGGTTCATACAGCCTACCTTGATTTGGCCAAGGCCTTAGATACCATTCCACACTCAGGAATCATAGAAAAACTCACTAAGCTAGGCACCAACCCCTATATCACTAGGTGGGTTACAAACTGGCTGCCAGATAGAACCCACAGTGTGAAAGTAGCTGACTCCAACTCAGACTGATGACCAATCACAACTGGAGTCCCACAGGGTTCAGTCCTGGGTCCTCTTCTGTTTAGTATCTACTTTTCTGAAGTCCAGGCTAACACGAAGGGACTGTGGCTGGCAAAGTTTGCCGATGATTGCAAGTTGGGAGCTATTATTAACTCCCCAAGTGATGTTGACATCCTACAGAAAGGCCTCAATGAGACCAATGACTGGTGTCAAAACCATGGCCTTAAGCTCAATGCCAAAAAATGTGTCATCATCCCCCTTGGGAAAAACCCGGTTCCCTTGAATTACCACACTGATGGTAGTCCACTGAACACAGAAGGTATTATAAGAGACCTTGGAACACAGATTGACAGCAACTTCTCTTTTGACCACTACATTGCCACTGTGGTCACAAATTCCTTCTATGTGGCACATCTCATTACTAAGGGTTTTGCATTCTGGAAGAAAGAGGTCATCGTCTCCCTCTACTCTTCCCTCATTAGGCCAGTCATCGAGTACAATACTCCATTTGGCATGTACCTCACTAGACACCTGCAACAACTGGAGAGGCTGCAAAAGTATCCCACAAAGAGGATCCCAAGCCTTAAACACTTGTCCTATATGGACAGACTCAAAAAAACTCCCAACTATTCTCTGTGTCATATCGCTTACTTAGAGGTAATCTCTGCTTGACTTACAAAGTCATGTGTGACCCAGCTCTGTTAGACATGCTACATCTAAAGAAATCCCAATCCCTCCACACGACATGCTCCAGACACCTCAACCTCAGTACCACAGTCAACAGAACATGCTTTAGGGACAGGTTCATAACTCAGACACTGTCCATGCTATGGAATAAACTTCCCATACATGTCAAGCAGAACACCTGACTGACCCTCTTCAAGAGAAATCTTGATGAGTGGATGGGAAATAGAAAATTCACTCCGGGGATCATTCCAGTGGCTCTACTCGACAGAGGCACTAGGAACTACAGTCGGGTGGCATGATACCAGGATAATCCTATGGGCAAGGCTTGTAAAGGCTCCAGGGCCACTAGCCTAGTACACACCTATGAATCTATATATATATATATATATATATATATATATATATATATATATATATATATATATATATATATATATAAATGATGGGATATATATATATATATCGCCCACACCTCTCATTAAGGAAACCACCGTAAAGAACTTCTCCAAAGCCAACTTCATGCTTCTTAAGACAGAAGTGGCTAACTTCATGACACCCATGCAGACGGAAAATAGAAGTATGACTACTGAATATTATACCAATGCACTGTATGAACACATACACAAGTGCATGGATTGTGCCATCCCAAATATAACCAAGATGCCCTCCTCCCAATAAAGGAAGCCAATCTGGTGGTCCCCTGCCATAAAGAAACTGTACAACAGAAGGTAAGAAACTGTTGCAAAAAAGTAGTAAACTCTCATGATTGTAAGAGCTCCCTTATCAGCCTCAGTAAGAAGCTGAGAATCCTCATAACATCGACCAAAGCTAGTTACAAAAACAAAACTGCAACTGATTCTAAAGATAATCACAAAGCATCCTATAGCTATGTCAAGAATCTCAATGGCAACACTCAAATCTGCTCTGAGTTACAGCACAATGACAGTAAATATACAGAACCAACTGATATTGCCAACATCCTGGCAGATAGGTTCAGTGCTACCTTTACTCCCCTCTCACCCACTAAAGGCCCCATCTCAATGCTGGATGAATGTAAAGCCCCTGTAATCACGCCTGCACAGGTAAAAAACACACTCTCCAAAGCCAAGAATACAGCATCCATGGGACCAGACAACATCCCAGGCTGTGTTCAGCACAAACTACAGAACGAACTGGCACCCTGCCTAAGTGCCATGTTCAATCATAGCCTCACTTCAGGCTTTGTGCCTACCGAATGGCACACAGTAATGGTTATCCCACTCCACAAGGGAGGAGCCACCACAGACGCTGGGCACCACTGCCCCATCAGCCTGAGAAATCTGATCTCCAAGGCCATGGAGTGTATCATCATGGAACTTATAAACAATGACATAGGTAACCTCCAAACTGTGGACCCCATCCAGTCTGGGTTTGTGAAAGGTACATCATGTCACCTAAACCTTATTGACTTTGAAGCAGTCACCAGAGCCAAGGACAAGGGCAAGGTGGTTCAAACAGCCTACCTAGACATTGCCAAGGTCTTCAACAACATCCCCCCACTCTGAAATTACAGATAAATTCACTAAACTAGGCATAAATTCCTATGTCATGAGATGGGTTGCCAACTGGCTTACAGACAGAACCCACACTGTGAAAGTAGCAGACTCCAAATCTGACTCCAGACCAGTGACTAGTGGAGTACAATAGGGGTCAGTCCTTGGTCCTCTCGCCTTTGGCATCGACTTCCCTGAAGTTCAGGTTAACACAGAGGGTCTATGGCTAACAAAGTTCACAGATGACTGCAAACTGGGAGCCATTACTGAATCCCGTAAAGATGTGGACAGTCTACAAAAGGGCCTCACTGAGACAGATGGCTGGTGTCAAACCCATGGCCTCAAACTCAATGCTAAATAATGCATTGTCATCCCGTTTGGGTAAAACTGTGCCCATGAACTACCACATAGCTGCTAGTACACTTAACACTGAAAGTGTGATGAGACCTAGGTACACAGGTGAATGGTAGTCTCTCCTTTGATAACCTCATTGCCACAATACCCAGGAAATGGGCGGCACAGTGGTGCAGTGGTTAACATTGTCGCCTCACAGCAAGAGGTTCTCCGGGTACTCGGTTTCCCACATTCCAAAGACATGCATCTGGAGCATTTCTCCCCGGGCCTCCGCTGAAAACAGGCTCTGTGGAACCTAGTCGGACATTCCCGGTCAACAAATGTTAAAATAAAAAAATAAAAAAAATAAAAATCCTTCTGTGTGGCACATCACATCACAACAGGTGTCTCATTCAGAAAAAAGGAGATCATTGCTCCTCTCTACTCATCCCTCATCAGACCTATTGTACAGTACAATGGCCTGTTTGGTATGTACCTCACAAGACATCTACAACAACTGGAAAGTTCGCAGAATTACCTCACAAAGAGGATCACTGGCCTCAAACAGATGCCCTATGCAAACTGTCTCAAAATACACCAGCTTTAATACATTGCATATCGCCTACTCAGAGCCGAACTCTGCCTAACCTACAAAGCCATGTCAAACCCAGAGCTGTTGGACATGCAACATGTAAAGAAATCCCAGTCCCTCCAAAACACATGCTCCAGAGAGCTAAACCTTGTCACCACAATAGACAGAACATGCTGGAGGGATAGATTACTGTTCATAACACTTCCCATACTCTGGAACAAACTATCCATTTATGTGAAACAGAGCTCCTCATTAGCCCACTTTAAGATAAATATTGACATTTGGATGGTAAATAGGAAATCCACCCCATGATTCACTTCTGTGTCTGCTCGAGAGGGGCAGGGCACAGGAAATTATTCGTCTTGTGTGGCGAAAGCCAGGGAATCTTGTTGTGTTGGCTAGGCTTATATAGGCCCTAGGGCCAATAGCCAAGTATCTACCTATGCTCACACACACACACACATATATATATATATATATATATATATATATGTAGTCATATAACATGCAGTGCAGACATACCTCAGAATCATACATATCAACCTCTTAGTGCAAGACTAATGAACAAAGGCTGTACAAAGGATGGGAAATGGGCCACATATATGGATATAATCAGAATATTGCTGTCATAACTGAACAGTTGCACAGCAACAGGGACTGCATCAGCAGAACTATCTGAATGATATGAGGATGGGAATTGACATGTATGTCAGTCTTCACTGACATAAATCCTTGCATCATAACAGTGTTACCCAGAGAAATGCAAATAACTGTGGAACAGAAACTAAGCATGGGCCAAACACCTGGACAGTCTTCAAACAACCTGGCAGCGGGGAGGTATGCTCATAGCCCTTTAGTGCAATGAATCTGGAACAAGTCAGACAATGTGGGAGGAAAAAAGCATGACAATAGAGACATATCCAAATGATGTGAGTAGATCAGCTGAAAAGGTTATTGTAGCAACACTGTTCTTGCTAACATATATTGACAGAAATATCACCTTAGTGCATTTTATAGTTAATGTCTGGATGCCAAAAGAAAGAACCACCTTAACAGATACAAGCATACATAATCTGAGAGTTGTGCTACTGTTCTGTGGAGATTCTATACATAACTATTGAAGGCCTTGTGGTTGTCTTCGCTATCTGCTGCAATCATGTTTTCATAGCTACCTTTACAGGATTTGATGAGAGATCTCAACCTTTGGCTGAGGCTGATAAGGGAGTACTTCCAGTCTTGGGGCTTCACCTTATTCTGCATCAATTTCCTCCTTCTGTTGTAGAGTTTGTTTATGGCAGGGGACCACCAGATTGGCTTCCTTTTTTCTGAGGAGAGCATCTTGGTTGTATTGCATATAGCGAGATCTATGCATTTGTGTATGTGTTTGTACAGTGCACTATTGTAAGATTCTGCAGCCATGCAATTAGTCTCCATCTGCATGGGTGCCATACAGTTAGTCAACCCTGTTTGTAGGTGCCCAAAGTTAGCTTTGGAGAAGATTTCATGGTGGTTACTTTTGTGGGGTGATGGGAGGGATGTGGATTTCCAAGGTGATTAGATTATGTTAGCATCTAACCAGGGAAGAGTTGGCTGTTGGTGTAGAGCAACGTTTGCCCATGTTAGTAATGACCATGTCAAGGATGTTGCTACCTCTAGTGTAGACGTGTCCAACCTGCAGCCCGCGGGCCACATGCAGCCCTCAGAGCTCTTCCATGCGGCCCTCAACCTTTAACTGCAACATCGATGTACGTATGCCCCAAAACACTTTTTTTGTTTTGTGCTCCCGTGACCAGTAATGCTAATGTCGGTGTGTGCATGCACCAAAGCACCCTTCTAGTTTTGTTTTTGAGCCATAAAAGGGTCAGTGTGTTTATGCCATTATTTTGCACTGAACAATCAGTGTGTGTGTGTGTGTGTGTGTGTGTGTGTGTGTGTGTGTGTGTGTGTGTGTGTGTGTGTGTGTGTGTTCTTGCTGAAGAGGGACTCATGTATGGATTTGCCGCTGTTGCCTTTGAAAGGGACAGCAATTACCTGTGTTAATAGGCAAGTACGGAGTGAGTGAGTGCATGCATGAAAGTAGAATTGTGTGCGTGAAAGTAGGAGTGTGTGTGTGTATGTGTGTATATGTGTGCATGACAGAGAGAGATGCATGCACAAAGAGGCTAACAATGATCAGTCTACCTACTGAACACAAACAAGTTAGCTCACAAATTCATCATACATTAAGAGTACACTTTCATAAAATTGTGGCTTTCCTGACAGGGAGAGTGTTGTATTGAACATGAACTCATACCTCTTAACTGTATGGATTTTCAAAGAATGTTTGGATTTTTGCCTCATCTTCCAATTTGTGTCTTTTGCTTAGGAAATAAAAGTAGTAATCCAAGGTAATGCAGTTCCAGGGAGTAAGAATGAGACAGCAGCCTAGGGTTAATGGGTCAGTAGTGGACTGACTATGTGGGACTGTAGCATATAAAGTTGTATTGTTTTTTCAGACAAACAAAAAAGCACCTAGTACTGTTTTTTCATTGGTGGGTTCTAAGCAGTGGTAGATTGGACAACAGTAAGCATAGCTTTGGCAGATCATCAATACTGGCAAATCAAGTGGGCACAATGTCATTTTTTAAATGTTGGGGATTTTAGTGCGTATGTGTGTGCTTAAGTGCTGGGAGTGCTGCAACAGTAGACGATTATTAAAGACAGAGACTTACGGACTGTGGAAAATGTTTCTTTGTTTCAAAACCTAATACATGGGTACGCATGCCAGAAGTAAATTTTTTAAGACATAGCTTCTTGCCATTTACAGTGGATGGATATTTACATTTAATGGGCAATGTATTAGCGTGGGTCTGTGGGGTTCTGAAGGATGCCAAGTCTACCACTGCCAATGTCTTGTGAGGTGACCTAGAAATGGATATTCGGATGTTACTGAAAAAAATACTAAGTGGGCTTAGAAATATAGTTTAATTAAACAAAGTGTGCTTTCAATTTACAGGCCATAATTTAATTTATTTCAGGTAGTCCAGATACTGGTAGATTGTATACCATTAGACTTAATTAGGGAGAGCTTTCATTCTGGGGAAACAAGCAGCCCTAGTTTCAGTGAAAGCTCTGTGGTTGCTTGCAGGTAGGAAGTTGCAGGATGTTGATGCAATGTGTTTTATTTATTAGTTTTAGTGCATTTGTCATTTCAAACTATGGTTTTCTTTGATGCAAAAGAAGGCAGGACTGAATGAGCCATATAATGTTTAACTGACAATAATGGGATAGAAAGATTATAAGTGATGTATAATGTTTGCAGCTACAGTTGTTTCAATGGTGTCTGTGATGCATAACTATTTTTGGGCCTTTGTCCCACTTTTATTTTTCACTTTGTCCAGATTTCTTGCTCTAAGGTTGAGAGGTATGGTTCCATACTAAATCAGAAGTTTTATTTACCTTGGAAGACTTTTCGCATAATTAGGAAAAACAGAGCCTTTTAATATCTCTGCTTATTTCCAATATAAACTGCCATGTAACCTTGCAAATAACCTTCTTATTAAGCTACTTTACTTCTTTTGGAATTGACAGGTATGATTCATCTGTTCGGACATAAGCATAGAGTGCTAATGTGACTTTGATTTCTTGCAGCAGTCTGTGGTTTACATAATCACAATAACTTTTCTGTGTTTCTGGGTGTGTATGTAATCAATTTAACAGTTTTAAAGATGTTTTCCAAAAATAAATAAATATATAATAAATAAATAATCCTCTCTACACTTTGAGCTATTGACAAAGTCTGGGAATTTGTTTTTTTTCAAAAGCGAAGGTCAGCATTACAGCTCAGTAAACTGTCAGTCTGTGAGTAACTTCTGCACAAATTAAAATGTCTGAATGTCAAATGGCTTTAGATTGGAGGGAAGTTTATTTTTATTTATTTTATTTTACATTTGTTTACCGGGAAAGTCTGACTGGACACAGGTCCATTTTCAGCCGAGGCCCGGGGAGAAAAGCTCCAAAAATAACACAAAACAATATAATACATGAGAGAGACAGCAAATTATGGATGTAGTACTCTTACAATATGGCAGAGATTACATCTCGTAACAGTGAGAATCATTGAGGTACAAAATAAACTTAAAAACATTTTTTTTACAGTTATAATTACAGCAAGGCAAATATCAATGAGTTAAGTTTTTAGGAGAAAGCTGTTTGTACACAGCTGAAGCTCTGAAACAATCTTTTGGTATGGATTAACCTGGGGATTGACTCAAGTTATATGTTTACACCAGTATGTAGCATTATAGTTTATGGTTTTCTTTTTGATTTACTTTTTGCTGAGCAGTTGTTTGTTGATTTATTGATGGTCCTTTTGGTGGTTGGAAATGACATGGATGAATCCATCTCTATTATGATTTTTTTTTTCCAGATATTTTGACTTCCAGACAATTTCATTCAGTGAGTTGGTGTCATGTGATTACTGAGGTTGCCTATTTTACAAGTAGGGGCTTGTGTGTGTGTGTGTGTGTGTGTGTGTGTAAGAGAGAGAGGTTTAATATGTTTACTGAATATAATTTTACAAATGAAATTCTTAGTTAAACATGCCCCTCTTCTTGGGCAACTAGACTTGAGTAACCAATATTGGATCTTAGCCATCCAGCTGGGAAAGGTTAGTATGTGGATTTTCCATCTGGTTTGATGAAGGATATGCTACTTACCCAAGGACTACATTTATGGCTATCCATCCAGCCATCGTGTTGCTGAACTACATTGTTTGATAATGAGAGGAGCTTTTTACAGAACTTGAAGGTTTTTGTGTCAAGAACCTGTCCATAAAAAGTGGCTTGTTTATATTGTAGTGAAGGCTGTGGTCTTTGTAGTGAGCGTTTTAAGTATAACCAGTATTTCTGAGGTAGAGGACATCTCTTAAGGCAGGATTTTTCTTATTCCTGGAAAGCAAGCCAATGATGAAATTTATAGGGGCCAGTGAGACAGAGGAAAGCAAGAAGCTTTTTAGTCTGTTTGGATAACTAAGTGAACTTAGTCCTTTGACCTTTTTTGTCAGAAATGGTTGTAGTCTTTCTTTTGGCAGGGTGTTTTGCTGAGGCACATGCCAAAAGGGGCATTGCACTCAATAATGGCTCTTGTAAAGGAAGAATACAGGGATGTTATGAACTCCTTGTCTCTGGATGAGATACCCTTACTAATGAAGTGGGCCATGTAAAAAGCTTTCCTTACAACGGAGACAACGTGGTGGTCAAAAGTCAGGTTTCTATCAACCTGGGTGCCCAAGTACCATACGACTTATTGCATGCTTATAACATTGTCATTAATGTGATAATTTGTGGGGACATCACTCTCCTCAAAGGGGATGATGATGCATTTTTTGGCATTTAGCTTGAGGCCATATTTCTGGCACCAGTTATTTGTTTGGGTGAGACCTTCTTGTAGCTTATTCAGAATTGTTTTATTAAGTCAGTAATGTGAATTTTTTACTTTATGGCAAATTTGTTGGGTTATTTTTGTGGATTATAGTATTGTAGGACTGCTGATGTTAACATTTTACATAGTTGGACTGCTGGAATGGTTTTCCCAGTGAGAAATGCTAGTGCTGTAGTGAATATCTGTTTATTTGTAAAAAAAAAATATATATATATATATATATATATATATATATATATATATATATATTAACTATGATGTTAGAGTTAACTGTTAGATTAGAGAATTAGAATGAGAATTTGAATTTTAAGGCAAATATTAGACATTTATTACATTTATTCATTGTTCAAATGCACCTACAGTACAGCCAGGAGGTTGCCTGTGGTCTTCCGGAGCAACGAAAGAGTTAACTATATGATATATTTTATATGCAGCCCCAAGACCATTTCTGTTCACTCAATGTGGCCCCAGCAAGCCAAAAGGTTGGACACCCCTACTCTAGTGGGAGTAAGAATGAGCATGTCCAGGGCATTGGAATTAATGAATTCCAGAAAGCATTGGCCAAGTGTATTGGTACATAAGTAGTTTTTCCAGTTAATGGTTGGGTAGTTGATGTCAGCCAGTATGAGAGTGTTGGGTTGGAACCTAATATTCCCCAGGGTGCTTAGGAATGGGGAGTGTGAGTCTTGGGCCATGTTTGTGGACCTCCAGCAGGCTATGACCTGTATTGCTGTCTCACCCAATGTTAGTTGCACCTGAAGTATCTCAGATACATTATGTTGTGCTAACAGTCTGTAGGTGTGCGCATCCATTATGAATACTGAAACACCATCACCTTTGCAGCCTCAGTCCAAGTTCAGGGCCAAGCATGTGTGGAATGAGTGATAGCCTGGTAGTGCAGGTGTGCTTCCTGCTGCCTTGAACCAGTTCTCTGTTACAGCACAAATGTTGATGTTCTCCAGTTTAAGGAGTGTTGTGAGCAAGTGCATTTTGAAATGTAGACCTCTACAGCATGATCCTCCGATTACATTTGTTTGTAGCTGTTACAGTGGTAATGTGGTGTTTGGAAAACTGTCTAAAAAAGCCACTATAGGGGTAGCAAGAGCCTTGGCCATTATCTGGAAGCCCAGGAGTGACAGATGCAGGCCATCTCTGGCAAAAAATTGCAGTCTGTCAAACATGTCATACTAGGTACACAGATAGTGGGTCCCCTTAAAATGATACCAGAAATGTAGCCAATTGTTGAAATTAATTGTTTTCAGCTTGTACTGTGGTAGCATTTTGGGTGATGGAAGGATGCTGCTCAGGGCTTAGGTCATACCCGTCTGGGCTACATAGTTGGAGAGCTCCTCCATGTCTGTTTCCATAAAGTCCAGGGAGGCACATCTCAGGTCATTCACACCCACATGTACAATGATAGTGTCATATGTGTACCTGTTGTTGAGGGACCTCAGTGTGTGTGTTATGTGGCAGATCCTGTCACCTGACAGGCAGCTGACTGTCGCTTTCTCCTTTTTCAACCTAGTGAGTGGGACATCACTGTTCCTCACTATCAGGTCAACTATGTCTAGTGTTTTGGCCATGCTGTTTTGCCTTAGGCGCTTTGGTTGACTGACATACTGTTTAGGAAACATATGTGTCTTGTGATTAGTGTTGTGTGGTGGTGGTGGAGTGCATGTCTGCTTTGGAGGTCTCTGCTGTTTGTGCAGCTTTTTATTAAGAGCCACCGTAAAGGTGGGTTTGTGTTTTTATATGAAGGCAGTGCTGGTGTGTGTTCTGGAGGGCTATGTGTTCCAGTGTGGTGCAAGTGTTGACCTTCTCCTCTTGACCAGCTATTCTGGTCTTGGCTGGAGAGTGTGTGACTTCCAATTTTGATATGTAACTGCATCTCTTGCAAGTCTCTGTAGAGAGGTAAGGGGTGAGGGTTATCAGTGTACATGAGGGAGTTGCTACATTGCCTCAGGATGGCCAAGTTTAGCAGGTGAAAGCATAGGGAAGTGACCTGTAGACATGCCTAGAGGGGTGGCCATTAATAATAATTACTGGGGTTGTTTCCTCGTAGAACACTTAGTGCTGTTAGCACTTTTGTAGGCTAAAATACTTGCTACAAGATGTCTGGTAAAGTGCTAAAGTAATAAGCTATTGAAAGTGCAGGAGAGGAGAGAACTAGCATATCTAAGTGACAAATTGAGGAGCAGACTTGGGCAACACTCAGAAGCTAACATACAGTCCTGGATACAGCAAATATGTATCTGAACTAGACTAGTTACAGGAAAGGTAACTAACTAGTACTATTTTGATAGTCAAATGTCTGGTATATTATATTTGTCTCCATGGTAGTGTAGCTGGTGTACAATGGATGTGTGAGCGCATATCACATGTGCAACCACCCATGTATACATGTGTTCCATACAGTAGACTCACACCCCTTGCTACTGTAATGACAGCACATATAGGCATGTTATGTAAAGGAAATAATATACACCTGGCCTGCAACAAAATACATAGCCCTTGCAGGTCTTGAACCGAGGAACCTGTACACAATAGTCAAAGCATATAACCACTAAGCCGTACTAGTTTATGGTGTTTTCAACCATAGCATGCACGGCAGTCAGTTTATCATAGGGAAGGAAGACTGTGGAATCAGTAATGATTTAGTTGTCAATAACTTGCAGCACTGTCAGAGCCAAGAGCACCTTAGTACAATTCTGGACCATGCCAGATGAAGTTGGGGGACCAGTCTATGGACACACAAACACATTGGTATGATACAAAGGGATCCATGCCACTGACATCTGCTGCCCCCCACAGTACAACTAATAAGTACACAGTACAGTGCTACAAATTCAGGATAGGCCATACACAATGGCCAGACATACACTGATCTCTTAGCACTATAACTAAAATGACTGAAGATAGTAAAACAACAGACAACCAGCCATCAATACACACAAATGTTTTAATGTGTTTTGCCATCAAGTATTACATCATTGCAAAACATATTTGCCTTAAATACAGGAAGCAATTGACACTTAATTACGTATGTTCTTAAACAGCCTCCAATTACACTCCTCAGTTAACCCCCTAGGGGATACAGTATCAAATGATACAATGTAAATTGATTCTTCACATAACAATGGTTCTAAGTGTGTGATCAAACTGGGAAACAGACCTTTTCCAGAAAAGTACATTGTAACCCACTACAGTCCCCATGGTGAAATGTATGAAAAGTAACGGGTCTATATTAGAAGCACAAAAATGCTTCTGAGCAAATATGGAAACAGTGACACACATTCATCAAATCGCATTTAAGCGATTTGATGAATATGTCATAGGGCAAGGAGATAGTTGGGCAACTTCATGGAGTTGCCCTTTCCTTCTCTATAGTGCAATCTCGGAGTTGGTATATTTAGTTAGGGTGGTGCGGGTGGCAGAGTGCCCCACACTGGTGGGTGTGGGGTGCATAGCCCCCCACCACCTGTTTATGATGTTAAATTATTATTTTTTTTCGCGAACAGCTGTGTAAGTTTTTTCCCTAGGGAAAAATTTGCTTATGTGGCCGTTCGCTATTGTTAGGTTTCGTGCATTATGTGTCAACTTTTATGTAGTCACACATATGCACTTTCAGTCTTATAATATAGACCCAAAGTAACAGCTATAGAACATTTGTCCATGTAATAAATATGTCTCACATGTTCTAACAGATTGATTCGAAGGCATGTCCTACTATTCCGCAGACCCATCGCTTGACTGTAAAGGGTTCTACATGCTGTCCAGCCTTTGCACGCATATTTATGGCACCTACCTCACTTAATGTGGCTTATTCCACAACATCCCTGGGATGATAGCAAGAATGTTAGCACTAAATATTGATAGACCATACCTATCAACCTCCTACTGCATAACAACTGGACAAAGCCTGTCAAATAAATGGAGGACAGAGGTCCAAACACAGGGCCATATTTGAAATATTGCTGTTATACACTGAGAAAGTTGCTGGTGTTACAGGGTTGGTTGTAACATCTCTATTCTGAGGGATATGAAGTCAGAAACACAAATGGATGTTGCCATTTACTGGCAGCAATGACCAGAATATGCCACTGATTTGCCAAGGACAACATCTGTCTGGGTAACACACCAAACATAACAGGCAAACCACTGTCCATTATCTGGACAGGCCTACAGTTCAGAGGTATCAGGCACATAACTTTGTCAGGCTAACATCCATACAGAAGTAGCATGTACACACAAAGCCTGTAAAACTAGCAGTATTCACACCATATTTATTTATTTTATTTTACATTTGTTAACCGGGGGTGTGTGACTGAGCCGAAAAAGCCCTTTTTCAGCAGAGGCCCGGGGAGAAAAGCTCCACAAAGAAAAATTACAGACATTTAGTTATTTAGACATAATCAGTATACACACAAATTACAAGAGACATGTTTTTACAGTGGTATATAACAGAAATACTCACATTTTGTCCCTAAGTCTGTAACCTTCTCCACAAGTCTTGTGGTAAGAGTTATTCCTACCTGCTGTGTGTAACACTCAGTAGCCATACACCTCCAATATGTGTTCCTCATAGCCAAGGCAAAGGGACAACACCTACATTAAGTACTCAATTATGGGAGTGTGTTGCAATGACACTGGCTATTGGAAGAACTACCCAGCTGCTCTGCATGCAATTAGCAAGTGGGGAGCACCAATTGGTGCACAGGCCATCACCTGGTCAACAGCATTACCTACAAAGGGCATGCAGACACCTATTCCAAACATCTGTCTACCAGTACCCCACAGTGAGAAACAAAAAGACGTGATAAAACCCAGTGCAGTGTGAAATAATAAAAAGGTATATGAAACAAGTCAACATGTAAGTGAATGTAGTATGTGTTTTCTAATAATAGGAAATGGGATTTTGAAAGATTTATGTCTAGGCAAGACTTGCTGTAGTGATGTCCTGCTAAACAGCACATATGACCATAGCATCTGCCTCTCTCTGCCGTGACACAGAACACAGATCAGGACCCTAACTCACCCCAGGAAAGGACAGCTCACATACAGCAAACAGTGGAGTGTCTGTCAAACACTACTGACTGTGCCACTGCTAGGCCAGCTACAGGGATATTGTAAATATCCATAGGCTACCTGTGAATATGAGTATGATACATGTTTGTTGTGCAAATGTTAGAGAACTATATAGTGTATATACATCTTCTATAGCCAGAGAACAGGCAGATTCCACACATGTGGATGGATAGGGGTGCTCATAGGCGGACTGCTGCCCATCATGGCCCTGCCATAAGTGCCACAGCAGATATCACCAGATGCATGTTTTGGACTGTCATGGAGGCACAGGCACGTGTCAAATCTAACACTAGACATATTCTCAGGGTCACAAATGCAACTCTTCATGCTATGTGTGACAACATCCTTGATCTTGGAGATGCCCACTGTTGTTATCCTGAGGTCATAGAGAGACGGTTGGGTGAGATGGTGGCAATTGTTGACTATGGGATGTCTGTGCCACAGCATGTGGCAGGAGTTAGGCATCAGCCACATGGACGTAGGACAGCACATGTGCTTGGAGTACAATGGTGTAAAACTGCAAACCATGGCCACATCTGTCACTCAAATACACACAGTCAAAATACTGATCTCACACACACACAAACATACACACTTGGCACAACTGAGATTAGAACCACTACCTACCTAGGTCTTACTATTAAAGTGCTCTCCATTTATTGCACATGCCATGGAGAAAGTAGAGTGAAATGTGCTCCACAGTTCCTCTAAGGTGAACAACGTCCACTGGCCTTGCACAGTATGGCAATGAGAGATGTCCTAGGTGAGAATGGCTAGAAAATACTATCAGCTACAGAAATATACACAATGACCAACACAAATACAGCCATACACACATTTGCCACACCTGCGGTTAGCAGCCCTGCCTATCTCGTCATTCAGGCGATACTGTTACGGAGTTTTGGCACACAGCAAATGCCTTATTGGGCTGAAGAGTGTCATCAGTTACCTGTATGGTTGATGGTGACAGCATTTCCTCATACAGTGGACTTTGGGACATTTACTGGGGGTACCATGGTGTAAAAAATATTACACCCAGCACCCCACCTACATTGGCTATAGTACTCACATATACCCATGATAATGCTATGTCAAACCCACAATCACCAGGAATGAGATTCAAACCTTTGCCTGCCTATCTATTTATTGCTATTACACTGATATGCATTTATCACACGTGCCACAGAGCTAGTAGGGTGAATTATTTATTTATTTAAATTTGTTGACCGGGAGTGTCCGACTGGACGTGGGTCCATTTTCAGCGGAGGCCCGGGGAGAAAAGCTCCACAGTAAAATAAACAGACAGTAGTTACACTGGATTACATAGCGATTAACAATTTAACATAGAAATTGTTTCATGGCTCTCCTAAGGTGAACAACATCACCATCCCTTGTAATGTATGGCAATGTGCAGTGTATTTGGAGAATGGGGCCTCAGAATGCTGTCTCATACACATATGCACACTCACACACACTTGTAAACACATACACACACACACACACACACACACACACACACACACACACACACACACACTGACATATGCCTGGACTCAGAGGGTAAACCATACCTGTCTTCTCATTGGTAGAAGTGTTATGCTGGTACTGCAAGCTCAAGGTAGCCCATAGGGTGAAGGGTGTCACATGGTACCTTTACAGTGCAGTACAGCAGCAGCCCTTTCTAAGTATAGCAATGGGGGGTGTAGTGAGTGAGATGGTCCTCAAAAGTATTTTCAACTACAACTTTACAAACTCATAAACACTGATATACTTAGTAATGCACACAGACACATTTGTCAGTACTGAGGTGTATTGGTGCAGGTGTCCCTGGGTGTGTACCAGGCTAATGTCCATGGAGATATGAGAAGAGTAGGGCATGTGAGTACACTGGTATCATGGCACCTGACATTTGCCAGCATGCCATCTATCAACTATCGCCACTTGAGTGATCCCCAGGGTGACAGTTATATTCACCATCCACTCATCTGAATTTCTCTTGAAGAGGGCCAGTGAGGTGCTTTGATTGACATGTATGCAACCTATATCACATAATGTGGCCAGTGTCTGGGTTATGGACCTGTCCCCAACATGTTCTGTTGAATGTGATAATGCGGTTGAGGTATCCATGGCATGTGGTGCATACAGATTGGGGTTTCCTAGCTGTAGCATTTGTAACACAGCTGGCCAGACATGGCATTGTTAGTCAAGCAGAGATTGCCTGTAAGTAGCCAAGATGTGACCGGGAACACTTGGAGGTTTTGGCCTCATTCTATATCAGACATTTGTTTCATGCCTAGGGTTGTACATGTCAGGTACACTTGCAGCCTAACCAGTTGTTGAAAGTGTCTACTGAGTTGCATGGCAAATGGGCCATTGGACCTGCTGATTGGCCTAATGAGCAGGGAGTAGAGGGAGACATTGACCTCTTCATTCCTGGATGACACACCCTTAGTTATGCAATGTGCCACGTGGAAGGACTTTCTGTCCACAGTGGCAGTGTGGTGATCAGAAGAGAGGTTGTTGTCAAGCTGTGTTCACAGACCTCCTATAAGGACATCTGCCTCCATTGGACAACCATCGATGTGGACATTTGTGGACAACACATTGATTCAACAGGGGATTGTGACACATTTCTTGACATTGAGAGTAAGGCCAGTGTTCTGACAATAACTGGAGGTGTCAGTGGTGACTTTATGCAGGATGTTAACATAATCTGGGGATGTAAACAGAGCCCCCAATTAGCAATTGTCTGAAAACATTGTTAACCACAGTTCATTCCTTTTGGGTTGGATATCAGAGCCACACACAACACACAAGACTGGGCACAGGACAAGAACCTGTGGTACTCCACACATGACTGTTTGGCAGTCTGACACCACTCATGACTGTTTTGCAGTCTGACATGGAGTCCACTGCTTTCACACTGTGAGTTCCATCTGTGAGGTTTGCAGACCACATAGTGACATCGGGATTAATGAATATATGAGTGTGTTTGCCTATGATTCCTGAATGTGGAATTGTATCACAGGACTACAAGGGCCACATATCTTGTTTTGGACTCCATATTGTTCTATAGTAATATAGGGTGGCTGCGGTGGTGCAGCTGTTAGCATTGCTGCCTCACAGCAAGAGGGTCTCTGGTTTGATCCTTGGCTGGGGTGCCTTCTGTGCGGAGTCTGCATGTCCGCCCTGTGGTCACGTGAGTTTCCTCCGGGTGCTCCGGTTTCCTCCCACATCCCAAAGACATGCTATGCTGCAGGTGGATTGGACACTCTAAATTGGCCTCAGGTGTGAGTGTGTGCATGTGTGCCTTCTGTGGAAGGTTGGGTGCTGGGCTGGCAACTCAACACTGTAAAACTCCACTGCCAATCATGAGCGGACAGATGATGCACTGTGGTGATCCCTAATCGGGAAAAGCCAAAAGAAGAAGATTGTTCTATAGTAATATCACATAACAGATTATATGACTGAAGAGTGTCCACAGCTACCACTAAAGTGGGCCCTGTACAGTGGACATTTGGTAGTTTGCTGGGTGGACCACACAAAACTGTAGCAAACCCACCCCACTCACCAATGGATATGGATCACAATGTTAATGACACAACCACAGACAGAGACACACACACACACATATACTTGACAAGAATGAGATTCAAACCCCTAACTAATTTACTGCACTATAGTATTACACATTTATCAGACACGCCACAACACTTACATATTTAAGAGCTGTCCAAAGGTATCTTTAAAGATGAGTGACATCAGCAGCAGTGATAAAGGAGGGCAATGTGAAATGGAGTGAGTGGGAATGGGCTCAAAATCATTCACCTACAAACACACACACAGACACATCTTTACATTTGACAGGACTGTGATTAGGATTGCTACATAAATAGTTACTGGCACTTTACTGTTACACAGCTATCACAAGCACAACAGAGCCTATAGGGCTGAGGGCTAACAAAAGGAATTTGTACCGTGACTGACTGCAGCAAATGTGCTGATATTGGACAATGGGATGTGTACTGGGTGGGGATGGAGTAAAACAGCAATTCCTTCACACACACACACACACAGTTGCCAGGACCGAGATTTGAAACCCTACCTATCTACTTATTTGCTTTAGTAAGTTATGCATTTATCACACACACTAGTGAGCTTACAGATCTGAGGCTTGTCCAAAGGTACATCTAAGGTGACATACATCAGCAGACAGTGTAGAGTGAGGCTAGGGGATGTGTACTGGGTGGGAAAGGCTTCATAATGGTACTGTCTCTCTCACTGTCTCTGTCTCTCTTCCCCATGTGTATGTGTGTCTATGTTTGAATTATTGTAGTATATTGGCCTTAGATATGTGTGCATATCACACAAAACAGATGGAGATTTACTACATATCTGCCACCTATAGCTGGCTGTGGGTTTTCCAGTCCAGTGTGTGTGTGTGTGTGTGTGTGTGTGTGTGTGTGTGTGTGTGTGTGTGTGTGTGTGTGTGTGTGTGTGTGTGTGTGTGTGTGTGAGAAGACCAAACAGTTTACATTTTGGTGTGTGTGCACAGACATCTGCAGATAACAGATATCTATGGTCCACTGTGGTGTCAGACATGGTTCATAGGTGTGTACTAGGCTAATGACCCTGGAGCCTATATAAGCCTAGCACAAGAAGATTTCCTGGCATCATGCCACCTAAAGTTAGCTCCCCGTGCCCCTATCAAGCAAGGCCACTGAAGTGATCCCTGAAGTGAACTTCCTATTGCCCATCCACTCAAGATTTCTCTTAAAGAGGGCCAGGGAAGTGCTTTGCTTGACGTAAATGGGAAGTTTGTTCCAGAGTATGGGAAGTCTCTGGGTTAGGAACCTCTCCCTCCAGCATGTTCTGTTTATTGTGGTGATGAGGTTTAGGTACCTGGAGCATGTGGCATGGAGGGATTAGGATTTCTTTAGGTGTAGTATATCTAGCAGCTCTGCGTCAGTCATGGCTTTGTAGGTCAAGCAGAGATCTCCTCTAAGTAGGCAATAAGAGTCAGAGTATGGCTGGAGTTTTTTGAGTCTGTCAATATAGGGTATGTGTCTAAGGCCTAAGATCCTCTTAGTGAGGTATTTTTGTGGCCTTTCCAGTTGTTGTAGGTGTCTAGTGAAGTACATACCAAATGAGGCACTGTAGGTCTAATGAGGGATGAGTAGAGAGAGATTATGACCTCTTTCTTCCTGGATGAGAAACCTTTTGTAATGAGATGTGCCATACAGAAGGATTTTCTGACTACAGTGGCAATGTGTTTATCAAAGAAGTGGTTGCTGTCAACCTGTGTCCCCATGTCTCTTATCACACCTTTGGTGTTTGGTAGACTATCGCCTATGTGGTAGTTCATCAGCACTGAATTTTTCCCAAAGAGAATGACAATGCACTTTTTGGCATTGAGCTTAAGGCCACGGTTCTGGCACCAGTCACTGGTGTCAGTGAGGCCTTTTTTGTAGAATGTCTACATCAGTTGGAGAATCAATAATGGCTCCCAGTTTGCAATCATCTGTGAACTTGGTCAGCCAGAGTCCCTTTGTGTTGGCTTGAACTTCAAAGAAGTAGATGCCAAACAGGAGAGGACCGAGGACCGATCCCTGTGGGACACCACTTGTAACTGGTCAGTAGTCAGATTTGGAGTCCGCTACTTTCACAGTGTGGGTTCTATCAGTGAGCCAGTTGGCAAACCATCTTATGACATAGGGGTTTATGCCTAGTTTAGTGAGTCTATCTATGATTTCTGAGTGAGGGATGGTGTCAAAGGCCTTGGCAAGATCTATGTAGGCTGTGTGAACTACCTTGTCCTCACCCACAGCTCTGGTGACAGACTCAAAGACGTCTTATCAGTTTGAGCAGGCATGATCTACCTTTCACAAACCCAAACTGTGTGGAGTCCAGAGTTTGGAGATTCCCTATGTCCTTATTTATAAGGTCCATGATGATGCACTCCATAACCTTACATATCAGACTCATCAGACTAATGGGGCGGTAGATCCCAGGGTCTGTAGTCACTACCCCTTTGTGGAGTTGGATGACCATAGCAGTGCAGCATTCGGTAGGAACAAAGCCTATAATGAGGCTGTGATTGAACAGGGTACTCAAGTGTGTTGCCAGCTCACTTTGTAATTCACGTAGAACACAGCCAGGGATATTATCAGGTCACATGGAAGCTGTATTCTTGGCTTTGGACAGTGCAGTTTTTACCTGTGTCATGATTATAATAGGGACTTGACATTTCTCAGGTATTATGATAGGCCCTTTAGGGGGTGAAAGGGGGGTAAAGTTTGCACTGAACCTGTCGGCCAATATGTTGGCAATATTAGTTGGTTCTGTATATGTATTGCCATTGTGACTCAGAACATATCTGAGTATTTCCATGTAGATTCTTGACATAACTATAGAATGCCTTGTGGTTGTCTTTAGAACCTGCAGCAATTTTGTTTTCGTAGCTAGCTTTAGAGGATTTGATGATGGATCTCAGTTTTTTGGTGAGGCTGACAAGGGAGTTTCTCAAGTCTTGGGACTTCACCCTTTTCTGCAACAGTTTTTTCCTTCTGTTGTAGAGTTTGTTTATGGTGGGGGACCACCAGATTGGCTTCCTTTTTTTGGAGGAGAGTATCTTGGTTCTGTTTGGTATGGCCCGCTCCATGCACTTGTGTATGTGCTCATATAGTGCATTGGTGTATGATTCAGTCATGCACCTATTTTCCATTTGCATGGGTGTCATAAAGTTAGCCACCTCTGTTTTTAGAAGTCCAAAATTGGCTTTGGATAAGTTTTTTTGCAGTGGTTTCCTTTAGAGGGGGTGAGAGTGGGATGTGGATATCCATGGTGATTAGCTTGTGGTCAGATCTGACCAGGGAGGAATTGATTACTGGTGTAGAGCAACAGTTGCCCATCTTAGTAATGACCAGGTCAAGGATGTTTCTACCCCTAGTGGGGGTAAGAATGAGTTGGTCCAGGGTGTTGGAATTAATGAATTCCAGAAAATGTTGAGCAAGTGCATGTGTGTTGGTACATGAGTAATTTTCTCAGTTAATGGAGGGGTAGTTAAAGTCTCCCAGTATAAGGGTATTGGGTTATACCCTAATATTTTCCAGTGTGTTTAGGAATGTCAGTCTTAGTACATGGTGGGGGATTTATAGCAGGCTACAACCTGGATTGTAGTTTTACCCTGTGTAGTTCTACCTGAAGTATCTCTGATGTGTTATGTTGGGCTTCCAGTCTGGAGGTGTGCATATCCTTTATGAATATGGAGACACCACCTCCTTTAGTGCTTCGGTCCAGGTTGAGGGGCCAAAAGGTGTGGTATGAATTATAGCCTGGTAGTGGTGGGGTGCTCTCCGGAGCCTTGAACCAGGTCTCAGTCACTGCACAGATGTTGATGTTCTCCATTTTAAGGAGTGCTTTGAGCGAGTGCATTTTGAGATTTAGACTTCTAGCATTGAGTAGCATAATCCTCAGATTTCATTTGCTTGTAGCTGTTATGGTGGTAATTTTGTCTTCAGGACGTTGCCTAAAAAGTGACTATAGGGGTGGCAAGAGCCTTGGCCATTATCCAGAATCTCTGGGGTGACAGGTGCAGCCCATCTCTGATGAAGCATTGAGCTCTGTCGATCATGTCATCCCAGGCAGACAGATACTGAATCCCCTTAGAATGACACCAGAAACTTTGCCAATTGTTGAAGTCAATCATTTTCTGTTTGTACTGTGGTATCATTCTGGGTGACGGCAGGATGCTACTTAGAGCTAGGGTCATACCTGCCTGGGCTACAAGATCCAAGAGCTCCTCTATGTCTCTTTTCATGTAGTCCAGGGAGGTACATCTCAGGTCATTCACACCAACATGGACAATGACAGAGTCATATTTGTACCTGTTGTGGCGTGACCTAAGTGCGTGCATTATGTGGCAGATCCTGGCAACCAACAGGCAGCTGACCGTAACTTTCTCCTTATTCAACCTAGTGAGTGGGACATCAGTGTGCCTTACT
Organism: Protopterus annectens; assembly: GCF_019279795.1. Lineage (NCBI taxonomy): Eukaryota > Metazoa > Chordata > Ceratodontiformes > Protopteridae > Protopterus > Protopterus annectens. The sequence goes on along the minus strand of NC_056730.1, from coordinate 550,029,114 downwards.
ATTGAGTCACGTATGACTAGTGTAATGGGTAAGTTGTTTTGCCTTATGGGCTTTGGTTGAGCTGTATGTCTCATGGTTTGTGCTGGGATGTGGTGGTTGTTTGCATTTCTGCCTCAGAGGTCTCTGTTGTTTGGGCAGAGTTTTATTGAGAGCCTCCACAAAAGTAAATGTGTGTTTTGTGTTACTGTGTGAGGGTTGTGGTGGTGTATGCTCTGGAGGGCTATGTGTTGAATGTGGTGTGGTGCACGTGTTAACCTTCTCCTCTTGTCCGGCTAATCCAGTCTTGGCTGGAGAGTGCTTGGCTTCCAATTTGGCTATATATGTGCATCTCTCACAAGTCATAGTGTTGGGATGTAAGAGGAGAGAGTTGTCTGTGTATATGAGGCAGTTGCTACATTGCCTCAGGATGCCCAAGTTCACCACGTTGATAGGAGAAAGCACAGGGAACTGACCTTTACACATGCCTGGATATGAGCTCAATATATTAAGTACTGAAGCCTTTTACAGGAAAAATGCCACTCAAAGTGTCTGAGTTTGCACAGAGCACTGCCAAACACTAATACGTAGACCCTGAAAATTTAAAGATGAAGTATTTAGGCAGATATTCTGAAGTAAGGAAGAAATCAAGCAGTACTTACTGAAAATAGAGAATTAGCTTGTCAAGAATGATAAAAAGAGGGGAGTCGACCTGGCTACTACTAATGCTGGTCTCAGCACAGCTTCACTCTGTTGGGATACAATACTCCTTTGCTTCTTCTCTCACCAGAAGCAAAATGTTAGCACCAATCCCATGAAGAAAAGCAGGCCACGGCCTGTTTGGTGATCCACAGTCTTATCCCAGATGATGCAAGGGTCTGCAGGTTTGTAGCCTTTTTCTGGTAGATGCCTCGAATAGCAACCGGACCAATCAGATACGTTAAGCACAGATACTCACTTTCCAACCAGAAAGAGTCAGGAATCAATGCACTCTGCTCCTACTCTCACCAGGATCAGAATATAAGCACAGATTCCAAGCTGTCACCTATAAAGCAGTTATTAAGCTTTCTGGTGATCAGCAGTCTCCAGGAAATAATGTCACTGCACTCCTTCTCTCACCAGGAGAAAACAGAAGCAATAATCCCAAGATGACTACTGAGAGACAGAATGTGGGCTCTCCAGTAACTGGTGGTCTTGCAATAGATGCTTAAAGATAAGATGAAAAAAATGGTTTATCCTAAACACTGCAGTGTGCACTAGAGGAGTTAGATGTGAAAGTAGGTAGCTTAAGTTTTACCTGTCTAAAAAGTTAAGTTTTAGTGGAGAGTTACTATTTTTAAAACAACAAGATAGATTGAAAGGGGGTGGTCACTTTTTTATTCTGGTACTATGGAATACAGTAGGATAGCCAATAAATTTAAATAGTTGAAGCGGAGTGATTTCACAAAATGATAATTTTGTGCTTACTCACACCAACCAGTAAAAGCAGAAAAGAAATGAGATATATGGTCAAATTAACATGAGGTCTTTATTTCTCTTATTGTAGGAGCATGCCCAGTATGACCATCTATATTGCTTGTGGGACTCCATTCCGGGGAGAGTTGTACTCCAGTGCAGGGTTTTGTGTGCTACAGCTACACCTAGCAAGCTATTTTTACAGGATATCTGTAGATAGGTTGCCAATATGGAGACACACTTGGTCCAAACATGTGGGGATACTGTGTGTCACTAAGTTTCCTATTACTGTCTGTGCTGCTTGTGTAACATGTTCTGTTTTAGCATAGATTTTTGGACATATGTACTGTTTTACAGTGTAATGTATTGTGTCATCAACTACTAACAAATATTGTTTGCTCACAGTTGTTTACAGACAATTGAGTGATGGGTCTGTGTAAACATTTCAGCACCTTGGTGCTATGCTGGATAGGGGTCCCCTTCTTGTGCATTTCTCAACTTAACTGAATGGCCATATCCTGCTGTGGGCATACCTCTCAGCTGTACAGATTTGGCCAGGTTATCCAAAGGCAGGACTCGTATAGCTGGTCAATTTCCTTTCACATTGTGGTTTACAAGCGGGTTTGTGGTTATGCATTCATGGGTTTGCAGTCAGGGGGAAGTATGAGCAGACATTTGAGTTTCAGACTTCACACACTCCATGATATCCATGCTTTTATGCCCCCCCCCCATAATTCTATCCTCTTCTCAACAGTATGGGATCAATATCTCAGATGCATTTCTATAGTCTGACCTTTATCACAGCAGTATTTATGCCTTGGCTCACAATTCTTGCACTAGGACATGCAGAGGCATGCTAGTGGCATTTGTCAACATGGCCTTGCATTTGTTTTCTGCTTAATGTGTTATGTTGTTACTTAGGACCCTATGACATTCCGTATAATGGTACTACGGGTGAGCCATGGGCATTTGCTAGAGGCCTGTAGGCCACATGAGAACGATGCAGGCCACTGCATTTTGTCAGTCATACGTTACCAGGCTGAAAGCCAGTGGAATCCCATGGGGTGACATGGGCAAGTGGATGAGGTGTTCCTGGCAATCCTTCTAGTTCATAGTGATGCATCAGTCTGGATGTGTGCAGGATGGTGCTTACGGCTAGGGACACACCTGCATGGGACACCATTTCAGCATGCTGCATCCTGTGTGTATTCCATAAAAGAAGTGTGATGATTCTATAATCATTTCCAACAGCAAGGATATGACTGATGAAATACCTGTGGCTGTTGGAGGGGTGGACTGAGTACATGTGTGATATGGAAGCTTATGGCACCTGACTCACAGATATAACTGGGACCTTCTCCTTCTCCTGCCTTGTATGTGGACATCAGCAGTGTGTCATTACTTTATAACTGTGGCTTTTGTGGGCTGCCTGTGATTGGGCAGACAACCAGTATTCCATATTAGAGAGACAACTAATGTGATGGTAACCTCTATATTTAATTTCAAAGATGTGTGCAGTTCAGAGTTACTTTCTAGACACTGCATAGAGTACTTTGACCTGTGTACTGTTTCTATGTATGGACCCCTGTTCATAGCCTGTCCAGCTTTCTGACAGTGACACATATTTGACATCTGGACAGTGAGTATGTACAACTAGTAACATAGATGTAGCTGGGAAGCAGACTGGTTGGCACTGTAGTTATTGGAACATGGTCCTGTCAACCACGGTACTGTACCTAGGCCATTGAGACAAAGCATTCCAGGCCTACATGCTGTCCACTTCCAGACAATATAAACACTCACAAAAAATAGGTACACTGACCCCTGCATATAGTGGACATACACCAATTATCATGTTGATTGGGACAGCTCAGGCAATCTGTGCTCCACTGATATTACTCTATAAACTTACATGTTACTGCCATTTATACATGGGGTGGGGGGCACACCTGACATCTTTACACATTTGCACTGGTATTTCAGTTATACTCTCTTTGCTTCCATTTAGTATTGTATTGTGCCCTAACTTGCTGATTGGAGGCATATCAGTAAAGTACACAGGTTAGATTGTAATGGAATACATTTCAGTTTCAGACTTCTTACTCTTCAGAACTATACTGCAACTGCCAGGCCTGTTGTAGTATGTCTGTGTAGGTCTGTAGGGGGGCTGTTCACCATTGCCAGCATTTGTGGTGCTTTGCCCGACCTTTATTTCCGGTCATCTACACCTGTCCTGCTGGGTGAGGCTGGGGGGTGGGTATGGGAACACTCATTGACATCCATGGGTGTGACCTGTGGACACCGACAGTAGAGCCACCACATGTACTGCAGTGGGAGTTGTCACCTTGAGTACTACTGCCTACTATGGTGACAACAGTATTTGTTATGGATTTCATGATGTCCCAATATAGCTGTCAGCTATCTGCTGCTATCCCATTTGACCACCTAATTCCCCTGGGGTTCATATTATAAGCACAAAACTGAATTGCGCGAACACATATTGAGTGAAACGTAAAGGGCGAAAGCCCAAAACATCAAATCCCAAACACAATAAAACCAACAAACAAATACTGTCACTAACCCTGCACCCCCACACCCCCCTACTTAAATATACCAACTCCGAGATCACTCCATTGAAGCAAAGGGAAGAATGCCCAACGGCGGTATCTGTTCATACCTTCGATATTGTGAATACGTGTTCTCGTGATTCAGTTTTCGTGCTTATAATATGAACCCTTCCCTTGCATGCTTGCATCCACAGCATAGATATAACTATCAGAACATACTACTCCAGTCAGTAATTGATAGTAAGGGTGACTTATCTTGTGCCTGGGGCAGTATTGAGGATGGTTCTGGAGGGCTGACTATGTGGGACGCACACGGTACACTCCCTCTACATGGTAAAGCACAGGTAGTGTCATGTTTGGGATCCATTTTACTGTATGTGCCTGTCAGAGAGAGGTATCAGTCCCTGGGTCCCTACAGTGTCAGTTTATGTCCTCCTTCAAGTCCCTCTGTGCCTGTGGTGACCTTGGCAATGGTGGGGGGCTGTGTTGCCTCTCCCTGTGTTGTTCCTGCTGCAGCTGTTTTTACAGCATCATATTGTGTAGCATGGCACATACTATGAGCATTTGTCCACATGGAGAGTACTGCAAGGTTCCACCAGATATATCAAGGTAGCAGAACCATGACTTGAGCATCCCAAACACATGCTCTACATTTTCTACAATGATCCTGGTTTGTACGTGTGCCTCATTATGGTGTTCTTGTTTGGGTGCGTGTGCACTTCTGATGGGTGTCATCAGCCACGGCTCCAGTACATAGCCAGCATCCCCCAGTAGAATGTCATATGGGATGTCCCTGTGAAGGCTTCCAGCCTAGCCAGATAGAATATTATAGATAATTCTGTCATTTGTAAATATTAATGTAAACCACAGGCTTGTTGTCTTAAATAGTAAAAATAGAGTTACATGTGGAACTGAAAAAATGTTACAACAGTGCAATCTGCTGTAAGGAAGCTAAGTCAAATATTTTGTGATTGTCTTTGATCTTTAAAGATGGCTCCAGCTGGTCTAGGTGAAGACATTCTTTCTATTGTTTTAACCAAGAGTTAAATTGCTAGATTTAAACATGCAAATATATTTTTATTGCTCTGCTTCCTGACCATCTGCAAGATAACACAAGTAGATGTTAAGATTATAAATGTATTTTCTGTTAGCTTGGGAACTCAGGGAAGTGTGAAGTATGATGTAATGGGAACCAGGAATGTGATTTTAAAAACAGAGAGAATCAGAGATTATTAAGCATTTTTGTCTTGACCATCCAACTCATCAGCACTCTGCCTGTGTTCTATATGTAAGTTATTTTAGAAGTGTATTTTCTCTTAGAAATAGCTAGAAACTAGAAAGATTAGACGGTTTTTCCTGTGATGTCAGAACTGTACTACTGAATTATTTTAAGTATTTCTCTGTGATCTCTGAACTCTTGACTAGCACTGTGTAGTAAAGTATTGTCTTGTGGTTTTAATTATTATTAAATATTTTAAACCTTTCAACTCTGGCTGTTTTGTGTAGAGATAAGTGAAGCTCTAAGAGTACATTGCATGTATATAAGGATCCTGTACCAAGTCACTCTAATAAGCCTTGACTGTTTAGTTATACTACCAATTAGATAATAATATTGCACAGTAATAATTGGACACCCTTTTAAGGGCCTTTGAGTAGCTGATAAATATTAGTTGGGTGGTGGCAGTGATTTCTACCGTATAGTCTGGGTAAAAAGGGCACAGCTGGAGAACCTGTGCCAGCCTTCCCCAGGAGTGTCTGTGTGGTTGTATAAACTCTTATCTCAAAGTGTTTGTCTGTCAACTACTTGGGCAGGGACATGAAGCACTGGTTGGACAGAGAGGGTGCTGGAGATTTTAGCATGCCCAGCTAGCTGAGATCTGGCCCCAATAGCTGTGCCAGTGGGGAGCCTTATTGGGGACCTGGAGAGCAAGGGAGCGACCAGCCCAGGACTGACTGTGATCTCTGTGTGCTTTTAAGAGAAATTGCACTTTACTGTGTGCATTTGTTATCCTTTCCTCCTATATGAGACGCTCCTCACTGGTGTTAGTGGTGCAAATTGAGGCCAGGGCACGGGTGTCACAGTCCCCACTGCCAAATGCCTGATACAGCTGTGAGCAATGCCAGATGTGGGAGTCGTGATAGCTTCCAGGGCTGCCAGCACACACATTCATGATAATGCTCTGGGCATTGCACATGACCTGGCAGTTGATGGAGGGGAAGCCCTTGCAGTTTATGTAGACCCTACCCCACTCACCGGGTGGTGCTTTGATATGGATGTGCCTGCAGTCTATAGCACCAACTGCCTCAGGGTATCCTGCTATATTGTGGAAAACATGCATACTTCTGATCAACGCCTCATGGGTGGTGGGGAAATAAATGTGCTCATTAGCATGTGGTGTCATGGCATCCAGGAGCTGGTGAAGTACCCTGGATGCTAATGCCTGTGAGACCCCTATGATATTCCCAGTTTGTCTTTGGAAGGTACCTGTGGCTAGTATTCTTAAGCCTAGACATAACTTGTTATCCACTGGGATGGGTTCCCCTCTATTAGTTCTGTGTGTGAGGCACGGCCTGCACAGTTCACCGATTTGCTGTAGAATGTCCTTGTCCACCCTATAGCGCTCCACTATCTCCAGCTCATGTAGGCCCTGGTAGGTTACCCTGGGTCTGTACACTCTTCTCCTCCTCCTCACTGTAGGTCGGTTGTCAGCATTCTCCTCATCACCACCGTCAATCTCTTGCATATATTGATTTAGTAAAGCAGCAGCAGCCTCTAACATTTTTAGTTTTTGCCAGTTGAAAATCCCCCATCTGTGTACGCCAGTGGTGTAGAGTTTGTGGGAAAAGCCAGTCTGTAGGGTGTTTGCATGGTTTATAGTAGTGTGCTGGGCTGCTGCATGTGTATTTGGCTGATTCTGATACATTCCACCTGACAGCTATGCTAGTTCTCCTGGATTGCCTGCCTTATGCTGTTTCCCCTACATCCAGTCTGCAAGGTGTTTGTATGGTTTATAGCAGTGTGCTGGGCTGCTGCATGTGTATTTGGCTGATTCTGATACATTCCACCTGACAGCTATGCTAGTTCTCTTGGATTGCCTTCTTCCTGTTGTTTCCCCTACATCCAGTCTGCAAGGTGTTTGCATGGTTTATAGTAGTGTGCTGGGCTGCTGCATGTGTATTTGGCTGATTCTGATACATTCCACCTGCCAGCTATGCTAATACGCCTGGATTGCCTTCCTACTACTGTTTCCCCTACATCCAGTCTGCATGGTTTATAGCAGTGTGCTGGGCTGTCGCATGTGTATTTTGCTGATTCTGATACATTCCACCTGCCAGCTATGCTAATTCTCCTGGATTGCCTTCCTCCTGCTGTTTCCCCTACATCCAGTATGCAAGGTGTTTGCATTGTTTATAGTAGTGTGCAGGGCTGCTACATGTGTATTTGGCTGATTCTGATACATTCCACCTGACAGCTATGCTAGTTCTCCTGGATTGCCTCCCTCCTATTGTTTCCCCTACATCCAGCCTGCAAGGTGTTTGCATGGTTTATAGCAGTGTGCTGGGCTGCTGGATGTGTATTTGGCTGATTCTGTTACATTCCATCTGCCAGCTATGCTAGTTCTCCTGGATTGCCTCCCTCCTATTGTTTCCCCTACATCCAGCCTGCAAGGTGTTTGCATGGTTTATAGCAGTGTGCTGGGCTGCTGCATGTGTATTTGGCTGATTCTGATACATTCCACCTGCCAATTGCCTTCCTACTACTGTTTCCCCTACATCCAGTCTGCATGGTTTATAGCAGTGTGCTGGGCTGCTGATTCTGATACATTCCACCTGCCAGCTATGCTAATTCTCCTGGATTGCCTTCCTACTGCTGTTTCCCCTACATCCCGTCTGTAAGGTGTTTGCATGGTTTATAGTGCTGTGCTAGCCTGCTGCCTGTGTAATTGGCTGATTCTGATACATTCCACCTGCCAGCTATGCTAATTCTCCTGGATTGCCTTCCTCCTGCTGTTTCCCCTACATCCAGTATGCAAGGTGTTTGCATTGTTTATAGTAGTGTGCAGGGCTGCTACATGTGTATTTGGCTGATTCTGATACATTCCACCTGACAGCTGTGCTAGTTCTCCTGGATTGCCTCCCTCCTGTTGTTTCCCCTACATCCTGTCTGTAAGGTGTTTGCATGGTTTATAGTAGTGTGCTGGGCTGCTGGATGTGTATTTGGCTGATTCTGATACATTCCACCTGCCAGCTATGCTAATTCTCCTGGATTGCCTTCCTACTGCTGTTTCCCCTACATGCAGTCTGTAAGGTGTTTGCATGGTTTATAGTGCTGTGCTAGCCTGCTGCCTGTGTAATTGGCTGATTCTGATACATTCCACCTGCCAGCTATGCTAGTTCTCCTTGATTCTTTCCTACTGCTATTTCCACTTCCCAGGTTCATGGTAGTTGAAACCCCAAGGCACGCCGTGCATTCACAGTGCTCCAGTGTCAACACTGCTCCTATTTCCTTTTTTTTTCTTCTTTTCTTTAGGGTTTAAAGACTGGTGCGCATCGCTCACACCCGTTTAGGCAATGTAAATAGTACTGACACTCCCCCTTCCTTAGCTTTGCTTAGCTAAGGGCAAACACGAGTTGCAGGGCTCCAATCAGCTTACAGCAACCATAACACACCCCCTACTGAAGTCATCCTCTTCTTCTGCCTACATGGTTCTCTTTTCTTGCACCTACACGGTTAGGTGCAGGCTGCTAGTTGGGAAAAATCTGTGATTCAGTATAAGTCCACCCATTTGCATACTCCAGCATGTAGGTCCATAGTTACAACTCTCAAGCACACCATTTCCCCTTGACAACCGGTGCTCCCTTGTCTTGTTTACATTCTGCCTGCCATTGACTATAATGGCAAAATGCAGATTTCTCTTATAATGCAGTTTTTCCCTTTTTTTTTATTTTCAGCACCCCGGTGTTTATGCGCCACTGCCCTCAGTTTAAACGGCTGAGATTGGCAAAAAAAAAGTTTTATTTTTAAAAAAATTAGGCAGCTTTTAATGCCAATGGCCTTAAATTTGACCATTGGCATGACTGTTCAACATAATACATGCTTTCCACGAGTTGACATGCTTCCGTTTTGTCAGATGCAGAAATGTATTTGATTACTAACTGAATACATGTCTGCTCTGACACTGTTCCTGCACGGAGTCTGGGCAGCTTCGTGGATTGTAAAATCACCTAATGTTCATGGTTTTTACCAGCAGATGAGGTGATTTGCATCCCGCACGGCTTTCCATGCAGGAACAGTGAAGGGCTGCTCGTGCATGTGAAAATGGCACATAAGTGGATCGCAAAGCAGCCATCAAGTTTCATGAATCCTGGGGAATGTGTTTTGTGCCTTATAAATATGCCGTTTCATTTTCTTTGCCAAATAAATCATTTGTGCAGTTTTCTTTACCTTAGGTTTATTTCTGGCCATTTTTTGTTTGTCTGAGCTCCGTTTCACTCAACCTGCTTAATCTGCCTTCATCTAAAACTCTGCACCTCATGGCTTGAAGAAGTTGCTCTCTTAATCCCAGTTCTGACACCATGTCACTCATCTTGTCAGGATAAAACAGATGAACATTTGTGGGTTCAGTTCAGGCAGCTTTATTACACATGAACACATCAGAAATGAGGCTTTGTAACTTAAACTTAAACGTATAAACAGACTGACTACTACACTCATACATGTTAACACTCTGCCTGTTCTCTTAAAATGGCACTACTGCCTGCATGTGCTCACTATTTATATGCACGTGCTTACATCTGGAAATGCTTCTTAAAGGTACATACATACACTCTGGTCTATAGACTGTAAAGTATATTTTTCCACTTTATAATGTTTAGAAAGATAATGAAGAAAGTGAAAAAGAAACTAAGTTGAAAAAGTTCTATTTTTTCTTATATGTTTTTAAAATGTTATGTAAAGAAATGTTTTTCTTCTGTTAGTAATTTATGTTATAACAAAAGTCTTCAATTCATCTGCATGTTACATTGTAAAGTAGTTCTACATAGTATGCAGAGATATTCTAAATGTGAAGTGGAGAGAGTCTTATCTGTGACTGTTAAGCCAGCAATGTTAAAGTAGGAATGTACTTTTTGCTGTTTTTTTCTTTTGATTGTCAGCAGAGCTCTGCAAGTGGCAGAGTGTATACAGTACACATAAATGAAGTCTGTTACACTGAAAAGAATACAAGCAGATACATTCCAGCTGGTAATAATCACCTTATTCTGCATCGTAACAATGCCAAATCTATTAATTTAATGACACCCTGATCAGTTTTTGAGGTTATATTTAATTAATTGTGAGTATGCAAGTTGTTCAGGGAGGGATGTGAAGATGGAATAAGAAAGGATGGTATGGTACAGAATGGAATACAGGCCCTAGTATGCACTGTCAGCATTAGTAAACCTAACTTTAGAATGGGTGAAGCCTGTGGTTGCAGTTCTTTGTCTGGGGTGTCTGCCCATATATGGAGGGGTCATTTCCCTTTTTGGAAATGTTTATTGTTGTGAGTTAAAGTACGTATGGAGATATTTATCTGTATATACATACAGACATATATATTCTTAAATAAGATTCAAACAGAAATAAAACAATGAACTGACCACGGCTCGGTGAAATCAAACAGGTTTAATAAATCACATAAGAGTAAGCGCTTTCAATATTTACAACTAATCGCTTCATCAGACTCCATTCATAGAAATAAAACAACTGAATTTAAATTAATACTAACCAATCAAGTACCACATCCAATATGACATCATTAATTAGTAACAATTAAAAGTTCTGGGCTTTAAAGCAATATTCAAAATAATAAAAAATAAAAAAGTGTCGTGATTAAAACCAATAAAATCAATGTTTCAGAGACCTAGCTTTCAGGAAGGGTTTCAGTGAAACTACACCATTTAACCCTGGTAGTTTGTCCCCCTGTAGTTGTAGTATCCATTTCTGCTCTATTTCTTCTACCCTGTTATTGATATCGCCCCCTCTAATATTTTGTTCAATAATCTCTAGCACCATAAAATTAAATATATGTTGTGTATCCTCAGTTAACACGTTTTGCTAAAGCATTGGTGTCTTTCTTATTAGTTATATCTCTTACATGTTCCAATATATGTTCTTTAAGACATCTATTGGTTTTCCCTATGTAAAAAACGAAATATTTGGTACAAAAACTAAAATATACTAAGTAATGTGTTTTACAGTCTGCATAGAAATTAATTTCTATATCAAAATTCATATAAAGCAAAAATGGGGTCTAACATCAATAACCCCATCTAGTTCACTGACTGACCTTAGAATGTTCCAATTTTTTTTCAAAAATTGAGCAAAATCTCCTGATGCTACTAGAATAACCGTATTATGTTAGAGTTATTCTTATATGTCATTAGAGGACAGTTCATGAGAACCAGTCATTTACACAATACAGATGAAGGCTTAGACACAGCAATACTAACATTAAAAGAAGAGTTTAAAGAAAGAGGCTACAGTGATAAAGATATTAGAAATAGTATTGAGTATGTGTCGCAGGAAAGGAAAGACAAAGGCAAACCCTATTTCTCTGACACTACTAATACAGGAAATAATACATATAAGAATGACTCTAACATGATAAGGTTTCCATTGACCTATTCTAGTAACATCAGGAGATTTTGCTCAATTTTTGAAAAAAATTGGAACATTCTAAGGTCAATCAGTGAACTAGATGGGGTTATTGATGATAGACCCCATTTTTGCTTTAGTAATAAGAAATCTCTTGAGACAACTCTGTTATAAAACAAGGAACAATAGACATTTAATAAAATCCCAAAGAATTGGCACGTTCTCATGCAGGAATTGCATGGCCTGTAGTTATCTGTACAGTAAACCTACCTTTTCACACCCCACCATGAATTTTGATATAGAAATTAATTTCTATGCAGATTGTAAAACACACTACTTAGTATATTTTAGTTTTTGTACCAAATGTTTCATTTTTTTACATAGGGAAAACAGATGTCTTAAAGAACGTATATTGGAACATGTAAGAGATATAACTAATAAGAAAGACACCAATGCTTCAGCAAAATGTGTTAACTGAGGATACACAACATATATTTAATTTTATGGTGCTAGAGATTATTGAACAAAATATTAGAGGGGGTGGGTGATATAAATAACATGGTAGAAGAAACACAGCAGAAATGGATACTACAACTACAGGCAGACAAACCACCATGGTTAAATGGTGTAGTTTTACTGAAACTCTTCCTGAAAGCTAGGTCTCTGAAACATTGATTTTATTGGTTTTAATCATGACACCTTTTTATTTTTTATTTTGAATATTGCTTTAAAGCCCAGAACATTTAATTGTTACTAATTAATGATGTCATATTGGATGTGGCACTTTACTGGTTAGTACTAATTTAAATTCAGTTGTTTTATTTGCATGAATGGAGTCTGATGAAGCGATTAGTTGTAAATCGTGAAAGCGCTTACTCTTATGTGATTTATTAAAACTGTTTGATTTTACCGAGCCGTGGTCAGTTCGTTGGTTTATTTCTGTTTGAATCTTGCTCTGAGGTGTAAACCGGGCGTTTATCCAGTTCGTGGAATTTGTTTTTTATATTTTTAAATAAGTCTGGAAAAACGTAGCATGGGTCTAAGCAAAGATGAGAAGCTGCAGTGGCATATAAATTCAGCATGCCAAACAATATATGTATGTAAGTTGAAAGCTAGAAATATTAAAAAAGGTAGAATATGTGAGAGCAACCATGTTTTATTAGAATGACTGCCTTATCAGTCATATCATGGGATGTGAATGGCATTGTAGATATAGACAAGAAACAGAGTACTGAGTTATATTAAGCTGTGTAAAGTACACTCAGCAATATTACAGCAGACCATATTTAAACAGAAATGAGCAAGTGAATTTGGCAAATAATGGATTCCAGAGTGGTTATTTTAGCAAGTTATCAGGGACAAATGAAAAAAAAGGTAATAATGTTGATTGCAAGAGGGGGCTCCAATAGTAATAGAAAAGGAGAAGAAAGACAACAAGGGTAGTTTTGTGGTAATACAGAATATTGGCAAGTGGGATTACATTGGCATGCACTTATATTCCACCTAAAACCACCATTAAGGAGCTTTAGTGAGGTAATCAGTTTCCAGCAGGGAATGTTATTCATGGATGAGGACTGGAATCTGATGCACAGTAGTTAAGATGTAGTTGGGGGACCTAGAAGTAAAAATGTAACAAAAGAGCATAGGTTTCTACAGAAATACGAGAATATTTGCAATGAAAGATGTGAAATTGCTAGCAAGAACACAGACAAAATGTATATATTATTCTCGAAAACAATGAGTGAGAAGGTCACTGAAAAACCAATCAGTAAAAAAATGAAAACTCCAGCAAAGCTAGAACTTCTACCGAGTGACCTCCCAAGCCTCTTGTATCAGTGGCACATGGGATATATGCAAATGATCCTTATGAACATCAGGTGTTTCAGCTCATTGGCAATTCTGAATGCCCATGACTTGCTTTGTCGTTTTACTGGACAATTTCAGGCCAATAAAGCCAAACCCCACTAGCTGTAGATATGCATATTTCGGCCTTGTTATGACCTCGTCAGCACAGCACAGAGTGCATGACTAAGCATTAGAAACATATGGCTGTTATACCCAGCTGATGTCCATTATCATTAGGGTCACTGCAAAAATATCCCAAACAACAAACTAAAGCAATGAGTGAGAAGGTTACTGAAAAAACAATCAGTAAAAACAAAATGAAAACTAAAGCAAAGCTAGAACTTCCACTGAGTGACTTCCCAAGCCTCTTGTATCAGAGTCACATGGGAAATATGCAAATGATCCTTATTAACATCAGGTGTTTTAGCTCATTGGCGATTCTGAAAGCCCATGACTTGTTTCGTCATTTTACTGGACAATTTCAGGCCAATAAAGCCAAACCCCACTAGCTATGGATATTCATATTTCAGCCTTGTTATGACCTCATCAGCACAGCACAAGCAGAGTGTTTGACTAAGCATTAGAAACACAGGGCTGTTATACCCAGCTGATATCCATTATGCTTTGCTGAAGTTTATATTATTCTCCAAGGTATAATAACTGGGTTTATACACATATAACATATAATAACTGAGCTTTATTAGACAGAAACTATATGTTACAAGAACATGTGTATTTAATTGACAGTTTTGAAACACATCTAATAACTATTTTAGACCATGCATCAATAAAGGCTAAGATAAAGATGCATAGCAATCAAGTAACGGTAAGACAATGGTATTGTCAAACTTAACTAATAAAAACAGGATTCTAAGGAATGAGTAGTGAAAATGATTCAAGAGTTACTAGGGAATACAATCATAGGAGTTTACTAGGCTATCAACCTGGAGGTCATTTCAAGCCTAGCCATTTCATCCCAATGTAATACCATAGATATGCTAGTCAGTACCCAGGACTGAATTTAATAATGACTGCCCATGTCCAGGAGGGTTGTTGGTGCTATTCCCAGTAAGAATTTATGGTGCCTGATCCACTTGTTCAGGTTCCTTTTGAACAGTGTCATAGAGGTGCTCTGTTTCACATGAATTGGTAGACTATTCCAAAGATGCAGCAGTCACTGGGAGCATGTCCTATTTAAGTTGCAGGCCATATTTAGGTCCCTGGAAAGGGTAGCTCTAGTCTGTTTGATTTATGGATATACAGCAAGTTCCTTAGGTTTGGGTCTGAGATCACTCTGTAAGCCAAACATAAGTCTCCCGTAAGAAGTCTATAGATACAGAGTATAGTGAGAGAGACTTTAGTCAGTCTGTGTAAGGCACGTGTTGGAGTCACTTGATATTCTTTGTTAAAAACCTCTAAGGTCTCTCCAATTGCTGCAGGTGGTTTGTATGGTACATGCCAAATGGGGCATTGTACTCAATTATGGGCCTGATTAGTGATGAGTATAGAGGGGTTATGACCTCCTTTGCTCTATCAAGTGTGTTACGTAGAATTCCTTCTTTACTACAGTAGACACATGTTGGTCAAAGTTAAGGTCACAGTCAACTTGTGATTGCAGATCCTTTACCACTTCGTAGGCATTTAGGGTATTGCTGTTGATTTGATAGTGTAAAGGGATATTGTTTTTGCTGAAGGGAATGATGATGCATTTCTTTGCATTCAGTTTGAGATCATGACTAAGACACCAGTCGTTGGTCTGTGTAAGACCCTCCTGAAGTATACTGACATCATTTGGGAATTCAGTAATTGCACCTAGTTTGCAGTCATCTGAAAACTTGGTTAGCCACAACCTCTTAGTTTTGGCCTGAACTTCTGAGAAGTATATGCCAAAAAGTAGGGGGCTCAGCACTGACACTTATGGCACCCCACTGGTGACAAGTCTGCCGGTTGATGTGGAGCCACCAACTTTGATTGTGTGTATCTGGTTTGTGAGCCAGTTGGCAGTCCATCTTACAACAAAGGGGTTTATAGTCAGTTTGCTAAATTTATCAGTAATGCCTGTGTGTGGGATTGTGTTGAAAGCTTTTGCCAAGTTGAGGTATGCTGTGTGCACAGATTTCCCCTTGCCAATGGCCCTGGTCACATTTTTGAAGAAATCCACCAGATTTAACAGGCAGGATCTGCCCTTGATGATGCCAAATTGGGTTGGATCCAGGGTTTGGAGGTCAACTATGTCTTTATTTATGAGGTCCATAATGATACGTTCTACAGCCTTACAGATGAGGCTGGTCTGACTTATGGGTCTATAATTCCCCAGGTCTATTGCTAGGCCACCTTTGTGGAGGGGAAATAACTGTTGCTGTTCTCCATTTTGCAGGAACAAAGCCTGTGGTGATGCTAATTCATGTTTTATCTTATTTAGAAGACAGCCTGGGATGCCATCTGGTCCCATAGAGGCTGTGTTTTTTTTGCCTTGGACAAGGCTTTAATGACCTGTTCTTCAGATATGTAGGGGGAGGAGTTTGGGGCAAGATTTGTGATAAGTTTGGAGGGGATAGCAGAGTGAAAATTTTACCAAACCTGTCTGCTAGAAGGTTTGCTATCTCTGTGTGATCTGTGTGTGTGATACCATTAGTCACAAGTTCAGCACATGCTTGGGTCCTACCTTTAGGCTGTAAAAGGCCTTATTTTTATCCTTGGCTGTGCTTGCTAAGTTTTTCTCAAAAATGCCCTTAGA
Source organism: Protopterus annectens (assembly GCF_019279795.1). Lineage (NCBI taxonomy): Eukaryota > Metazoa > Chordata > Ceratodontiformes > Protopteridae > Protopterus > Protopterus annectens. Next base: position 550,012,898 of record NC_056730.1, on the reverse strand, counting down.
GGATTTGACATGTTGTCTTATTTGCCTGTTGAGGCTGGGGGTTTTCCATTGTTGGGGTCTCGCCTTAGTTTTCTTGGACAGCAACTTTTTGCATTTATTGTTATGGCTTGCTGCAGTTGCCATTCTTTCTATATAGGTCAGACCTCTCGACCTTTCAGGTTACGTATGTCAGAACACTTGAGTGACATTAAATGCAAAAGAACTTCAAATGCGTTATACAAACACACACTTATACATCAAACAGCTCAGTTTCATTTTATTATTATTGATAAACTCATCGGTGATCGAACTCATAAATCTGGTTGGCATCAGAAACTTGATGCAAAAGAAAAGAAATGGATTACCAAACTTGGTGCCCTATTCAACCCAGGGCTTAATGAATATTTATGAGAATAAAAAATTTTTTGTGTATTGCTTAACATAACATGAATATTCATGAGTTTAAGAAACTGGATGTGCCTTGTCAGCCAATCAAATGTTTTGATTTACTATATATGACTTCTTTTTGGTTAGCTTTTTTTGTTATACACTGAAGAAGGCCAGGTTAAATCCAGGCCGAAACCGGTTTGTTAATTAAGCTTTTTATGAAGTCTTAAGTAGTTTTAATCAACTACCAATTGTTTCATGGCTCACCTGTTGCTGGCTTAGTTTTTTCTTTCAGAGTGAAAATTTTACCAAACCTGTCTGCTAGAAGGTTTGCTATCTCTGTGTGATCTGTGTGTGTGATACCATTAGTCACAAGTTCAGCACATGCTTGGGTCCTACCTTTAGGCTGTAAAAGGCCTTATTTTTATCCTTGGCTGTGCTTGCTAAGTTTTTCTCAAAAATGCCCTTAGAGGATTTGACATGTTGTCTTATTTGCCTGTTGAGGCTGGGGGGGGGGGGGGATTTTTCCATTGTTGGGGTCTCGCCTTAGTTTTCTTGGACAGCAACTTTTTGCATTTATTGTAAAGTTTGTTGATGCTGGATGTTCACCATTTTAACTTGGGGCTCTGGCTTTGATTCTTTCTGGAACAGCTGAGTCTAGACACTTGTGCAAGTGACTGTATAGGGCTTTAGTGTAAACTTGAAAGTAGTTACCACTTCCAGCTGGGGGTGGGGCTTTGAATGCATTTATACTTTCCCCTAGGAGGGTATAATTTGCCTTGGTGATGATTTTAGTCTGACTCTCTCCCTTTGTGAGTTCTGGTGTTAGTATCAGCTCAAAGGTGACTGATTTATGGTCAGATTTAACTAATGAGTGCTCAACAGTTGCTGTAGTGCATCTGTTTGTTGTGCTAGTGAGGACCAGATCTAATATGTTTGTTCCTCTTGGGGTATGGACAATTTGTTCCAGTGTAGTTGAGTTAACAAAGTCAAGGAACTTTTGCACTAGTGAGTTAGGGCTAGAGTAGGTTTCCCAGTTGATGGTGGGATAATTGAAATTGCCCATGACCAGAGTGTTCGGGAATATTTGGATAGACTCCAGTTTGGTCAAGTAGGCTTCATGCATGTCATAACCCATGGAGGGGGATCTATAACTAGCTATGACTTGAGTGGGGGTCTTACCCACAATTATCTGAACTGGGAGTAACTCCATGGAGTTGTCCAGTCTAACTAGACAGAAGGTGAATTTATCTTTAATATAGATAGAAACACCACCTCCTTTGGTTCTCATATGTTCATTTTGGGGTCTGAAGGTGTGGAAGGCATTGTAGCCTTGCAACACCAGGGTTCTCTGTGATGCCTTGAACCAGGTTTCTGTGACTGCACAGACATCTACATCTTCCAGTGATAGAAGTGCTTCAAGGGTGAGCCGTTTTTAGTTTAAGCTCCGAGTGTTTAGCAGCATAACCCTTTTTTTGTTATGATTGGCAAGTTTCACATCTGTAAGTTTGTTTTCAAGCACTATGGGGAGGCAAGAGATTTTGGCAGCAGCCAAAAGCCTAGTAGTGCCAGGTGGAAACTGTATCTGGCAAAGCAGGGAGGTTTGTCGACCATGACTTACCAGGCTGACAGAAACTGGATTCCCTTTGAATAACAGCAAACACTAAGCCAAATATTGAAATCAATCATTTTTTGTTTTTACCGTGGCATCATTCTAGGTGAGGGTAGTATGTTGCATAAGGCTAGGAACATACCTGCCTGCAACACATACTCAGAGAGTTCAGTCTTGTCTGTCTTCATATAGTCCAGTGAGGTACATCACAGGTCATTCACTCCAACATGAACAATGACAGAGTCATAATGGTGCTTGTTGTTGAGGGACCTGAATGCATGCGTGATCTGATTAATCCTGGCACCGGACAGGCAGCTGACCGTGACTTTCTCATTGTCCATCCTAGTGAATGGGACATCCATGTGTCTCACTATGGCATCTTCAATGACAGGAACATTTGTTTTTTGAGTATTGTGCCTTATGAGCTTGGTAGGTGAGACACTGGTGTTACTGTGTGTGATAGATGCTGTGGGAACTGTGTTAGTTGTAGCAGTCTTGTATTTTGTATATGTATTTATATTTGTATATGGTCTCTGGTGTTTTGTATTATTTTTTTGAGAGAGACTCTGCTTATGTTAATTTTTGTGTTTAATGCATACTGTATGGGTGATTTCATTTATCCCACTATCAATTCGGAAACCTACTCTAGCCTTAACTCACTAGTACAAAAGTTCCTTGACTTTGTTAACTCAACTGCCCTGGAATAAATTGTGGTACTATGTGCATGAGTAGTGGTGGGTGGGCTGACAACCTCATCAGTGTTACTGTTTTGATTGCAAGAGAGGAGGGACTCAAGATTTTTGGTGTAGATATCTCTCATACTCTGTACTATCGTAAGTTATTAATAGAGGGTTGTCACTGTACATGAGGCAATTGCTACACTGCCTCAGGAGACCCAAGTCAACAAGGTTGGCAGGAGAAACAAGGGTAGTCCACCTGTTCATAATTCTAGGTTGAAGAACTGTTATCAAAAGGGGGCGCTTTTCAGGAGTGCTCAAGGTGGTGCTCAGTAGATGGATATTTCTGCCGTTTTTTTTTTTTGTTTGTTTTTTGCTGATGGCTTAATAGTTCACAGTTTACTAGGTTTACTAGCAGTAGTTCTTAACCTGAAAAAGTACTAAGGGTGAGGATTACACTAATGTGCTACAGCTGTATCTAAGAGAAAATGTGTCATATTTATCTGTTCGGCTATGGCGCACAATTGTGCGACAGTGTGTGGTGCTGTACAATGTGCAAACAAGCAGAAACCTGCTCAAATGGAAGGCTTAAATACCAGAAGTTAAAAACTTTAAAAAAATTAAAAATGTTCTAAAGGGACAATGAGGATGTTCACTCCAAGCCCTAGACCAACCACCCTTCACCTGACAGGTTCCAATCAGCACACTTCTCTCACTAGAGTGCAGAGGAGCCCTTTCCAACCAAAGATGGCCTAGAAAATCTGCTCAGAACAAAAAGCCACTACAAAAAGATCCAGATGCAGCAAACCTGTATCTGGACAATGCTACAGCTATTAGCTACACTAGTTTAGGTGGGAAACACTAGAGAAAAACATATTGAACAGCAGAAAGACTGTGTGGAGACTCTAAAGAAGGTTTTAAACAGCAAACAAATCAGTTATTTTAATACTGCTTGGTGGGGAAACTAGAGCAAGCAGAACCAATTACTTTGCAATAGTAAAAAGTACCAGAAAATACTTATCAAATAGTGAAAATAGTAAAAAGAGCTTTGCAAACAGTGACAACAGCAATAAAATATGAATCTGTTAGCAATATCTTGAAAGAAAGCTGTGGTGCATGCACTAGTCAAGAGGGCAAAGACCCTTTAAATCCAGCTTCATATAGACCAGTTTCAATTTCCAGCTATGACTATAAAGCATTTGTTTTTATACTAGCTAGATGAATGTTTAAGGCATTGCCAAAACAGACAGACATGAGGAGAGACAAAAAATTGACAACATTAACAGAACAATGATCCAAAAGAAGCACAGTGCGAGAAGACCTCATTATTTTTGGTGGGTCTTGATCCAGAGAAGGTATTCAACAGAACTATCCGGGATTTTAAGCGTAGGGCAATGGCAGCATTTGTGTTTCCTGATAGAATAATGGTGTTAATTAAGAAGATTAAGAAGATATATGAAGAGTGAGAGGCAAGAATCTTGGTGGGAGGGTTCTTCTCTGACATGCTGGGTTTGAATAGAGGAACCAGCCAGGAATGTCTTCTTTCTCCCTTGCTGTTTTCCTTATACTTAGAGCCATTGGTTTTTCATAGGTATACTTTAGGCCCTGCCCCTTAGGCTAGCCTATAGCCTTTTTTTTTTTTTTTTTTTCACCCCTACCCTTATAAAAAAAAACTGTGCCTATTAGTTTGTTGTGCCTCTGTCCAGCAGTGACACAGAGATGAGATGGGAGGATAAACCTCCTCGATCCCATCCATCCAAGAAAGATCTTCTTGAGAGCCACAGAGGGTGGCTCTGCCTCACATGGACCGGGATTTTATTCCACAGCATAGGGAAGAAAATAAGGGACTTGCAACTTCAACAGCATAACAGGTATGGTATTCAAGAAAAAATAGCCTTATTATTATTATTAAGAGTAATGGGCTCTATACTTGGCCCATTACTCTTCTATTTACTAACCAACTCTCTACCGCTACACCTAATGCCTCTGTAGTCCAACATGCAGATGACACCACCCTTATATGTGTAGCCCACACATTACATGACCTCCACTCACTAATCCCAAAATGCTTCTTCCTGGCTGAGACCTGGTTCTTAAATCCAAATAAAACAAAACTCCTCATATTCGGACCTTGTAAATCGCCTCATGTGACAACTTTACCATAATGTCCATGAACAATACCAAGATCACCCCCACCTCCCACACCAAACTCTTAGGTGTTGAAATAGACAATAACCTCAGATTTGATATTCATATAGCCCAAACTATCAAAAAAGTACACAAAAAATCGGACTCCTTTATTGGAACAAATCATATCTCACTAAGCAAACTAAATCTCCCATAGCTAGGACACATTTACTGTCCACCCTCCTCTATGCTACCCCAATACTGACCAACCTTCACAAGACCGACCTAAACAAACTAGAATTTTGTTATAACAAGATTGCTAGATTTGCTACTGAAACCCCTTATAAGACCCATCACTGTGTAGCACTCAAACAGCTAAACTGGCTAGAATTGCCTCATCTACTAAAACTCAACCAATTAATTTGGCACACAAGCTATACTACTACCCAACTAAAATCCCAGCACTCCAGAACCTAGTCACACCTTATACTACAACAAGAATCCTAAAATCAACTACCGAGAACCACCTACTAGTCATCAAACACAATAATGAAGCTGGGAAATCTCGCTTTGGCTATTCTATCTCAAAAGCATGGAATAACCTACCTTGCCACCTGACCTCCAATATCTCCACCACACAATTCAAAAAGCTCCTCAAGGCTCACTTTATGAATGTCTGGTTATGCTCCTGTAACACCCCAGGATAAACAATTAATTGACAACTTGTCCCCACCTTAAAAATAATACACTCTACTTAATAACCCTTATGCTCCCATACATAGAGCCACTAATACAACTTTTCTATTCATCTAACCAACTAGAACTCCTGCAGGAACTTATTCCCGAAAATAGTTTGTTACCTAATCAACTCTATCTCACTTTCCTATTTCCTTCTTTATCAATTACTCAGGGATAATGCTACCTAATAACTCAGGGATAATGCTACCTAATAACAATATAAATTAGAATAAAAAAGCAGTCCAGGCATCAGAAAATGGCTAATAAAATAATTTATTTTAATGTAATCAACACACAAGCACTTTCACCCTGGTACAGTGCAGGGCTTTTTCAAGTGAAAATGAGCAAACTCCATAATCATTCATTTAAATACCCTAGCTCATAAAAAAAGCACCAAAATGTCTTAAAGCAATACATACCCCACACAATCAACAGTGCCCACTTTTCCTAAAAAATGCTATAATACTTATGTTACACACGATAAATATTGCCATTTTCTAGTAGTTATAATAGTAAAGAAATATAATTTTCAACAGCATCAAAACAATAGAGGATAAAAAAGCATTAAAGAATATTAAGAAACGTGTATTTAATGACAACTTCCCTGCTTTCTTGATTAAATAAGGCTTAATGGAGATGTGGTCATTCAGACCCAGAGGGTGGGTTGCATTCAGTTTTACTTGCCAGTAGGTTTCCCTACAGCATAACCAATTTTCCCAATCACCCCCCTCCTGGGTCAATAAAAAGTTGTTTGAGAATTCCAAAAAGAAATCCAGAATGATTAGGTTCTGCATGAAGGTGCCTACAAAGTGCATAGTGCATTATTCAAACTTTTTTTCTTTATATTGTAAGTATATTCATATATACATTTACGCAATGCTCTTTCAGATTTCCCTACATAAAAACTGGGACAATCTTTACATATAGCTAAATACACTATACCCCTAGTCATACAGTTACCCTTCCTAAAGTGTATAACACTTTTTGTGTAGCTATCTAATATTATTAGCTCTTTGTCAATAATATATTTGCAATAACCACATCTTCCACATTTTCTTGTTCCAAAACCTCCCTCCTATTTTATTAGCCGTTTGCTGTGGTCTGGACTGCTTTTTTTATTCGAGTTTCTGGTTTTGCGGTCTTCTGCAAGCTTTGTATTACAATATAAATTACCTCATAATCGCAGCTAAGATTCTCTCTTACCCATATTTCTTATTCTTTTCAGACTAAAAACTCCCATAGCCACACCTCCAAAACAGGCATATCATACCACCTAATACTGTTATTATTGTGACCTGCCTAAACAGTATCACTATACTATCAATAACTTTGTATAAAAAAATAAAGATCTCAACTAGCATTTGATTATGAACCATGTGGATCTATATAGTAAAACTTAATGTCTTTAGTGCTAGGGTCTGTATTACATCTACTATCTAACAGACAAACTGGCTTGCTGTATCTCATAGTACCTATTTTATGCACTCCTGCATTCTAACTTATTCCAATGTACTTTCACTTTATTGTAATGTACTGCACATTTTATATCATATTATGTACTCTTTTATTTTATTTTACATACTATTACATTTTATGTGATTTTCATGTGATTCTTATGCATTTAAGTGGAGCTTTTCTCCCTGGGCCTCCGCTGGAAACGGACGTGTGTCCAGTCGGACTTTCCCGGTAAACAAATGTCAAATAAAATAAAATTTGCAGATATTATTTTGTATTTGAAAAATCCAGAAAATTATATTTCTGGGAGGGTGGCCTAATGGTTAAGGTGTTTGCCTTAGAAACACAAGTTGCAGGGTTTGAGTCTCACAAGGGATAATTGGCTAGGCTTAAAATGGTTCGAAAGGGCAGTTAGCCTAGTACTTAACTATGAAACTATGTATCATCAAACTATTTGAGACAGTTTCAGTTTTTTCATGATATAAAATACACGAGGATAAAATAAAGGCTATAACAGTAAACTATGTTCCTACACGTGAATTGGTTCAGCAATACCAATATTTATGGAGACATAAGAAGATGAAATAATTAGGTGTTTGGATTAAAAGGCATTCTATTGGGGCGTGGCCAAGGATGAACACAGGATAGCAGCAGATTTCTTCAGCTCCACCAACTTAACTGCACTGACAGGAAATAATTACTTTAAAAATCAACTAATGAAATAATTTTCTTTCTAAATATGTTTGGAATATCAGTTTCTTGAATAATATCTAAAAAAGAAAGAAAATTTCAATAATTTTCCTGTCAGAAATCATCTTGGAAATTTCTCTTTCATCATCTCTGTTCAAAATGAGTTCCAGTAAGGCAAACACTCAGGATTCCAGCATCAAGAAAGAGCTTCAGTCTCTGATATCTACTATTCAACAACTAACAACCAAAATGGACAAACTGGATACTAAAATTGATAACTTCATAGAAAAAACTACAAAACAAATGGATTTGTTACATCAAGACTTGCAACAACAGAAGGCTCAGATTACAGGCATAGAAGAGACTGTTAATGATATGGAGAACAGAATCCGGGAAGAAGAAATTAACATTGAGTTTTTGCTGAAGCAGAACACACATCTACAATCCAAACTTGATGACCTGGAAAACAGATCTAGACGCAATAATATTAGGATTTTTGGACTGCCAGAAAATATAGAAGGTAACAACATTACTTCCTTTTTAAATACTTGGCTTCCCAAAACTTTAGACTTGTCAGAAGCATTTTCTTTTGGTATTGAAAGAGCCCATAGGTCCTTATCTAATTTTAACTCTAACAAAAGTATCCTAGATCAGTTATAGTAAGATTTTTATCATCTTATGACAAGGAGATGGTATTAAAATCTGCATGGGCTAAAGCACCTATTAAAATTAATGAGGCAACTGTGCGTTTTGACAATGACTATTCTTCCTTGGTAATAACTAAAAGAAAAGTTTTTTTGCCATTAATAAGAGAGCTTAAGAAAGCACAGTTCAAAACTTACCTTTTATTTCCTGCCAAACTAAAAATCTTTTTACCTGATGGCCCTAGAATTTTTGAAGACTTGGACTCTGCTTTGCTGTATATTAAAAAAAATAAGATATTGTATAAAATAGAAGATATGGAATGGGCAAGTCCTTCGTTAAAGAGGGTGGCAACAGGAACTTCTTGGAAGACTTCAGAGAAGCAAAAAAGACTAAAAAACAAATGACATGTTCTATATTTTTTTTTCTCCTTCTCTCTTAATCTCTTCAAATACAGTTACTGCATCTCCAGAAAGCCACAAATATTTTAAAGATTTATTCAAAGTTATTTTTCTGTGTGCAAAGAACTGTTTTTGTTTCATAAATAGTCAAACTCTCTGAGGAACAAATAACATGCTATCAATCAACTTGTTTCTCTTTGTGATAAAGAGACCTAAGGTTAGTAATTTGATACATTTTCTTTCTCTTCTTGTTTTAAATAATGGCATTCTTTTTAAACTATGCATTTAGTGAGGGGTGGGGGAGGGCAAGGAGAGAAGTATGATGAAAAATATGGAAAAAGTGAAATAATAACTTATTAGTTCTTTAAAACTATATATGCTGTTTAAACACTGTTGCTAAATATTATACCATGACTTTATTGCTTATACATGATTACAAATAATATGTCATGATTTAATTGCAAATAATTAGAACTAAAATAGTTGTAAATAATGTTTCATGTTTAACTTTATTAATACAAACAGCAAGTAATATTTCATTGTAGATACTCTTTGTAGCTTCCTTTTTTTCTTTCTTCTCTCTCTCTCTCTCTTTCTTTTTTTCTTCTTCTTTTCTACTCTCTTCCTTTTCTTTTTTTTCTCTCTCTCTCTTTCTCTCTTATATGTACAGTTATATGCTTCTGATAATACTGATATGTGTATATAATAAGATTTGTATGAGAAAATGAAATGGGGCATATAAAAATAAGTTGTAGAATATGTTAAATAACTGTAGGCTTGGTTTCACTGTCATAGGGACTGTAATGACTTGTAAAATACTTTGCGAAGGTTTTGCACTGTTTAGTTTCATTTGTATTACTAAATGAATATCAGTCACTTGCATTTACTAAAATTCCCACCAGAATGTTAAGGGAGACAATTTGGGATGTGGGTTACCTCGTGAATAGTGTCCTCGAGTTGTTTTAAAAGCTTTAACACTCAGAATACACGCAGAGAAGCTGAATGAAGTCATTTTGAACTTTGACCCCTGATTTCACACTGACACATCGCAGATTCAAGAAGAACACTGTTCCAGGAAGTAGAACTGCTGTAAATGTGACTTTGTGATGAAAAATGAACTTTATGACATCTAAATGTGAGTTATTCTTTATAACAACTTACTTATTTAAGATGTAATTTATAAAATATGAAAGTTATAATGATTTTAAATGATTCAGTATGCCATAGTAAGCAAGTGAGATATTTTAGAAGGCATAGAAGGTAAAACATATATACACATGTTTTTGAAAGCTTACATGACTGCAACATATTAATGTATATAAATACTTATGATTTAAACATATATAATGTTATAAATCATTTGACTTATCTAATTGACAAGCACAAGTATCATTATGATTATATCTTAGAAGAAACTGTCATGTGACATATTTGAAAGCAGAAGTTCAGATATATAAAATACAGATGACTTTCTTCACAATGATTTATGTATAACTAGGAATTTACATTGCTGTGCAGTATGATTTGTAAACATATGTATGAGTATAAATATTTTATGTAACTGGCAATAATAAGTATGAGAAGAAAGCTTTGGTGCAAGTAATTTAAAGTTTTTAAAAACTGTTAACTGCATTTCTATGGCAGAAAGTAGGAATGCCCTAATATATGTAATGTCTGAACCATAATAGCCTAAGTTATTGAATCCAAATGAACATAAGAACTTATTTTTACAAACTTTTAATAAACTAATATATAGATATGCCCCCTTTTTTTTTTTTTCTTTCTCTCTCTCTCTCTCTTCCTTTCTCTCTCTCTCTCTTCTCGGTTCCCATTATCAAGTTTATTAGAATGCTATTTTGATTATGAGTGTATTATACAAAATAGATGTACATAGTAATATGAGCTGTTTCTAAATGTTCTTATTTGTTTATATGAAGCTGATTTATAAATTGTTTAGCTTTGTCTTACTGGATAATCTAATTAAATGAGGTTAACTTTAGTTAATAATAGTTAGTATTGAATTGATATGGTGGCAGCTGAGGTACTGCTGCTTAGGATAGGGGATAACTTGAGTGGTATGTGCTACTCAAAGTTGGAGTTCTTAACTCCAGGCTGGGTGCAATGTTTAATCCTAATATTATTTTCACCTGTTTATTGTTGTTTGTATATAGTTCTGACATCCACAACACATTTTATAAACTCATTGTCACTACAAATAAAAGTGAAGCTTATACAAAATCCCATAAGATTTTCAATAAATACAGCTATAATTAATGGTACACCTAAAGGAGGAGGTATAATATCACTTATTTTGTTAATTGTTATTCTGATTATATGTTTTATATGTTTATAAAAGCCAAATGATTTCTCTAAAAGGAATTTCTTTAAACATTAATGGACTGAATAACCCATGTAAAAGGGCAAGTTTAATGAGATACATTAATTTACATAGGGCCAACTTAGTATTCCTTCAAGAAACACATCTCCTGAAAAAGGATATTGATAAATTAGCCACTAATAAATATACAGTCTTGGTTAGTTCAGAACACACTCAGAAAAAAAGAGGAGTGGCTATTTTATGGAATAAAAGTATGCCCATACCTAAAATGATTAAGTCTTATAAAGATGATAAAGGAATGTTTTGTATGGTTACAATACAGATTAATGGAAAGACATATACATTAATCAATGTATATTGGATACCAGGAATTGGCATTAATACAGTGAAACACCATCTCAATAAGATTATATCATTTTCTATAGGAGATATTATTTTAGCAAGTGACTTTAATTGTATCCTACATGAAAAAGATACTACTACTATAGGAAAAAGGAAAATTACATCTAATGCAAAACATTTAAAGGATTTTGTTAATTTATATCATTTGAATGATATTAATAATCAGATAGATTCAAAATCATTACCATACACTTTTTTTCTAACAGATATAAAACTTATTCAAAAATAGATAGAGTCTTTATTTCTAACCAGATGGTAACAGACTTAATTAATTCTAAAATCATTTCATGTCCTATATCAGATCATAATTCAATTGTCTTTGAGTTTATGATAAAAAGTACTTACAATGTTCAGATCAAAAGGATACCAGCATACTTAACTCAACTAAAAGACTATAAAGATTATATACTTTCAGAAGTGCAACATTTTTAGACTTAAACAATACACCTGAAGTCTCCATTGTTTATGTTTGGGATGCTTTAAAATCATATTTATATGGACAAAGTATCAGATGGTATAATAATAAAAGGAAATCTTGGGACAAGGAATTACTAGATATTCAAAGCAAATTAGACTCATACAAACATAATAATAAAGAAAATATTATGGACAAAAAAGTTATTGAAGGAATAAATAAATTAAATGAGAAATACAAAGAAATTTTAACTCATAAAGTTAAAATAACATTAGAGAAATATAAGTTTTGTCTTACTCAATAAGTCCCAAATACTTACACAGACTTAAAAATAAAACAAAAAGGTTGAATAAACAAAATCATATCAAAGAAATTTTCTCTCCAAGGAAAAAGAAGAATGTTTCTAGTTTACCAGAAATATTAGATGAATTTAGAAATCACTTTCACAAAATTAATCATAATAACATTAACATGAAGCCTAAAGATAAAATAAAGAAATTTATAACTACAAACATGAACAAAAAACTTAATAAACAACAGACTAAACTATTGGATAAAAATATTTCATATACAGAGGTTGTTACACAAATAAATAAGTTTAAATCAAACAAAGCACCAGGTAATGATGGTATTATACCAGAGATCTATAAAATTCTTCCCAAAAGTACTTACTCATTAATACATAAGGTTTTTATTTTGGCCCAAAATGAGTTAACAACTCCCCCATCTTGGCAATACACATTTATTTCGCCAATTTTAAAACCCAATAAAGACCCAACCAGATACACTTCATATAGACCTATTTCATTACTTAATGTTGACTATAAAATGTTTATGAGTATTTTTGCTGATAGATTAAAGACAATCATCCCAGGCATTATAGATATAGACCAGACAGGCTTTATTGTAAATAGAAATACTTTTGATAATATAAGGAGAACTTTAACGTTAATTGATTTTGCAAATAGGAAAAAGAAAGATTTACCACTTATTAGTCTCGATATAAGTTCAGCATTTGATTCAGTAAGTTGGGACTACTTGTTTATCTTACTGAAGTGCACAAACTTCTCAGATGCATTTGTAAATCTAATTGAACATCTATATAAAGGAGCATTGGCTTACATTAAGATAGGAACATATGTCTCACAAAAAATACCCATTTTAAAAGGTACAAAACAAGGGTGTCCACTCTCTCCACTATTATTTACTTTAATAATGGAGCCTTGGACTAATTTGATCAGAAACAGTACTGATATAGAAGGATTTGATATAGATGAAAATACAATATCTAAAATTCAACTTTTTGCAGATGATGTTCTAATTACATCAGCAGGATCTAACTCTTCTATGCAGTCCTTATTTGATAAAATGATGGATTTTAAAAATATCTCTGGTTTAATATTCAATGAAGAAGAAACTAAAATATTACCAATATACACATGAAAAAATGTCCTCATTAATGATTTTAACAAATATATACCCAACTCAGGTCAGATAACTTACTTAGGTATAATATTAACTAAAGATATCAAATCTATTATACATAATAATTATAGTACCTGTCTTCTTAATATACAAAATCTTTTCAATAGCTGGAACAATATGTTTTTTACCATGGAAGAGAGACTCACAATTATTAAAATGATAGTATTCCCTAAGATATTACACTTAATACAATCAATAATACTCCCACCTACAAAAATAATTATTAAGAAAATGAATTCACTAATGTTAAATTTCTTATGGGCACCTAATAAACCTAGGATTGCATTAAAGAAACATACTAATAGCTGGTCTCAAGGGGGCATTTCATTTCCAGACTTTAATTTATATACTATCTCTTCTATTATAAAAGTTATTACTTTGTTAATAGATCAGTCATATGTTGCAAGATGGAAAGATTACTGGGAACTAATTAGCATTCACTTCATGAAAATCTCTTTAATACATAAAAATATTATTGTAAATAACCCCATGTTATGGTTACTAAAAGAATTTTGTACTTCATCCATTACACCAAAATATATAGTTAGTTACCCATTAAACATTATTATCAGTTATCGTAATTTTATATTCATGCATCCTAAGTATAAGGAATGGAATTTTATTCTATTCCTTATAATGTATACACAAGGTATGCTTTTGTCAACCACTTCTGAAATAACTCTTTTAGTCACAGAGAATGATCTAAAGTATTGGTATCAGTTGCTGTCTGATAATAAAGTAAAAAATTTAGACTTCTTAAAGCAAGAATTTGATTTGAGAGAAACATGTTGGTTAGAAATTCAGACTTTTAGACATCTTATTAATAAAATTGATTTAATGTCTTTAACAGTTAAAGAATCTGTTCCAATACTGATTGATTACTTGATATTAAATTTACAACATAGAGTTTCTGATAAAGGTAAGCTCTCATACATACATAAAATTATCAGAGAAGAAACTCATTACAGTTCAGATACCTATTGGAATTATTTCATTTCCATTAATGGTGAATCACCAAAACAACAAGATAAACAATATATATTGGAATCTGCTTATAAAACTACTTCTTCCATTAATTGGAGACTTTTTACTTGGAAATTTTTACATAGATCCTTCTATACACCTTTAATGATGAATAAAATAAATAATAAAGACAACTTATGTAAAAGATGTAATGTAGAAATTAATGCTGATTGGGCACATATGTTTTATGACTGTATAAAATTGAAGGAATATTGGAAGTTAATCAATGACTTTTTGCAGGCCCTTTTCACAGATAATTTCATTGTTTCTAAATCTCTTATATTATTTAACACACCTGTTCCTAAAAGTGTTAAAAAAGTTAAACTTCCCTTATTATGGTCTATTCTAGCAGTGGCTAGAAAAATAATAACCAGAAATTGGATTTCAGATACCCCTCCTTCATTTAATGAATTTAAAAATGTTATGACTGAAGTGTGTCATATGGAATTGATGACAATAAAATCAAGAACTACTAGAAAAACATCTTATTATATTATATGGGATACTTTACAAAACCTGTTAAAAAAATATTAATTTCAATAGCATGACATTATAGTTTAATCAATTGATTTGATTTGTAGTGGATGTCTTTGTAAATACTTTGGTTATTTTATTGAATGTTATAACTATTTCTATTTTAATTGCTTGTATAAAATTGTTATGATATTTATTTTGTATGTTAAAAACAATAAACTTGTTTAAAAAAAGGCATTCTATTATGGCAGCTAAGGATATGTGGGAAGAGACTAAAAAGATCATTCAAAAAGTGAGAGGCTGGATGCTATTCACAATGGATATAGATATTAAGGCACAAACAGTGAAAATGTTTTAGCCCCTGTAGTATTGTTTACAGGTCAGGCATATTTTTATCAACTACAGGAAAATTTCTGGACCATAATCAATAAAGAATCAAAGGAATTTATTTTGGGAGGGAAAGAGGGCAAGTTTCTCCCATAGAACAAGCTGGTTTAGGATTACCGTATTTGAAGGAATACTTTAGATGGACAGTTAAGGCTCATATACTTAGCACAAGCAGAATATACAAATCAAAGTGAAAAGAAATTATGCTGATATGGGGGAGTTCATGAAATAAGGAGATAGTAATGCAGGCACTTAAGGAGAGCAGAAACAACCATACAGAATCATAAATGTATATATAAAGTAGTAGAAAATATTTCAAAAACAAAGCTGCAAGAGAATGGAAAAATAGATTTTACCAATATCGATGACTTTAAGTAAGCAGAAAATTGGCAACAGGGAGCTGGAATTTATTGGCAAAAATTAGGAAAGGAATCAAGGAACTGGGAGCAAATAAGTAGGGAAGGGAAAAGTCCTAGAGTGGGATGAGGCCAAGCAAAAGTTTGAACTGTGGGTTGGACAGGAAGGAGTAAACTACAAAGAAATTAAAGGAATCTATGGGAACTATCCATGCAGAATAATGCTCAAGAGAAATGATATTGAAGGTAAGGCAGGACTGGAGTAATCTATGTAATATTAAACTGAATAATTATTAATACAAAATCAATATTTGTATAATGCATACAATTGGAAATTGGTTTGTTTTCTCTTTTATATATGAATGTATACTCTTTGTCACTATGCAGTGTGTGATGTTAATAAAGACATTAAAAATCTACCACTGGGAAGATTTATTGAAATATGTGTTACAAATTTTCTGTATGAGAAATCAGCAAAGGGTTAAACTCTTTCCCAGACCTTACTTTTCCTCTTATCCTTAGCGGAGATCCATATTTTCCTGCATTAAGGCTTGTTTCACTGTTGTCACTTCCTTTCACTAGGGCTTTTCATCATCGGCCTTCCTGAAATTATAGTCTAGACCTTTTATCAACCTACATTTCATCTGATTTTGTACTAGAAAGCTATAGTTTACCTCAGATCTGAAGATTTTATCTTAGAAAACACCTCAGCAGTATGAATATCTGAGTTGCAAACCCTTTCCTTAAAATGTTCATACATTGTTTTCTACAAGGACATAGTTATTCTGGAAACCAATCCATCCTTTATGCATAAAGTGTCAATACACACCAACCTGAACCAGTCTATAAATCTGCTAACGTACCCCACCCCATTCCAACAAAGGTGAATATAAGTTGCATTGTCTTGATGTACATGGATAATTTAGATTTTACTTAGAAATAAAGAATTCAAAAACGATGGCCAGCTGTTTGTTTCATTTTCAGTATACAAGACAGGACTGAAGGTAACCAGATTACATCTGTCAAAATGGCCTTCAGATTGCATTTCAATCAAAAATCTATTGCCATGCAAACCTAAAGCACACACTATCAGAAGCCAGGCAATTTCTGCTGCCTTCCTCACAAGTCTACCACTGTATGAGATATATGCAACTGCTACATGGCCTTACATACATTTGCTAAACATTTCAGTCTGGATATGGTCCGAATGTCTAGAGCCTCCTTTGGGATTTCATTCGTAAAATGAATTTTGTCTTAGCTCCATCCAAGGCCTGGTGGTGATTTAGTCCATCTGTTTACAGTTTATGAACAAGACCAAAATAAATATAAAGTTATGTACTTACTAGAATGACAGATTTAGCACCATTATCTGCAAAGACCCAATATTTGGATATCTCTGTACTTAATTTCCTTTCGCTACAAATTATTTTCTATTTGTCAAGTGAGGTAAAGCATATAAAAAGTGCTGTCTCTAAACTTAGGAAGTCTATGACAAGAAAAATAAACAGAGATCCTATCAAGTTATTAGAGCTATTTTGGAACATGTTTTATCAGGGAATGCAAATGCTTCCATTGCCCTGCTCACAAAATCCCAGCTTACTCTTGTCAGATGCTTTCTCTGCATTAAGAACCACCACAAACAATGGTATTTTCTTAGATTCTTCTTCCCCCGGATCATCATTTTTGTTAATATTGTCAGATATTTGCCTTCCCTCCACAAAATGAATCTGATCCATATCTATCAATTTTGGCATCACTGTTGCCATTTTTTTTAGTTATTATAGACATAAGCACTTTATAATCAAGGTTTGGAATCAAAATGGGTATATATGAAGCTATATTTGATGGGTCTCTACCATCTATAGGTATTACAACCACCACAGCTTTCTTCCAGGATGTTGGTGCTTACCCTCCTTTTAAAATATTGTTAACAAAACCTTCCAGATCTTTATGACTTTCTTCCCTCCTAGCTTCCAAACCTCCATGAGAATACCTTTTATTCCTGGAGACCTTCCTGTAAATTAGTTATACATCACCATTTTTATCTCATCTCCTCCTTTCCTGTTAGTAATCAAGCTTCATCTACCTCTAACCTTGGCACATTCAATTCTTCCATAAGATGTTCATTTGTATTTTTTCTTGATTTCCACATTTCTCTGTTTTATACAGATTTTCATAAAATTTTCAAAATATTTCTAACAACTTTATAGAATCTCTGGTTATTTTCCTTGTTAAAGGCTCCACAAGATAGACAACAACCCTTTCTACTTTTTGTTACCTGAGCCATTGTGCTAAAAGCATTTATGCTCTGGAGTTATCAGCAAAATAACAGTTGCTTAACAGCAATCTTTCTGAACTCATGCATATTACAGAGGCAGTACTTTATTTTCTATTTAGCACTCTGTCGATGGGGAAGCACCAATGTCTTATTTTTATTTTATTACCATTCATTTTTATTTTAATTATTGGTGCATGATCTGAAATAGCTACTGGATGCATATCAGAACTTTCAATTAATTGCACATGTTCCTGTGAAATATAATTTATGTCTAGACTAGCCCATTTTTTGTACCTTGGGGGAAAAATATGTAAATTATCTCCTAGACCCTATGACTGAATTCACATCTTCCATAGCAAATATTTTCATAAAATTCTTCAAACATACACCATCTTTTTTATATTTTCCCTTCTAGGTGTCCCAGATACAACCTCACTATTGAATCATATTCTAGTCACACCTGTAAGTAATGTTCCCTTCTGTAAGTTGATTATTTCTCCCAAAATTTTCTTAAGGTCCATTGTAGCAGTTTTAGGTGGAATACAAATAAATGCTCTCTTCCCAATAGCCTCTTACTATCACAAATCTACCATTATCTGTTTTCCCCTCTTCTATTACTATTGGAGCTCCTCTAGCAATTAAATATAAGTAATCCCCCTTTCCTTTGTCCCAGATGTTCTACTGAATAAGCATCCTGAAATCCTTTCTTTATCAAATTCCCATGCTCAGATCTTTACAAATATGTCTCCTGTAGCATAACTACTGGCACTCTTCATTTTTTAATATAGTTCACTACTCTTTCTTTTTTGTATCTACCTGTGAGACCATTCACATTTAAAATGTGTTGCCATTATAAGACATTATTCTCACCTGTTACTGTATGTATAACAGTTTTTACAAATGTATAGATTCAGCTTTTGTTACATGCATGCATTAATGCTTGGCAGGTTGATATTTTATACAGTTTCTTGTCATATTCATTTGAACCTATGTCACATCTTACAAGACTTTTTATTTTAATGAAAATACTGAACCCCCACATAGCCTATTAGCTTAATACAAACATACAAAACTATGTACATGTTCAAATAATGTGAGGTTCAACCCTCCTAATAGGAACAGTTGTCCTGATTGACAGCTACACTCATAGACTTGAATTGACCTATAATGAAGGTTATCCATGCTAAGATGTACAGTACAGCCTATGCTTCTACTTACTCTAAGTAATGTCTGTTTTTGTGTTATCTTTATTCCTCTCCTAGATGTAGAAAACAACTTGAATGCTTTCAGAAAACATGTGGGGGGGTTTCAATAAAGCCTACATGATCATTTTTGACTGTGTGCACACTGCAGAGTGAAGCACACATGGCCACGAATATTTTTAGATTCAGTAAAATCCATGTAGCAGCATGCACTCACACACAAACATGGCAATTTCTGTGGCATGCAAATTACAGCATAAGTAGCTGAACTATATGCTAATGAAGCAAGCCAACACGGTGGAGCGATTCAACAAGCTGTAAAGCAACCATGTATACTCTGTGCTCATGTTGCCCATGTATTTGAAAACTTTTCAAATACAGTCACGGAAAAGAGTCAACACAGAAACAAGAGCAAGTAAAAGGGATTTGATTTGAAAAGAACTGACCTTAACATGTAGCAGCAGACAAATTATGACATTATTAGACAGGGTGGATTCTACAAAAGTATAGTAACAATAGCAACAATCCTTTTTAAGTGCCATGACAATAAATGCAGCTTTGCTTCCCCACCAAAGAATCTACTCATAACTAATGTAGACAGCTAAAAATGCAAACCCCATGAAACAGACTATTCATACAGTCATGTAAGCATATGCAGTATGTACCTGATGGAATACAATCAAATGTTATCAAAACCTGTATTCCTCTGTGCAGATATATAGCGAAGTAATACCCATCCTTGTTTGTACAACATTTTGCTCCCCTTCAGTTTCCCTGCCTACACGGTTACCAACCATGTACTTTCTGGGCTGTCAGCATGGTGAAGATGAAAATGAGGTCAAAACTCATTAGAATTGCTGAATCTCAAAACACTGTAACCATGTAGGGATGTTCACTTGTGTAGGCACTTCCACAGTGTTTGTTTTCAATGGGATGGAAACAGTGAATGATGACATCAGGGGTGTGTGTCAGGTTACAATTACAGAGATGTACATGTAGTTCTGTGAAGTGTGAAAGTGCATGTAAGCAGTGCACAGTTCACAAATTCTGTTTCATCCTTTTTATTTCTTAATTAAATTGAGTTGTCTCTATCTGCTTTGTCATTTTTTTAATTTTTGCCATTGTTTGCAACCATGGGAAATGGAGGAATGAATGGCAGGTTTCTTGGTGCTTGTCACATAACTACTCCTGTAGTAGCATGTGTATGTGTAGGGCTAGAGTATAGACGGTCCTGGGTTCTAGTATAGGATCTGCAGCCTTTCCTTCACTTTTGAGCTGCATGTTTGCGTGATATCACAGGAATGGAGGAAAGTAATAACAAGATTACCTGTGTTTACCTTATTTAAGCATAGGTACGCGTACGGAGGTGTGCTTCACACACTAATGAGCACCGATAGAGTTAATATATTCAGTTAAGCTGCAAAAGTTTTTCATAGGTGCTAATTACAACATAAGCAGGTGATTTTTCAGTATGGCGGAGGTATTCAACTAGCTATTAAGCATTCATGTAGCTTCCATTCTGTTTTTTTTTTCAAAATATTTTAATACCATGGGAGTAGAGACAAGGAAAGTATAGTCCTGAAATAAAATTGTGTCAGCTGCTGCATTTGCAAGGTTGAGTCCTGAACCTAGAATGTATTCTTTAATAAAATGATAGCATATGCTTGTATTCCTCAACTTGGTGCAGTAATTAAATAAATAGTGGTGGATTTGAACAGAAAGTACCTTAACATGTGACAGCAGACACTTACTTTACTTACATGTGTCCATTACTATTTTTTTCTTATTCTTCTCATTTTTAATTGCAAGGAAAGTACAGTTGTGTACTCTTACCATAAATGTAGATGTTCGAGTGTAGTGTGTTCACTGTTGCAGTCATCACTGTAGGGTTCTTCCTGCCAGCAGCAGCCCCCAATCAGCCAAAATCCCAAAGTCTGGATCAGGCACCAGCTGAGGTCGCATTTATCCTGACGTCAATGCGCCAGAAGGTATAAAGACCTCAGCTGATGCCATTTCCCCAGTTTTTCTTGCCCCAGATGTCAGATGCCCAGAAAGAAAAGGCTAAAAAAGAAACCATGCCCAAAACCTCAGCAGCCAAAATACCTCATAACAGACAATACTCAAGGAAAAAACAAAAGAGGGGATAGGAGGGAGGGTAACCCGAACTGCAACAGTGAACACACTCGAACATCTACATTTATGGTAAGAGTACACAACTGTACTATGTCCTTCGTGGTTCACTGTTGCAGTCATCACTGTAGGGTTCTTCCTGCCAGCAGCAGCCCCCGATCAGCCAGAATCCCAAAGTCTGGATCAGGCGCCAGCTGAGGTCGCATTTATCCTGACGTCAATGCGCCAGAAGGTATAAAGACCTCAGCTGATGCCATTTCCCCAGTTTTTTTTGCCCCAGATGTCAGGTGCCCAGAAAGAAAAGGCTAAAAAAGAAACCATGCCCAAAACCTCAGCAGCCAAAATACCTCATAACAGACAATACTCAAGGAAAAAACAAAAGAAGGGATAGGAGGGAGGGTAACCCGAACTGCAACAGTGAACACACTCGAACATCTACATTTATGGTAAGAGTACACAACTGTACTATGTCCTTCATGGCTCACTGTTGCAGTCATCACTGTAGGGTTGAGTCCAAAAGCTAAGAAAGGGTGGCTGGAGGAGAAACAGAGGGAGCGGTCACAAAACCTTGTAAAACCGCAGAAGCAAAACCTGCCCTGGATTTAGAATAGAGAGGTTGTAATGCTTAGAAAAAGTATGTACAGAACTCCAAGTAGCAGCTTCCAAAATATCCTTGGTAGGAACCCCACAAAGAAAAGCTGCTGAAGTAGCATTAGCCCAGGTAGAATGAGTCCTAACATTAACAGGAACCGGATTGCCATGATAAGAGTAACAGAACTTGATGCAATGGGCAATCCACTTGGAAATGGTTTGCTTAGTGATTGCTTTTCCCTGAACAATAGGAGCATAAGCGACAAACAACTGATCAGATTTCTGGAATATCTTGGTCCTGTCCAGGTATAGACGAAGCTGTTTGTGCAAGTCTAGAGAGTGCAAAAGACTTTCTTCCTCACTTTGAGGATTAGGATAAAAGGTAGGCAAATGAATAGACTGATTCAAGGCCACTGCCGAAACCACCTTGGGCATAAATGTGGGATTAGTCCGTAGAGATACCCTGTCCTGATGAAAAATAAGGAAGGGTTCCACAGCCATGAGTGCTTGCAATTCCGAAATTCTTCTAGCAGAGGTAATAGCTAAAAGAAAAGCAGTTTTCCAAGACAAAAATTTTAAATCCATGGAAGCTGCAGGTTCAAAAGGAGACAAAGTTAATTTCTCCAAAACATAGTTAAGATCCCAAGTAGGAACAGGGGGCCGAATATTCTTAGCCTCTCTAAGAAATAGTTTAAGCAATGGATGAGAAAAAATCGGAGGATCTGTATCGTAATGTGCAGAAATAGAAGCATGAAGCTTAACAGATGAAAAAGATAGGCTCGTATGTAATAACTCTGTCAGATACTGTAAAATCAGAGGAATGTTCGGAACAGAAGAATCACCACCCTGGACTTGACTCCAGGAGCAAAATCTTTTCTATTTTCCTGAATAAGATTTTCTAGTGCTGGGCCGTCTAGCTTCAAGGATTACATCCAATACCTGTTTGGAAAGGGCAGAGGTGTTTACAGACCCTGGAGATGCCAGGCAGTTAGATGCAGAGTCTCGACATGACTGTGCAGTATCTGGCCGTCCCGTTGAGACAGTAGATGAGGGATTTGAGGCAGAATCCAGGGAGGCTCCTGAACCAAGTTAATCAGAGTGGAATACCAGAATTGCAGAGGCCAATTGAGAGCCAGTAGAATCATGTGCGGTCTGTCCTGTTTTATCTTCAGAAGTACCCGAGGTAGAGGAGGAAAGGGAGGAAAAGCATATACTGAGAGGTGTTTCCAACTGAATGAGAGGGCATCCACTTTCCATGCTAGTTTGTGGTAGGTTCTTGTGCAGAATGTTGGAAGTTGATGATTCTGAGAGGATGCAAAGAGATCTATGTCCGGACATCCCCAAGCCTTTATAATTATCCTGAATATCCGAACATCCAGCATCCATCCGTGTGGATCTGAAATGTGTCTGCTCAATGCATCTGCCAGAGTGTTGTCTTTCCCTGGCAGGAATTGTGCCTGTAAGTCGACACTGCAGGTCAGAGCAGTGTACCAGAGATTCATGGCTAATCTGCACAGGGGGTAAGAGTGACAGCCCCCCCTGCTTGTTGATGTACCACATCACTGTAGTGTTGTCTGTCCGTATCAACAATTGTCCTGGCAGAAGAAGGTCCCTGAAGGCAATCAGGGCATTCTGTACAGCTAGCATCTCCTTCAAATTTATGTGCAGGTGTGTTTGCTCCTTCGTCCAAACACCCTGAAGACATCTCCCGTGCATGTGGGCTCCCCGCATCCGTTGTCAGAACTTGGTTGGTCGGTGGAGGACAAAAAGGCTTCCCCTTGTTCTGTAGACAGGCTTCGGCCCAACAAAGAAACTCTCACTGGAGACAAGGCAAAATCGTGACCACTGTTTCCAAACTGTGGTAATGCTGAGACCAGACACTCTTGAGGTACCACTGCAGTTTCCTCATATGCAGCCTTGCATATGGTATTAGCAGAATGCAGGAGGCCATGTAACCCAAAGCCTGCAGAATTTTTCTTGCAGTCAGCTGTTTCATTGAAGCCAGGTGTCGGAAAAAAGAAGCCAGTTGCACTTTTCTGTCTGGTGTCAAGGAAGCCATCTGGGTCAAAGTACTCAGAAGAGCACCCAGGAAAGTAAGCTGTTGTGTGGGTACCAGGTTTGATTTCTTTAGATTCACCGTGAAACCGAGGCACTGAAGAAGATGCTGCACAAAGGCTAGATGCCGAAGTAGAGTGTCTTTGTCATCCGCTTGAAGACAGTCGTCCAGATAAGGGTAAATTTAAATCCCCTTCTGTCTGCAAAATGCCATTACTGGTGCCAGGCACTTCGTAAAGACCCTGGGCACAGTAGATAAGCCAAAGGGCACCGTGCGACAAGAAAGAATGGGGAAATGGCATCAGCTGAGGTCTTTATACCTTCCAGCGCATTGACGTCAGTATAAATGCGACCTCAGCTGGCGCCCGATCCAGACTTTGGGATTCTGGCCAATCGTGGGCTGCTGCTGGCAGGAAGAATGCTACAGTGATGACTGCAACAGTGAACCATGAAGGACATCAAATAAATTTCAGGTTTGGCTGTGTTTATCTGGCATACGTGAAGTGCAGTAGACCACCTAGGAAGGAGACAGCCAAAAACAGAAACTGGATACATTCAATAAATGCCCTTGGCCATCATGAAAACCCAGCCTGGAGTACAGATGGTAGTGGGTTCTAGTACAGAGTGTGCAACTTTTGTTTTACTGCTGTGACATTGCAGTTTACAACAGTGAAGTGCAACATAGACAACTGTTTCCTCAACATTCTTGTAGCAATAGGTGTAAGAGTAGGACTGCCGTACACATGGTCCTGGGTTTGAATACAGCATATTCCATACCGTATTACTTTTACTGATGGAGTAATCTATGTATTATCACATTTATGATCAAATGTATGACTATGGGTATAGTGTATACTATAGTCCTGTAAATGTATTCCTGCTCTCTGGACCGGCATGGCTTTAACTTTTGTGAAAAAACACATACACAACTGCCTATACATGCAGTTGCTTGCCAATGTTGCATTCTCCTTGCCAAACATTAGCAATGTGGCTTGTGTTTGTGGACTGCTTACCTATGGACAAATAGGTGTAACTCACATGCATGTATACTTTGTTAACCATTGTGCAAATCCGCTGTTCATTGTGCTATGGAACTGTATACATGATGCTTTCTAATTAGTGTTTATTATTCATTTCCTTTGTATGACATAAAACTACAAGTGCAAACATTGCAAACTAAGGGCATGATCTAATTATATGTCATATATTTACAATACATCCATGTGTTGCCCCCCAATCCCCGCCTCATCAAGCAGTACAATCCTGGGGTCTCAGTACTTTTTCCACACATATATCAACCACACTACAAAATATTTAATGTTGTGTGCACCCTCATGGACAGGGCCAGATGGTGGTGCTCACAACCTCACTCTACTAAACTCAAACATCCAGCTATGCTCAATAAGGGTACTTGTGTTTTTACAGAGCTAAGCTTCTACACACCCTAGTGTTGTTAAGCTACTGGCATCATTTGATCCTATGAATCTATGTGCCTATGCAGTCATCCTAATGTGTTGTCCCCCACATGGCCTGCTGATGTCATCTACTATAAGTTCACCTGCAGTCTTGTATAAATCAGACTTGTGCTGTGGCACTTGTGTGAAGTACTGAGTTTTGTAATCTGTGAACTTAGGTGGGGGTTCTGTTCTCACTGCAGTCACCTGTGTGTGTGTGTGTGTGTGTGTGTGTGTGTGTGTGTGTGTGTGTGTGTGTGTGTGTGTCTGAGTGAGTGAGTGTGAGTCTAGTGAGAAAAGCAAGTGTATATTCTGCAGTTACCACCTCAATCCCATAAATTTACAGTATTTTGATACTTGCACCTGTCTACAGATCCATTCCAGGTAGGCCTCCCAACTTCTTCTCACCAACATGCACTGCTGATGTCATCCACTATAAGTTGAATTGCAGTCATGTAAAAGTCAGACTTATGCCATGATGCTTGAATAAAGTATGGGTTCTGTAGTCTATGTACTTAGATAGGTAGGGGTTCTTTTTCTCACTGCAGTCAACTGTGTATATGTAGGTGTGTAGCCAGAAGAGCAAGTGTGTATCCTGCAGTTACCACCCCAATCCGATAAATTTACATTATTTTGATACTTGCACCTGCCTACAGATCCATTTCAGGCAGCCCTCCTAACTTCTCTCCATTATGCACTGCTGTCATCCCGTACAAGTTGCAGCCATGTAAAAGTCAGACTTCTGTCATGGCACTTGTGTAAAGTACTGTGTTCTGTAGTCTGTGCACTTAGATAAGTAGGGGTTCTGTTCTCACTGCAGTCAACTTGCTGTGTGTGTCTTTAGTCAGCAGAGTAGATGTACTATGCTACAGTTACTTTTCCAACGGCATGGCTTACCAGTATTTTGATACTTGCACAAGCCTACACATCCATTTCATACAGCCCTCACAACCTCTTGTCTCCCACATGGCCTGCTGATGTCATCCACAATAAGGTGACTTGCAGTCATGTAAAAGTCAGACGTGCTGTGGTGCTTGTGTAAAGTACTATGTTCTGCAGTCTGTGCACTTAGCTAGGTAGGATTCAGTTCTCACTGCAGTCAACTTGGAGTGTGTGTGTGTGTGTCTTTAATCAGCAGAGTAGATGTACTATCCTACAGGTACTTCTCCAATGGAATGGCTTGCCAGTATTTTGATACTTGCACAAGCTTACATATCCATTTCATGCAGCCTTCACAACCTCTTGTCTTTCACATGGCCTGCTGATGTTATCCAGTATAAGCTGACCTGCACTCATGTAAAAGTCAGACTTGTGTTGTGGCACTTGAGTAAAGTATTGTGATCTGATGTCGCCAATTTTCGTTCTATCCTCAACCTATGTGTTTGGATCTGATCCCTTAGATCTGACTCAGCTGTTTCAATAACTTGTAACCACAAAGCTCTCAAGCTTCTCTCTTACCCATAAGGCACCCTTCCTAAGTACGTCAGATCTCATCTGTCGCTATTTTGCATTAGACATAGTGACCAGTTGCTCTCAAGCATATGCGTATTTAATTGAATTTAATTGAATTTAAAACTTATTTTTCCTTCTAAATAACTTTTTGTGTTTCTCTATTTAACTTTTTAGCTTTAGCTTATATCCCTTACCTAGCAACTGCTTTCTTGCTGATATTTTCCTTTTCTTTTTGTACGGAAGTACCTCTGAATACTATTGTTAGTATTCCATCCCTTTACACTTAGTGTATTCCCTTATTACCATTGGTGGTATTTCCCCCCTCCTTTTACTTCCCTTTCTCTTAAAAAAAAGCTTTTTATTCTTAGTCTGTTGCTTAACCTGCTCTCTCCTTTCCATCCTCCTCAAGCCTATATATCCTCTTCTGACTTCTGTAAAAGTTTCAGAGTTCTTGGATCTGAGCTGCCAGGCTCCATCTGCTTCAGATCAGAAGATAACTCTATCACTGGTTCCATCATTTGCTCTAAGATCTTTGGTTCAGACAGAGACCTCTTGGAGCTGTAGCTGCCTAGTTGACTCTGAGGTGTTGGGATTGACTCCAAAGTTTTTGGAGCCATCCCTGCACCTAGGGGCTTTGGTTCAGGTTAGCTTGGCTCCAGGTTCTGCCTCAGGAGGATTATCATCGGAACAGGGAGGTACTAGGATCCAGAGGCTCACCCGTTTGGATCTGAAGTCCTGTCCCTCTCAGGGGAGGTCAGTCTTTGAGGGTTTGGAGAGGGCCATGTCTGCTTTAGCAGCTCAGACAGCCCCTACCTCCTCAGATTTTTAGCTCCCAAGCTAGGGAAATGAATATATACAGTACAGGACACCACAATTGTGAATCCCAGGGGGTAGTTTACTTAGCCATGTGCTCAAATTGCAACTCATACTATGTTGGCAAAACAGAAAGAATATTAAAGAGAAGAATATATGAACATCTGTATGAAATACAAAAAGAAAAAGACACTAACGCTTTATTCAAACATACAAAAACCTGCAAAGAGTCCAAATTTTCTTTTTTTGTCCTTGAGCAGGTGAAAAAAGAAATAAGAGGAGGCCCCTGGGAAGAATGGTTGGAGTACAAGGAACTATGTTGGCAAATACTATTAGAAGCCAACAAACAACCTGGTTTAAACGAATGCATTTCTCTAGCTCCAATTCTGAAATTGAGAGCAGCAAAAATATGAGGCCAACCCCACAAAAGAACAGCAGGTGGCGCTATTGGTCAAATTTTATCCCTGACAAAAACACATTTTCTACTCATACATTTACAACAAATTTTAACTTGAGATTTTTAATATATATATATATTTATTTATTTATTGGATTTAATAAAGAGTATTTCCTATTAAAGTATAAGATGAATAATCAAGTACACAGTTTTAAACTTTATAATAAACACAGAAATGATTTTAACAGATTTTAATGATATTTATGCATCACACACTGTGTTTTATCTCAATGAGCCCTTCTTGTTTTTCATGCCTGCCATTGGTTCAAACAGAATGCAAATGATTTAATTGGTTATGTTTCTTTGAATTTCATTATATAATGGTTAATTAATTCAAATCTAATTGTCTGATGAAGTCTTAACATTCAGTTGACGAAAACGCATTGACTTGCTCTAAAGCGTTTACCTTGTGGATTACCTTGTTTACAGTGGTTTTTGTGCAACAATAAAGTGCGGTTTTGGTGCGCTGTTTCCAGCTTTTCTTTTGTTACTAGCTCCCAAGCCTGTTATCTCTGCATACAAAATCTTAACCTTTTTCTCCACAGGGTGAGCAAGTACCAAAATCCTAGGTTTCCCAACAGGGCATTCCCATTTCTTCTGATACCTCCCCAGAGCATTCTATTGAGGAGATCCCTAAGAAGAAGTTGTGTAAGAGAAAGCACTTGGATTCCCTGGAAGAATCCGTCACTGAAGACACAGACTTCTATGAGGGTGAAGGGTTCCCATGGTCACCTCTTGACGATGTCACCTTTGGAGACATCTTGGAAATTCTAAAACAGAGAGGTATTTGGAAGCCCAGCAATCCTTCATCTGAGGAGTCTGTGTACTTAGAAGTTTTTGGTACCCGCCCATCTACCTCATGGGTGACTGTGCTTACCACTGAGCTCAGTGATTGAGTTGATCTCTCAGCAGGTATTGAAGGCCCCCAACACAATTGAGCTGATCCCCTGGAGACCAGACACAATTATTACTGCTCCTGAGGACAAACTATTTCAGTGAAAAATGTGCCTCTCAATGCCATGGCTGTGATGGTGGCCATGAAGAAGTAACTAGCTGATGAAAATTCCTCTATCCATCCACCAAGCAAGGAGTCTTGGATGATGGATAGGTTCAGGAAGTGAGTCTATGCTTCAGTGAACTTCTCCTTATGGTCCCTGAGCTACTTGAACTACCTGACACACTTCACTAGGTTACAGAGGAATCTGATTAAACAGCTTTCAGATAACCTCTGAGGATCAATTTCTGAGGAAGTACGAGCCTCTGTTACTTCCCAGTTGGCTACCCTCCAGTCTATTTCTAACTCTGCCATGAGGCTCATTTCACATATAGCCAAAGGATTGAGCAGCAGGTTCAAGCATTGCCATCAGGAGGCATGCCTAGATGCACTTGTGAGACTTTGTGGAGCCTTTCAAGTTTATGTTCATCCTTATTCAGCCCTAAAATAAGAGACACATTGTCCAGGTGTGAGAAGGATGTGAATATCCTATCTGCAGTTGGCGAATGTTTCTCCACTCTGCAGACATCCTTCTCCAGGAGTCAGTGAAGCATTGGAAAAATGTGGATCAGAAAATCCCAATGGTCTTTTCAAGACACACATAGAAGTAGTTCCTCCAGTGGCAGAGGTGGATCTCCAATGGTAGACACCACCCTTGCAGCAGAGCAGGCCCACTGAACCAAGGGTCCAGAGAAACTTTCTTTGTCAGACCCATCCAGTGCTCCTGAATGGTGGCCTGAATGCCCTCCTCTGGAGGTAATCAGGGGTCAATGGTCCCTGCAATGGCGAGCCTAGCCTGAAAATAACATCAGATACCTGGGTGCAGAAGATCATTTCCAGAGGATATATTATACCCTTTCCCCTTCCTCCTCCCCAATGCATAAAAATCCCTGATGTTTCACCCAGTCACAGGGAACAAGCAACTCTTCAACTACAAAAGCTGCTAGAAAAATGAGACAGCCAAGAGGTCTCACCGGACCAGAGAGGATCCGGAACTTATTCAAGATTCTTTTTAGTGCCAAACAAAACAGGGGACTGGAGACCAATTGTGGATCTTAGCAACTTGAACAAATCAGTTTGACAAAAAAGTTCTGAATGGTCATGGTTCAGTCCATTCTTCCATTTCTGGAAAAAGGATGACTAGATGTGCTTGACAGACCTTCAGGATACGTATTATCACATAAAGATGAACAAACAATTCAGGAGATACTTATGCTTCTGGCTGGGTGCCAGTCATTATCAGTTTAAAGGACTGCCCTTTGGTTTCACTGCAGCCCCCAGGGTGCTTATCTAGAGCAAGGCAGCAGTAGCAGCTCAATTGAGACTGCATGGATTCTGGGTGTTTTTGTATCTAGGCGACTGGTTCATTTATGCCCCGACTAAGCATCAACTACTGAATGCTTACCTAGAGCCCACTCAAAGTTTAAACTTTATAGGAGCAATTCTCAACACAAAAGAGACAATTACCTCACTCCCCCCTTCAAGAGTGGAGACAATCAGGTCACAAGTTACAAAAATAATCTGCAGCAACAAGATCTCTGCATGGCTGGTTCTTCAAACTTTAGGATCCATGGTGGCAGCAATTATGCTAGTCCTGCTAACCAGATTTCATGTGAGAATTCTGCAATGGCTCTTACCAGCACAATGGTCTATCCTTCAACAACCAATGTTGACTCAAATAAAGATAACCAATATTCACAAAAAATATCTCAAATGGATTTAATCAGATCAGATATTACAAGGTCACCCAATTTTTCTCCCCCAACCCAAGGCCACAGTGACCACAACCACTTCCTAGCTTGGGGGGGACATTTTCTGGGCAAAACGGTCCAAGGCACTTGGTCCCCATAGAGGCCAGCTTGCATATCAACATCCTATAGATGGTAGCAGTGCTCTTAGTATTGCAGGATTTCCAAGATTCTCTTCCCTCAGGAACATTTGCAATTCAATCAGACAACATGTCAGTAGTCTGGTGTAGCGACAAGCAAGGAAGAATAAGATCATAACCCTTGTGTTGAGAAGCTCTCAGAGTGAGACAATAGGCCATCTCATCCAACTGCTTTCTCATAGCAATGCATATTCCAGGGAATTCCAATGAGATACCAGACAAATTGAGCAGGTGCATTCTAGTACCCCACAAATGGTCTCTCAATCAGAATGTGACAGAAAGGATATTCCATCAATAGGGTCAGCCTTGATGTGATATTTTTGTTTCTCCCCTAAACAACAAGTGCAGTAACTACTTCGTCCTGATCCCCCCAAGTGGTGAGTCATCAAAGGATGCTCTTCTTCACAATTGGCCATCTGGTCTCCTTTATGCCATTCTCCCTACTCCATTAATCCCGAATTTTCTGCTTAAAGCAGCTATGTTGAAGAGCAAAGTAATCCTCGTTGCATCATAATGGCCTCAACAGATTTGGTTCCCCTTCATTTGGCCTCACTTACTTCACCAACAGTGGATTCCGGATCCAACTCCAGACCCCCTGTCACACCTAACAGGCATGATTCACCCAGATATACCCAATCTCAGGCTGATTGCCTGGCTTCTCCAATTCCATTAATAGCCAGAAAACCTATGCTCTCCTCTCCAGTCTGACACATACTCAGGTCTTCTCATAAACCATCTACACTTAAGCTATATTCCTGAAAATGGAAAAGATTCTGTCATTGGGCATTACAAAATAACATTGATCGCTTATCTGCTCCTATTCATGATATTCTTGATTTTGTAGCACAAAGTTTCAAAGAAGGATCGTCTTCTTCAACTATCAAAGTCATTTGGCAGCAATATCCAATTTTCACATTGGTTTCAAAGATTCTTCAGTTGCTTCACATAAACTCTACAAAGCTTTTTTGAGAGGAACTCTCCTTTTAAAGCCCCCTTATAAAGATCCAACTCCCCCTTGGGACCTAAATTTGGTTCTGTAGGCTATTATGCACTCCCCCTTTCAAACCAGCAGCTAACAGCAATCTCAAATTCCTTTCTTGGAAGACTATCTTCTTGGTAGCCATAATTTCTGCAAGAGGAATTTCAGAAATTCAAGCCTTATCTTCCAAACCACCATATTTGTTTTTTCACAAAGACAGAGTATCTATCCATACTAATCCATCCTTTTTACCAAAGGTGGTATCAGAGACAAATACCAATCCGTCAATTTGCCAATATTTTTTCCAAAATTTGAGAACAAAGGGGAATACTTGTTACATTTATTAGATATATACAGACAATTGTGTTTTTACCTTCAAAGAACCAAACATATCAGGAAACCTGACCAAATATTTGTTTCCTACTCAGACGTTAGATTGGGTAAACCAGTCACCAAAGTACCCTTGTCCAGATGGCTTACCAGTTCTATTTCTTTCATTTATGATTGTTTGGGCATGGCTGTACCAAAATCTTTATAAGCTTATTGTACTAGAGCAGTGGCAACTTCATCTGTTTTCCAGTCTAGAGCCTCCATGAATGACATTTGTGCAGCAGCAACTTGGACTACTCCTCATACCTTTGTTACTCATTACAAATTGGATCTGGTCTCCAGAGTAGAGCATCATTCAGTTCAATGGTGCTGAGGAACATCCTTCCCTGAGTCCACCCAGGATCTAAGGTAGCTGGGGACTCTGTCCCATAGATTGAGGATAGAATGAAAATTAATATCAGATAAAGAAGTTATGTACTCACCATAAAGTTCCACCTGTGTTGTCCATTTTCAATTTTTCTCAACTCCCCACCCACCAGTCCCCTATCTTTGAACTTCTAGAAGAGCAATAATTTTTAGGTGGACACTTACCTTGCACTGAGCACCAGATATAGTCCCTCTGGATCTTTCTGATATTTTCTTTTACTTCTATTAGCAAACAAGATCTGAGGTACTTAGGAATGGTGCATTATGGGTAAGGGAGACGTTTGTGAGTTTTTGGTTACCATGATCTATTGTAATGGGTGAGTTGGATCCAAGGGATCAGATCTGAACACATAGGTTGAGGACGAATGAAAATTGATAACACAGATGGAATGTTATGGTGAGTACATAACTTCTTTTTCTGTAGCGTGTGCACTTAGATAGGTAGGGGTTCAGTTCTCACTGCAGTCAACTTGCTGAGTGTGTTTCTAGTCAGCAGAGTAGATGTGCTATCCTAAAGTTACTTCTCCAGTGGCATGGCTTGCTATCATTTTGATACTTGCACAAGCCCACACATCCATTTCATGCAGCCCTCACAACCTCTTGTCTCCCATGTGGCTTGCTGAGGTCATCCACTATAAGTTTACCTGCAGCGATGTAAAGTCACACTTGTGCCATGGAGCTTGCATAAAGTACTGTGTTCTATAGGCTGCATACTTAGGTATGGGGTTCTATTCCCACTGCAGTCAACTGTGTGTGTATGTGTGTGTGTGTGTGTGTGTGTGTGTGTGTGTGTGTGTGTGTGTGTGTGTGTATATGAGTTGTTACTTAAGATTACAGAGAGCATTTTACACCAGCATGTGGGACACTGTTATAATATGCTCTGTGATAATGTGAGGCATTGCCAGCTATACCAGGAGAAGTAGGGCAGTGGATGTTTAAAATATGCCAGCATAGCTAGCTGGAGAAGTGTAAAGAATTGAATGTAATTTGTATATCAAACTGATTTGTACAGGTGTTTGTGTTGAAAATGTACTTGTAAAGCTGCTTGTGTTAAAAATGTACTAACAGTGGATACTGTTAGACAGACAAAAATATACCTGCATGTCAGACTGTATTGTAACTGTTGAAATGAATATATTGTAACAGAGGATAAGTACAGCTAACTTTGAAAAATAGTCTGAAATTAAATTACCTGGTTTAGGCCATAAAGATTGTATCTTACAGTTCCGATTGCAGCCAGAGACAAAATGTATGAGAAAACCAGGACTAGGAATCATACTGCATTGTCCTTAAGTGTGAACTAATTGCTACCCTGATAGGGTGGAAATTTTTGAAATTGTTTCGTAACTTCCAGATGCTATAACACATCTTAGCAAAGCTCTATCTGTGTGTATGATGACACATAGGTGCTAGATTCAGGTTCATTTGCTAGCAAAGGGGGTAGTGTAGGAACCAGAAGTCAGATGACCAGATGTGTGTGATATCATTCTGTGAGCCAGCACTGAAATGATGCTTTAAAACTAGGTGAGGCAGAAGTCTCAGGACAGTCTGTTTTTGAAACTTGACAAAGAAAGAAGACCAATCACTCAATTTCATCTTGCCTTGCTATAGTAAGTAACCAGGGAATAGTAATTCTTTAGAGCAATCAGGAAAAAATAGTGAGATTAGTTAAGTACTGTTTTTCCTGTATCTGTGTGAATCTGTCCATCTGTATTATTTTTAATATTTCCTGTAATTGAAACTCTGCTGTTTATTGTAACTAGATATTTAGTACTTTCATGTTTTTTCATTATTTATTATTAAATATATTTAAACTTTTCATTGTGGCTGGTCTTTAGAGAATATTTTAACCTCTGAGATTACTTAAATTTATTTGGTGACACTGTGGCCACTCCTGAAAGCCTTGCTGCACTGGTCAAACTACCATTTGTATTAGTATTAGTTTTACTCAGTATAATTGGGTACCCTTTTAACAGCCTTACAGTAGCTAGCATTGGAATGTTTGGTGGCAGTACCTACCTTATAGTCTGGGCAGAGGGGGCATAACTGGTAAATCTGTGCTAGCCTTTCCTAGGTGTGTGTGTGTGTGTGTGTGTGTGTGTGTGTGTGTGTGTGTGTGTGTGTCTGTGTGCGCGCGCACGCGTGTGTGTGTGTGTGTGTGTGTGTGTGTGTGTGTGTGTGTGTGTGTGTGTGTGAAAATCAAATCTCAAAGAGTGTGTGTGTGTCAGCTACTTGAAGCAGGGATACAGAAGACTGGCTTCACAGAGATGGTGGGGGAGGACTTGGGTTAGAACACTCAGTCGAGGACTCTACTCTACTGTGGAGTCTTATTGGGGGCCTGGAGAGTGAGAGACAGGGAAATCCAGCCACTGGACTGATTGTCTATGTGCTCTTAAGGGAAATTGTGTTTGGTGCAGAGACCTGCATCTGGAAATACTGTGTGTATCTATTTTTGTTCCAAGTGAATGTCCCTCACTGGTGTCAGTGGTGAGGACTCAGGTTCCTTGATTACTGACCCACAGCAGGGATGTCACATATTGGTGAGCTGTGGTGGGATAGTAATTGAACTTCTGTAGCCTGTAGGCAGTTGTCACTGAAGGTGTGTGTACTCACAGCAGCCACAAGGTAAACATACAGAGGTTCATTTTCACAACAGTTTTATTTATTTTTTGTTAGTTTAGTTTACTTTAGTCAGGAAAAGCAAAGATGTCAGAAGAGGATTATGGCAAGCTGACAAAGAACCAGTTGGCCAAGGTGTGTAAAACCAAAGGACTGGTGCATGCCAACCTGATTAAAGAGGAGATGATTCCAGCCTTAGACACAGCTGTAGCCCAGACCAGCAATCAGGAGGATAAACAGTCTGGTGATGGGGATTTGCATCCCTCAGAAACAGGACAGTTCACCTTTTCCTTAGAGTACTTAAAATCAGTCTGGAATTAAAGAGACTTGAACTGGAGATCAAACATTTGAAATTAGAATCAGCTGAGAGACTATGATGTTTGGAAGCTGAAGAAATGGAGAAACAGATGGAATTAGAATCAGTGGAGAGACTGCAGCATTGTGACACTGCAGCATTTGGAGGCCAAAGAAAATGAGAAACTGCACCAACATGAGAGGGAGATGCTGACTCTTCATCATGGTCATGGAGGTAATTGGGAGGGGAATAACCAAACCCCAGAAGCAATAAAGGTCAGAACATTTCTTCCACAGTTTACAGAGAGTGATCATTTTGATAGTTTTAGTCATATATTTGACAGAGTTTGTAAACAGTATAATGTTGACCACGGGCTCTGGGTACAGTTCTCGACCTCCTTAGTTCATGGTATAGTTGTAACTGCTGTTTCTTAATTGTCAGATACTGATTGTTTAAACTATGATAAAGTAAAACAATGTTTATTGGAATGTTTTAACAGCTAAAAAAAAGTTTTATGAGCATAGACGGAAGCCAGATGAAAGTGCATATGATTATATTGCTGAATTAAGCACTAATTTTCATAAGTGTGTGAGTGGATGTCAGTTCACCACTTTTTAAAGGCTAGCAGACCTTTTGGTGAGGGAACAACCCTTAGCACTTTGCCTGGGGACATGAAACTCTGGTTGGCAGACCAAGAGTGTAACTCTGCAGATGAGCTAGAGAAAAAAGGGAATCTCTACTTAGCAACCAGGGCATCACTGCACAAGAAAGGGATACCCAGTGCTGCACATAGATATAAGGGAACCCATGGCGGGCAGCTTAAACCACCCTAACAGAGTCTGCCAGTAACAGGGGAAGCCACTAGTTCAGGTACATGGCCAGGATCAAGGTTTAGATGTTTTAAATGTAACCAGAGGGGACATGTAGCATACAGATGTCCACAAAAGCAAGGTGGGGAACAAAAGGTGGGGGAGCCAACAAGTGGGAATAACAGTATGCCAGTGGTAAGTTGTCTGGAGACAGCAGGGGTACCAGACTATCACTGGAGTTTATATCCTATCTTAGTGGATGGAAAACAGGCCACTGCTAAGAGAGATACAGCCTCTGACATAACCATTGTGAA
The DNA here is from genome assembly GCF_019279795.1 of Protopterus annectens. NCBI lineage: Eukaryota > Metazoa > Chordata > Ceratodontiformes > Protopteridae > Protopterus > Protopterus annectens. The sequence continues at coordinate 549,976,224 of NC_056730.1, read as the reverse complement.
GCTTGCAGTGGTTAAAGAGGAGAAGTACTTGCTTGGGCAGCCCACTCCAGCTAGTGCTTTAGGAGGGGCCCCATTCCAAATGCTTTTGATTAGGGTTCTGCTTGACCGGGAGTGTGGAAAAGTAAGCAAGCAAGTAGGTGTGTTTGAGGATATGCCTGCAGATGTCCTGATGAGGAATGATTTTGACAATGCGGTACCTTCTGTGTATGCAGTTACATGTTGTCAGGATTAGAGACAGCCATGTGGGGCAGGTAGCTTGGGGAGACCCAGACAGACCCCACTCATGAATCCAGGCCTGGTGAGGTGGCTATTTCAGGCAGGGAGCTATCCTGTAGCAGTGAGCCTGAAGGTGAGCCACAGCTGCTAGTAGGTACTGATATTTCCTTGGACAGAGTGACTGCAAGAGCAGAGGTGAGCGGTAGTACTCAAGCTGACAGTGAGGCACCACTGTCAGAGGATACCATACTTCCTGTGGAAGGGGAGCTGGGAAGGGTCACAAAGGTAGAGTTGAGACAGACTCAGGTCTCGGACCCTACACTAAGAGGCTTAAGGGAGATAGCTCAGGAGGTCCCAATCCTCAAGGAAAAACAGTTACTGTATAGGGAGTGGACCCCTGAGGGAGGGCTAGAGGGGGAGGTAATACAGCAGTTGGTAGTGTCTAGAGCCTACCATCTGGCACTTCTAGCCATAGCCCATGACATTCCTTTTTCAGGACATGTGGGCATAAAGCAAGCCAAGAGACATATTATGCAGAACTTTTACTGGTCTGGGACTCCAAGGGATGTAACAGGGTAATGCAGGACCTGTGAGCAGTGCCAAAAAGTAGGCAAGGCAGGAGACAAGGTCAAAGCTCCTTTGATGCCTTTGCCTGTAATTAAGGAGCCATTTCAGAGGGTAGGTATGGATATTGTGGTGCCTCTGAGTATCCCAAGTTGTACAGGGAAGAAGTATATCCTGGTGGTACTTGATTATGCTGCTAGATACCCTGAGGCGGTGGCTCTGTTCTCCACCGAGGCAGACAAGAAGGCAAATGCTTTGTTAGAGATTTGCAGCAGGGTAGGTTTCCCCAAGAGAAATACTGACTGACAGAAGTGCCAAGTTCATGTCAGACCTGTTGGCTTGTCTGTGGGAGCACTGTGATGTGAAGCACCTAAAGACCACCCCCAGACTAATGGTCTTGTGGAGAGGTTAAACACTATGCTAAAGTCCATAAAATGTGCCTTTGCAGACCAATTTAAGAGAGAGTGGGACAAATATTTGCCATATCTGCTGTCTACATACAGAGAGGTATCTCAGGAATCCACAGCTTTTTCACCCTTTGAGTTGCTGTATAGGCATAGGGTGAGTGGGCCTTTAGATTTGATTCATAACGAGTGGGAAGGTGAGTGTGAATCACACAAGGAGTCCATTGTGGCATATGCCCTAAACCTTGGTACAAGGCTTAAGAATCTCATGAGCTTGGCCCAGGAGAAACTGGCAAGAGACCAAGAGCAGAAAAATGTCTGGTATGACAGGAATGCTTGAGCCTGAGAATATGCTGTGGTACAGCAGGTTATTTTTCTCATTCCTGTCAGAGGCCCTTCAAAGTGGTAAAGAAGGTCAGTGATGTTAACTACATGGTAGAACTGCTAGGCAGGAAGCAGGGGTGCAAACTGTACCATGTTATAGAAAGATAGTAAGATGAAGCCTTACCACAACAGGGAGGTCCTTGTGCTGAGTATTTGCAGTGGATGGCAGGAGGAGTCTGAGAGGTTCTATGGCTACATAGAGCCAGCCATTAAAGTGCCAAGTTATTAAGGTGGAGCCTAGGGTTGCAGACATATGACTTGACAATGCAGCACTGTAGTGTGGTCAACAATGCCAATGCAGATGGGTTCTTAAGACAGGGCATGGGTTAATCTATTCCCAAACAGACTCATTCCTCTCATGTATTTCTCAAGGGTCGTAAAACCACAGAAAATGCTCTTGGACAAAATGCCACCATAAGCTCCACACGAATGCACTGGATTTAAAACCATCTTTATTCACCAATAAAACATAGATAAAGCATTTTCATCCCTCTTAAATCACTCTGGGACTTCTTCAGAATGGGTCACTTGAAAAAATAGCTTGAGTCTTCAAAGGGGGGTGAGATGTGATGATGTCCGGTATTGCCAGCTATGCTGGGAGAAGTAGGGCAGTGGATGTGTAACATATGCCAGCATAGCTAGCTGGAGTTGTGTAAAGAGTTATATGTCATTTGTATATCAAACTGATTTCTACAGGTGCTTGTGTTGAAAATGTATTTGTACAGCTGCTTGTGTTAAAAATGTACCAAAAGTGGGTCCTGCTGGACAGAAAAGAAATACACCTGTATGGCAGACTGTATTGTAACTGTTGAAATGAATATACTGCAACAGAGGATACTGGAAGAGAAGAGATTAATCTCAGTCCAGTTAACTTTGAAAAACAGTCTAAAATTAAATTACCTGGTTTAGGCCATAAAGATTGTATCTTACAGATCTGACTGTAGCCAGAGACAAAATGTCTGTGAAAACCAGGACTAGGAATCATATTATATTGTCCTTAGTGATGAACTAATTGCTACACCGGAAGGGTGGAAGTTTTTGAAATGTTTCCATAGCTTCCAAATGCTATAACACATCTTAGCAAAGCTCTATCTGTGTGTATGGTGACAGATAGGTGCTAGATTCAAGTTCAATTGCTAGCAAACTGGGTAGTGTTGGAACCAGAAGTCAGATGATCAAATGTGTGTGATGTCATTCTGTAAGACAGCACTGAAATGATTCTTTAATACTAGATAAGACAGTAGTCTCAGGGCAGTCTGTTTTGAAACTTGACAAAGAAGGGAGACCACTGACCCACTTCATCTTGCCTTGCTTTAGTAAGTAACTAGGAAATAGTAATTCTTTAGCTCAATCAGGAAAATATAGTGAGATTAGTTAAGTACTGTTTTTCTGTATCTGTGTGAATCTATCCATCTGTGTTATTTTTAATATTCCCTATAATTAAAACTCTGGTGTTTATTGTAAATAGATATTTAGTACTTTCATGTTCTTTCATTATTTATTATAAAATATATTTAAAATTTTCATTGTGACTGGTCTTTTGAATAATATTTTAACCTTTGAGATTACTTATATTTATTTGGTGATACCGTGGCCACTCCTGAAAACCTTTCTGCATTGATCAAACATTACCATTTGTATAAGTGTTCGTTTTACTCAGTATAAGTGGGTACCCTTTTAACAACTTTAGAGTAGCTGGCTTTAGAGTGTTTGGTGGGAGTACCTACCTTATAGTCTGGGCAGAGGGGCATAACTGGTAAATCTGTGCCAGCCTTTCCCAGGTGTGTGTGTGTGTGTGTGTGTGTGTGTGTGTGTGTGTGTGTGTGTGTGTGTAAATAAAATCTCAAAGAGAGTGTGTGTGTCATCTACTTGGAGCAAGGACACAGAACACTGGCTTCACAGAGAGGGTGGTGGAGGACCTGGCTTGGAACACTCAGAAGAGGACTCAACTCTACAGCTGTGTCAGTGGGGAGTCTTACTGGAGCCTGGGGAGACAGAGAGGGAAACCCAGCCCCTGGACTGAGTGTGTTCCCTATGTGCTCTTAAGATAAATTGTGATTAGCCCCTGGACTGAGTGTGTTCCCTATGTGCTCTTAAGAGAAATTGTGATTTGTGCAGAGAGCTGCATCTGGAAATACTGTGTGTACCTATTTTTGCTCCAAGTGAACATCCCTCACTGATGTCAGTGGTGAGGATTCAGGCTCTTTGACTACTGGTCCAGAGCAGGGATGTCACATGCTCAACAGACAACGCTGATGTCATCAGCTATATCAGATTATTGCATATGCAGTCATCTGACCAGGGCATGATCAGACACTGGCCTGGAGGCCAGATAGACATCACCTCATCCGATACCAGATGGGTTACAGTGATGTCTTTTCATTTATACACATACATCATGGCATGGTTTGTAGGCCCTGTGTTATCTTGATGAGAAAGCCCTGTGATCTGTCCAGCTGCTGCATGTGTCTGGTGAGGTACATGCAAAAAAGAGCATTATACTGTATTACTGATCTGACAAGCTATGACTACAGTACTGTCATACGATCCTGTGATCTGAATGTGATGGCTTGATTGTACTGGAAAATCATTAAAGAGAAAAGTTAAAAAGTAATGAAACACATTGCAGTTTCTAACTTCACAACCCTCACAAGAAAATACATTATAAAGTAATGAAATTATGATGCGATCCTCTGTGTAACTTAGCAAGGCAAATATAAGTGACAGGTACAATTATCAGGTCAACAACACAAATGCAGATATACTAAACAATAATGTAGCTATGCACCCTGTGCATCAGACACAAAGCTTTTGTATCCCTGAATTCAAAAGAGAGAGAAAATAGGGATATGGCACAGTTATCATCACTTTCACAGGGTGTTGTGTGTGGGGGGGGGCAGGAGGGCTAGGCTGATACAAAAGGTCGGTGAGTGTGTGTGAGTAAGAAAGGGAAGCAGACAGGCTGAACCCTGTAACTGCTGTGTGTGTGTTTGTAGGGGTCCTCCATTTAAAAGTGGTTAGTAAGAGTCTGCATGAGCACAGCCAAGCTCAGTGGTAGCTCTACGTCTTGGCATGTCAGACAGATGTGAGCCATGCATGGTAGATTTAGCAGTTGACTTGGCAGTTCATAGTTGCTGCCCCCCGACCATGAGAACTGGCTCTGCCATTAGTTGCATGGCACCTCCATGCCCAAGGTCAGATGCAGTGCTGCTACCTGAACATGACTGATGTCTGCTAGACGTGCTCCCTTCATGGGAATGTCCAGGACCATGACCCTCATGGCCTGTCACATCTGGGTATGGACAGCACACTCACTGATGGAACAGTGGCAGTACCGCCACTACAGGAACATGATTGGGTACGGCCATGTTGGCTATCAGCAGATGTTGTGGTTGATTTTACACCCACGAGGATGCTGTTCCCCTCCCAGCAGACATTCCATCACAGACACTGCTCATTCCAATGTGTCATTCATCCAATCCATTGCATCAGCAACACAGTGGTGGCAGTCTCACATGTGCGACTGTGCCACATCTACAACCCTAAGCATTTGTCTGTAGCACCTTACTGAACATGGCTTTGCCTCCATGACAGCCCTAAACATATGTTGAGTGATATGGGAAGAGACACCTGCACAAGGTGGAGGAGGGAGAGCAGACCCCCTCACCCACACTTTAGCTACTGCCAGAGTTAACAGGCATTAAAGCCACACTTCTCTGCTAAATGTCTTTGTCTTCCACCTATCCAGTATCTGTGGGATCAATGGATTGGGTAGGCATAGGCCTACAGGCTGTGTCCAGGGAAAATAAAGGGGGTGGCTGAATGTCAACTTCTGTGTCAGATTCAACCTCTGTACCCCTCTAACTGTGCCTCAGTTTGGCCACCATCATCATCAGTGTCTGCTGAGATACTGATATCAGATTGCACAAGGCCACACTCCCACTGTAATGATCACCTGTGATAAAAAGGAAGAAACACAGGAATGCATTAAAACCTGCACTACTATGGTGCAATATATGCTAAACAATCAACAGTGTTGCCATTATTACAGACAGAACAACAATACACACAATGGGCCTAAAATGACACATTATGATATTTCTTTATATTTATTTGCAGTACTGGCATAAATTTATTTGGTTTACGATCTGTAGGAGGCACATCTTGCCAGATTCCTGATAGTTCTGAAAGAAGTTAAGCAAGTGGTCAGGGCAACATCATCACATTTAATAGTAAGATGGGATAATATGTGTACTCCTCTATTTCTGCATGAACTCTACTCTCAACAAAAATGTGACTGACAACTCCAAACTAAGCTTACAACTGTGGCAATCTTCAATCCCCCTCACAAAAAAAGACACGTGACACAGAAGTTACATTTATGTCAATTGTGTTATTATACAACAGTATTCAACTGATCATATAACAAAGCCTACCTGGAAGATCCTCTTGGGAGTCAGAAGGAGTGGCATCCATGTAAAAGACATACTGTGGTCCACTCTGCTGTGAGCTCTCATTATAGAGGATATTCAACTGGGGTAACAGGTGGTTCTGTAGCAGGGCCTCTCCAGTTTACCTTTTGGTTTCAGGCAACTGCAGCTGCTCACATCCATGCAGTGCTAATCATGTCAGTGGCCCTGTGGTGAACCTGTTCATAGGTTCAGTTGTGGCCACACACAGAACTGATGTTCTCAACAACCTCTTGTCATAATTGTAGCCTGTGTGCCATATTGGTTAGACCCTTTCCAAAAGAAATGCCCCATGTTGGCACAGAGTGTCAGCAATGATGTTGTTTTCTGCATCGCTGAATGCCAGTCTCCGCCTCACTGACACTGTTTTTGTCCTTAAAGACAACAGAATGATAATACACATAAGTATCACATAACTACAAAGTAATTGTTTCCAGATAAAACAGTAAAAGTACCCAGTCGGTATTACTCGCTGAAAAACATAAACAGTCTACAGATGTGAAATACTAACAACAGGCAGGATGCAAAACAAGGAGAGTAGCAACAGCAACATATCATTGTTTGTGCCATAGCAGTAATTCACCTGTGCTCACCCCAAGAAAAAGAACAGTCCATTTTAGTTTGTGCCATAACAATAATTCTTTTTTGCTCCCCCACCCACAAAAGAACAGGCAAGTGAACTATTTTGCTAATAAACATCTTTGAAATGCTGTAAACACTTTCAAAGAACCTGTCCATGAAACATTTGTGCATATTTATCACACAGCATTCTATTTTCATGTATTGTCGATCACATGTATCTCTGAAATGGCTTGAAAAACAAGGCCACGCCATCAGTACACTTCTAATTAATATATACAGATAAAAATGTAAAAGCCTTTGCTTCACATTATTCATAAATATATTCCATCATATGCATTATGTAGGTAACAAAATGGGAGTCTACCTGCTGAAGTTCAATACTCCTCTGTAAAGATATCTTGTGAAGAAATACACTTCTGTGAAGTCCTGCAAACATGTAGCAAGTGTCCTTACCATCAGATTGGCTAGCTACAACCAATCTGGTGGAGGTATTCAGCAAGTTATAAAGCATCCATATAGACTCCATACTGTCTTTTCTTGCGGATTTCAAAAGTTATGGAGTACAGACACAGAAAGTCTACACAAACAGAATGTTAGGAGCTGCTGCTTTAATTCATTCATGCCACATTTAACTTATCACAACATACACGACACTGGTATTATAGAGTGCTACAAGGTGAACAGGGACACACTACAGGAATTCTGCGACCTCTGCCAGTCTCAACTCAGAGAAAGAGCCTTTACCACCCCATGTATTTCCTCTGTACTGCTTGCATTACCGTCAGCCCTGATTTAACACTGTGGCAACTGCTGTATTTACAAGGTAAGTCCTGAATATGTACTATACTGTATAATAATACTATGGCATGTCCTTGTATTTCATAACTTGGTACAATAAGCAAGTAAAATGTAGGAGATTTGTACAGAAATTAATGTAACATATGACAGCAGAGAAATATTTGACTTGTATGTGTCTATTAGCAAGTAGTAGGCCTCAGGCTCATAGATTCACAAATTCATACCTCTCCAAAGTAGTGCTGATCACTGCATGCCCTCAGTTTAGCACCATATGTTTGTAATGGGAAATCATTGCATAGAGAAGTTAGAAAGTAGATGCAGTTTCTGACTTCACAACCTTCACAAGATCAAACAGGCAGGATGCAAAATAAGGAGAGTAACAACAGCAACATATCCTTGTTTGTGCCATAACAATAGTTCAGCTTGCTTTCCCCCTCAAAAGAAGAGTGTACCCTTGCATGCGCCATTACAAGAACTCACCTTTGCTCCCCCCAAAAGACCAGTCTGTGCTTGTTTGTGCCATCCAACCTGCCTTTCATTTGATGGCAACTGCATATCATAGTATTCCCAGTTAATATCCTCACATATTTTAAGGTAATTGATATAGACTGGCTTACAGACTGTATATCTCAGAGTACTGGCCAGATAAATGAATGACCAAGAAACACAGAAAGGTAAGACAGAGCTGTACATTTGCAAGCAATAATCATGACAGGTTGTGCGATCAGTAGAGAAATACAGTCCTGTGCTGCACCAAAGTCCTACCAAACGAAACCAACCAGCAATATCAGAAAAAACGCGGTAGGACACTGCTATTCCTTTGAACTTTTATTACATAAAACCACAAGATAAACCACAGGATGAGCGCTTTCGGGATATTTCCCTTCGTCAGATAAATCTCTCATTAAAACAACTCCTTTTTAAAATAAGCAATAGCCAATAGCAGTCAATGAAATACCCGCCTATTCTGGAGGTTTAAGTATGAATAAAGAACTAACGATAAAACCGGCTGACAAGGGAGGGGCAATTGTTGTGCTAGACACAACGTGGTATACTGATAAGTTAAGAGAAATGCTGTCAGATGAAGGCACGTATATTAGGATTAATCCCTTGGGCGTAAAACAAGCTATAGATAGGGTGCACCAAGGCTTGCAGAGGTTACAATTTGAGATGAAAATCACTGAGGCAACGTGTGACTTCCTTTGGGTAGAAAAAGCAGTTACCCCTGTTTTTAAGGCACTCCCTAAAATTCACAAGTCTAAGGTTAATCCACCCCTTAGACCTATTGTATCAGGCAGGGGGTGGGTTACTGAAAGCATTTCCATATGGCTGGAACATTTTCTTAAACCATTTGTGGATGGGGTAGATAATATATTGAAGGACACAGGTGATTTTTTGATGAAATTGGGTAAAATGAAATATATAAATAGAGTTCTGATGGTGACCTTGGATGTTAACAACTTATTCACTGTCATTGATAACGACTATGGTGCTGATATGATAGGTACTTTTCTAAGGGACTCAGAGGTAACTGATGACAAAATCAACTTAACTAAAGAAATGTTAATGTTTGTCTTGGAAAACAATGTATTCATAGGCACAGATTCTGTGTATAGACAGGCGCAGGGGGTTGCTATGGGCACCCCCTGTGCCAATACCTACGCTAATCTTGTCCTCTCCCAGTGGGAGAAGACCTTTGTATTGCATAGTAAGAAATGGAAGGCGTACATCAAGATGTATGCACGTTTTGTAGACGATGTCTTCATCTTGTGGGATGGGGACATGAATCTATTGCATCAGTTTGTAGAATATTTACACTCTACGACTACATTTTTTAGATTCACAGTTAAAGCTTCCACTAACTCCATAGATTTTTTGGATGTTAATGTAGAACAAAAGGATGATGGTTTTATATCCAGGCTGTATAGAAAAGAATGTTGGAGAAACACGTTATTAGCATATGATAGCATGCACCCACGTTATACTTACACCAACATAGTACAGGGGCAAGCCAGTAGGATTTCTAGAATATGTTTGGAAGAAGAAGATTATGAGAATGAGCTGGCTAAACTAAAGGGGTGTTTACAACAGAGGGGTTACCAAAGAAATAAAGTGAGTAGAATTATAGATCATAGTAAAGGCTTTAGGAATACCAAGTACAAACCTTGGATAAGGCATAATACAGCAGAAGTTGCCACCACAGATGATAGATCCATAGCTTTGCGTGGTCCAGAAATAATGTTCACGTATAGTAGTAATATAGGAGACATCTGTAACATCATTCAGAACAATTGGAATATCTTGATGAGTGATGAATGTATAAAAGGTATAGTAGGGAGCAATCCAAACTTCAGATACAGAAGGAATAAAAATCTGAAGGACTTACTGTGTAGGGAAAGATTAAATGATAATAACATAGTGGCCACAACAACAGGAACAGTCTCATGTGGGAGATGCAAAGCTTGTCCTCACATTAATAGGTTAACCAGTTTTGAACATCCAGTCACGCATAGGCAATTTTTATTGAAAGGAAGGGCTACTTGCCGTACAACAGACATAGTTTACTTGGCAGAGTGTATTCAATGCCCCAGTTTTTATGTGGGGAAAACCAACCAAATGTTAAAGGCTAGGATTTTACAGCATTTATCCTGTATAAGGAACAGTGATGTACATAATGCCTTGAGCAGGCACGTGATGGATAACCCTACACATGGATTTATTTTTAGGGCTATAGTGAATGTTAAACTAAACAACAGAGGTGGCAATGTGAAGCATTTAACAGAGTTAGCAGAGTCCAGGTGGATTATTGAGCTAATGGCCAATCGGAAGCCTGGGCTCAATGATGTAATACCTGTAAAACCTACCCTCCAGAATAGGCGGGTATTTCATTGACTGCTATTGGCTATTGCTTATTTTAAAAAGGAGTTGTTTTAATGAGAGATTTATCTGACAAAGGGAAATATCCCGAAAGTGCTCATCCTGTGGTTTATCTTGTGGTTTTATGTAATAAAAGTTCAAAGGAATAGCAGTGTCCTACCGCGTTTTTTCTGATATATATAGGTTGTGCGATCACTAAGTGCACTAGATCCAAATATATAAATGTACAAATAACAGTTTATGCCTTGATATCAGTGTACATTCACTTGCACTTGGTTGTGTGAGGAATTACTTAATTTCTTTGCTGCAAAGCTGTTTGTGTGGCAAAGATGGATAACGGACCCATCTGTTTTCTGAAGGTGAGTTGGAGTAAGAGTTGAAATCTAGACCAATGTAGACATATCTCATGTGTAGTAACATTTTCTACTGTGTGTGTCAGACTGATTTTCCTCATTTCAACTATTTCTCATTTTTTTTTTTTTTTTTGTGGGGAGCCACTGTTTGAACAATATGCCGCTTACCACAAATGGATTTAGCTCTGCTAATCCGGTTTGCATGTAGATCATCAGTACACAAACTGGAAGAATGGACCACCCAAGTAGCAGACAGGACCCAGACAGCCACAAACATAAATTGGATGCATTCAATTAATACCTTTGGCCATCGCGCAAATACATTGCCCACCAGTGTGCACCCTAGAGTACCATGTTTGTGTGATGGTAAGTGATGCACAATATTTTCAAATGTTGCAAAGTCTAAAAGTTCGTGCTCTCAGTAAGCGAGACACCTGCAGCTGGAGGGAAAACATCATTCTGCATTGCTCTTGATATGTGATAGACATGGCAGCCATTTGTGGAGAGATTTTTAGATTCCATGCTCAATGATGGGGTGTCTAGGAGTCCAAAGTGTTTGTTGGACTCCTAATGAATGAACATGGGTTCAGGCTACTGCAGAGGGACTACCATGACTCAGATTAGAAGTCAAAGGCATAGAATAATCTTGCCTGGGCTTTGACCAATGCTACTGGTATCCCCCACACTGGTGAGCACTGTAGGAATCACTACAGAGACCTCCAGATGAGGAAGAGGGATACTCCTGAACATTGGATTGAGGAATGTAGGACTGGGGGCACCCCCCCAGATGTATAAGTATCACTTACAGAGACTACTTGTAAGAGTTAAAAGCTGGATATAGACAAGATTGGTATTCATAATGGTATTCTGTTCTGTTTTTTCTACAGCCATCACAGACCGAGAACTGAATGTGTAAAGCCATGCCACCAGATTGGCATGGATGCAAGAAGCATGTGGTATGTATATATCTGAACAGTACTGTTATTGTAGCATTAAAAATAAAGACACCTTTTTTGGTTTAGTATACAGTTGTATCAAACTTAGCATGCATGTCTCAGCTGTAACAGGAAAGTATGCATGCATTAGTCTGTAGGCCAAAACAACAGTTCAGTATTAGAGAGTATCCAGAGGTTGTGGGTTCAAAAACCACACTTCCCAAATATATAATACTGTTAAGTTTTCATCAGTATTGCAATGTAATATCACACTTCTAAAGCAGTGGCACCAATGACCTGTTATCAATATAATTGGAGCACACATATATGTAAAATATGCACATATCAAAGATTTCTTGCTGCAATCTGCAGTATAGTGTGCATCTGTTATGTGCTGGGTAGTCTTAACAGTAAAAAGTTATTTTTAGGAGCTGGTAGTCTTAAAAGTAAAGGTAACAGAATAGAACCAAATAATTGTATCAATGCACTGTATGTCACATATGAAGTTGCTAATGTTCACCCTTGTTTTTCTCTCACCCCAACCCTTATCTTCTCTTATTTTTAATCTTTTTTTTCCCCCCACAGCACAGCAGGGTAGGCTATCCATTTCTTCAACAGTAAAACATGATCATATATGCAGAATATTAGCTGAAATTAGACTGTCACCTCCAGAGTGAAAGGTGACCAAAATACAATCATGCTGTATAGCCAATTGGACCGAATCAAGAATGTCAGGAAGAAATGTGTGTGAAATGGAGAGCTATTTATAGGACAATTTTTTTTGAGGGGGTGGCCTTTTTTTTATTTTTGCAGAGAGAAAGGAATGTTGGGGAAAGGATGTAGGTATGTCTGCGTCAGGTAGGTTGGATAGGTGAGGAAGCAATGGTGGACAGAGAGAACATACAAGGCAGGACACAGGGATGGTGAAGTACACAAGAAGTGGGTGAACACCATGGTTGGGGAGAGGGTGGGGAAATCGAGGTCCCATGCATGTCAAGCTGGGTGACAGCGAGAATCGACTCCTCACCACTGTCACCTCACTGCACCACTGGCTTCAGTGCCCAATGTCTGCATCTCCTTCAGTATTTTGAACCAGGATGGAGAGAGGGCACGCCATCCGGTGTAGGAGTGAACCCACAGCGCAGCACACAATCCTTTGCACCATCCTTGGCAGTTCTTCTCGGGTGATAAAGTCACCACCTTTGCCACTGCTCTTGGAGGGAGCCAAAGGTCTATCCTCCAGGGCAGAAATACTTGAGGGGCCAAGTAGTGTAGGGGCAGCAGAGGGGGTGCTACCAGGTCACACACCAGATGTGGTGTGCAGTGGTGCTGTAGCTGGTGGAGTGGGGGCAGGAGGATCCTGTGGGACAGGCCTACCCCACTGTGCTGTGGGTAAAAAAAAAAAAAAAAAAGAGAGAGAAGATAAGGGTAGGGGTATGAGAAAAACAAGAGAAAACATTAATAACTTCATATGTGACATACAAACCATTGATACAATTATTTAACTCTGTTTTATTACCTTTACTTTTAGCACTACAAACTCCTAACAAATTTCTTTATTACTTTTAAGACTACCCAGTTCATAACAGATGCACACTACAGTACAGATTCCACCCAGCAATCCTTGATGTGTGCATATATTGCACATATGCATGTTCCAAATACACTGATTACAGTCTACAGCAGGCCATTTTTGTCATGGTATAGAGGTTTGAAGGTACATTGCAGTAATAATGAAAACCTAACAGTACTGTATATTTGGGAAGTGTAGTTTTTGAACCCACGACCACCGACTATTCTATAATACTGTACTGTTATTTTGTCCTACAGACTACTGCATGCATACTTTCCTTTTGCAATTTAGAGGTGCATGCTCACTGTTCATAGGTTCATAGAGTAGTACTAAGCTAACTGCCCTTGCGAGCCACTTTAAGCTTAGCCAATTATCCCTTGTGAGACTCAAACCCTGCACCTTGTGTTTGTAAGGCAAACACCTTAACCATTAGGCCACCCTCCCAATTTAAGAATATGGAACTCTTGCTTTGTGCTACAGACTAAGGCATGCATACTTTCTTTGACAGTTGAGATATGCATGCTGAATTATCAACTAAGGCATCCTTAAATTTTAATGCTACAATAACAGTACTTTTCTGACGCATACATATCACATGTTTCTCGCATCTTTGACAATTGTGCAGCATGGGATTTCACATTCAATGCTTGCTCTGTGGCAGCTGTGGAAAAAACAGAACATAATACCATTATGAATACCAGTCTTGACTATATTTAGCTTTTAACACTTACAATTAGTCACTGTAATTGAGGCTTACACATCTGTGGGCTATCCCCCGTACTAAATTCCCTGATCCAATGATCGAGGGTATCCTGTTTCCTCCTTCAGAAGTCATCAAAACAATGCTGGCATTGTTCACCAGTGTGGGGGATACCTGTAGCACTAGTCAAAGCCCTGGCAATACTATTCCTGGCTTCAGACTCATATTCTGAGCCTGAATAGTCCCGCTGTAGCAAATGGGGCCATGCTCCTTAACTAAGAGTCCAGTAAAGACTTCGGACTCCTGAACACCCCACCTTTGTGCTCAGAAGCACACGCCCTCACCAGAAACACCAGACACAATTACCAGAGATCGAACCCAATGTTGAATGAGCATTTCCCAACAATTGCATTTTGTATCCTAATGTTTTCTCGCCAGTTGCATGTATCACACTTATTGAGTGTGCACATTTTGGTTTTGCAATATTTGAAAACATTACACATCACTTACCATCACACAAACATGGTAGTCGTGGGTGTGCACTACCGGGCAGCGTGCTTGCATGATGGTAAGTGGTACACAGCCATGGCATGGAATACAATTTCAAGGTTATTTGATATACAGGCATTTGTGTAACTGTGTTAGTCATATGGGGAGGCCATGGCAGTCCAGATAGCAGAAATATACTTCCATGAACATAGTGAGCAGTATACCCACAGTCATAATTTTGATGATAAAAGGACTATACATAGATAAATAAATATGTAACTGACACAATATTAGTGTTTCATCCCTTACACATAAAAATATTAATATCAGCTATACTACGTGAAGTGTAAAAAGTGACAGTAATGTGAAGTGGAACAGCATTAAGAGTGTATGGGATATGCTGTATTTGAACCCTGGACCATGTGTATGGTAGTCCTACACTTAAGCTGTTGCCACAAGAAGGTTGAAAAAATAGTTGTTTATGTTGCTCTTCATTGCTATAATATGCAATGTCACAACATAAAAACAAAGTTTGCACATCCTGTACTAGAACCCAGGACCAGCTGCACTCCAGACCTACAATTAACATCTGCTGCCACATGATTACTTACATAACATTCCCTATCTTAGTATTCACTGTAAAGTTATTGCTTATTAATCATAGCACAAAGCTGTTTACTGTGTTTGTGCGATGGCCAATAGTATTAATTGAATGCATCCAGTTTATGTTTGTGGCTGTCTGGGTCCTGTACGCAACCTGGGTGGTCCATTCATCCAGTTTGTGCACTGCTGCAATTCATGCAAACCAGATGAGCACAGCCAAACACATTTGTGCTAACTGGTGCAACACACAAACATGGGCCCCCCCCTCCCAAAAAAAAAGTTGAAATGGTGAAACACAATCTATGGCAGTGCCCTAAACAAATTTTAATGAAGAAAACTCAAGAAAGGGAAAAGCAATTGCCGTGCTGTCAAACAATTTACTTTTGGGGCTAGTAGCCTTACACAGAAATGCTATCTTTATCATACCTCTCAACTGTCCAGATTTTTGCCTAATATTTCTGGGCTGCTCTTTGTAAAATATGTGGTCTTCTGTAAAATCAATGAAGACTGAAGTTAATATTTTTTTTAATTTCTTAACATTTGTTCACTGGTAAAGTGCAACTTGTAATGAAGCCAAGTTTCAGTGGAGGCCTGGGGAGAAATGCTCCACATGCATGTCTTTGTAACGTGGGAGGAAACCCACATGAATGCAGGGAGGACATGCAGACTCTGCACACAGAAGGCACCCCAGCCAAGAACTGAACCAAAGAATCTCTTGCTGTGAGGCAACAACACTACCGCTGTGCCACTGTGCCATCCTAAATAATGACATACATTTGAGTTTTGTACTTCATATCCTTCAGAAAATGCATGCTAACACAAATCCTATTATTCTAACTACTTCCTAAGTTTGTATGCACAATACTTAATACCTGTCCCTATTTTGGGGCATTTGTGCCCCCATTATTTTAGTCATTTTCCATATTTCTTGTACTAAAAGGTTGAGAGACATGATCCACATTCACATTAGATGTTTCGTGGCCAGCAACACTGATGTGAGCCCAAAACCTTGCTTAAGCGCCCTGTGCCGCATTAATATGCATGGTGCAATGCCACGCAATGAGCAACATCGTGTATGTGAAAGCAGTCCATGTAGGGTCTGCCCAAAACCTACACAGAGTTTATTGAATCCTGGGGCTTATCTTTTTGCCATTAAAAAAAGGGTATTTTGTTTTTATTGCCCTTATCAGCTTGTCTCCAGAGACACATAACAAGATATACAGTTGCCTTCAGATATAAGCTTCTTATAAGTCCCTGTGAGCATTTATTTGCTAGGAGGAAACTCTTTTCATTACATTCAGTGTTCTTTTATTTACCTCCTACCCCTTAAAACATATTAGACTAAGCCAAAGTCTTTAATGTAGATCTTCTACAATGCAAAAGTAAGAAAAACATATCAATTTATTTATATCATGCTCTGTTGTCCTGGTTTTATTCCCTTTTCACAGTGCCTACATTTCTTAAAACTGAACAAGAAAAAAGAAAGAAGGGGAAAAAATCACCTGTTTACTTTAGTATCCCTACTATGCACAAAGAGAACTGATAAAGCTTTACTTTATAACATACAGTATATGTCATTTTATAAAAGTACTGTTAAGAACAAAGACTGTTTTACTTACAGTTACCTCTTTCCTTTTTCTTTATGTTCTTCCAAACATTAAGCTGTGGAGTCCCCTAGAAGTTTGACAAAGTAAAAATGTCCAGTATTCCCAGGTTTTCTTATTCTGCCATATTTCACAAATGTGAGCTGGTACTTTGTAATCTCACATTTATTCATTAATTTCTGAGCGGCTGATTTTCTTTCTGTTGCTCTCCATCTCAGAAACCCAGTATCTTGTTTATTTCTAACATGCTCCTGGTTCTTCTAGTCAACTCCTGTGCTTTTTTTTCTGTCTCTCAATCATTTTCTTTTGGAATTATCTCTCTATGAGCATTACTATCAGAAGAAAAATAAGCAGAATCCATTTCTGTTTGATAGCTCACTTTTTGTTGGACAAATTGTATTTCCTCCTTAGCATGTTCTGCATCAAAAAAAGACTTTGACCCTCCAGGAAGAAATATTCTGAAGATCATTGGATTCTGCAACTTGAGTCTCACTCCTGCTTCCAGACATTTCCTGATTGCTAGAATACATTTACTCCTTTTCTACTTGGTGTGCAGTGAGTAATCATTTTCCACACACAACACATACTTTGTCCTTCTGCCACAGGTTTGTCAGAATCAACTCTTTCTGCTTGTAAGATTGCATTTTCCAGTTAAGAGGTCTTGGCTGCTTTCTCATGGCCAGGCTTGGAGCATACACATTATGTGCCCTTTCTATTAAAAGCTCTTATGGTGGAATATCAGTTCAGTTGCTTATTTGTGCTTTCATAAAACTAAAACAGTCTATTCCTTCCAGTTTCTCTGGTACAGCAAAAAATTTCAGGTTCTCCCTATGTGCTCTGACCTCTAATTCTATCATTTTTGAAACATTCCTCTTGAGCAGTCTCAAGCAAAGCCAGCCTTTTCTTTATTTCAACCTCTGATTTTTGCTGTTTTATCAGCTCATCCAAATATCTGTTTAAAGCTTCTTCCATTTTTTCCATCCTTTTTTTTTTTAGATGATATACTCCTTCAGTGTTTTGTTTATTTTAATCAGCTCTGAGCACATTTGGCTTATTTTTTTCCTCTAGATTTCTGGAAGACACATCTTACACCAAAGCACTGAGCCTGAACTGCTTTTGCTAAATAGCTGCAGAATTCTTCCAGCAAGTGTTTTCTCTTTGCTTTTTGTGATTGGCTTTTTTTTTAGGTTCTCTCAATTTCTTCTTTGTTGGTATCCAGGTAGTGCATTTACTAGCCAGTAACTGAAATTTACCCAAAAGACAAATTCACTGGCTCTTTTTTCTGAGTTTTTGTTTTCACACTGGAAGAGCTGAAATTAAGCTGTTACTCAACATACAGCCGTCTTGAAAGTCTGGAATTATAATGAGTTGGGATATTTTAAGATTTCCCTACAAAATACTCTGGCAGAAATATTGAGAGAGCAACCTGTAAATAAGGAAATTAATCTTTTGAGCAGCGTCATGGGATCTGAATTGTCAAGACACAGTAAGGCCTTAAGTTTTAATTTTATTGGCTGTCAAAAAAGAAATTACTTGACAATGGTAATCAATATTTAAACCAACTGTATTTGAAATATTAAATACTGTAAAAGAGATGAACTGGAAGTGGGATCTTTAGAAAATAGCAAGAACAAATTACATAGAAATAAATGGATTTTGTGGGAATAATACAGGCAGAATAATGTTCAGGAGGAGGTGGAGGATGAGTGAGGTTTAAGGGAAGGCAGACATTGAGCAATTTATATAATATTGGAAAGTTGTTATAAAGAAAGAAAATATATATGGAATGTATAATATACGTAAATAAAAATTATGATATGCTTTATTTTCCTTTATAATAATGTTTGTCACCATATCTTAAGTGATAATTTAATAAAGGCATTTAAAAAAAAGTGAGGTAAAGTATACTGTGTGATTATATGTTCTATATAAGAGTTCTTTTACCTGTGCTCATCCTGGAGAGACTAGATTGGACTGAGATAATATGGGCAAGGGGAGGTGCTTGAGATAGTTAAGAGATTTATTGCTGCTAAGGAGGAGGACCCATGAACTCTGCATGCTGTGACTGGGGCCGGACCATCTCACCACAGACTACTCAATATGTAAGGCCTTTGGCCCTTGCTCATTAGCTGACCACAGAAACTAGCATCTGTGCCTGTGGTTACAAAAGCATTTGAAATAACAAGCTGATATATTTTTTGAATTTGCTCTGTTTCAGTGTTATTTAATAACTCTGTGCTGCATTTATTTATTATCACTGTTTTTCTGCCTGCATCGTTTGCTTTAGCTTGTTGATTGCCTTGCGTCTGTTCTGATAAATGTGTCCATTTTATTTGTTACTGGTCAAAAGCTTTTGTGTTTTTCTTTCTGTGTGGCTGGGTGTAACCTTACAAAAGTCTTTTATCTAGCTGATATAAAAGAAGTGCAAATTCTGCTCAGAGCTTCCTTGTGCCTGTGGCTACAAAAGCATTTGAAATATCAAGCTGATATAAATATATATTTTTGCATTTGCTCTGTTTCAGTGTTATTTAATAACTCTGTGCTGCATTTATTATCACTGTTTTTCTGCCTGCATTGTTTGCTTTAGCTTGTTGATTTCCTTGCTTCTATTCTGATATCTGTGTCCATTTCCCACCTATCTGCCCAGCTGTTGTTGTATTCTTAAAACTTGGTAGCTTCTGAGCTGTCCTCCTCTGCTATAAATTTGATTTTGAATGGAAAACAGCCACCGTTATTCCCTTGCACAAAGGTGGTGCTTCCACTGACCCTGGGAACTATATACCTATTAGCCTGACTAGCCTTATCTGCAAGGCCATGGAGCAAATCATCATGGACCTTATCAACAAAGATATAGATAATCTCCAATCACTTGACCCTACTCAGTTTGGACTGTCAAAGGGAAATCATGCCTGTTAAACCTGGTGGATTTCTTTTAGACAGTCACCAAGGCCTTGGACGAGGAGAAATCTGTGCATACAGCCTACTTAGACTTAGCCAAGGTGTTTGATATTATCCCCCACACAGGCATCATTGACAAACTCACCTAGCTAGGTATCAATCCTTATATCATTAGATAGGTTACTAACTGGCTCACTGATAGAACGCATAGTCAAAATAGGGGAATCCACCTCCAGCAGCAGACCTGTAACCAGTGGTGTTCCCAGGGATCAGTCCTGGTACCTCTACATTTTGTAATCTATTTCTCTGAAGTACAAGCAAAAACTAAAGGTCTGTGGCTGACTGTGTTTGCTGATGACTGCAAACTGGGAGTGGTCATTGAATCTCCAAATGATGTCAACATCCTACAAGGTTGTCTTACACAAACAAATGATTGGTGCCAAAGTCATGGCCTTAAACTCAATGCAAACAAATTTATTACCATAGCTTTTGGTAAGAGCGATGTTTCTACTAACTACCAACATCAGTAGCAACACCCTAAGTAAACACTCAGTGGTGAGAGACCTGGGCATGCAGGTTGACAGCAATCTTACCTTTGATCACCATATCTCCACAGTGGTAAGAAGGGCATTCTATATCACTCATCTCATAAGTAAGGGCATTGCCTCCAGAAAAAAAAAGAAGTTATAACCTCCCTGTATTCTTCCCTCATCAGGCCTATAATTGAGAACAATGCCCTTTTTGGTATGTTCATTTCCAGGCACCTGCAGCAATTGGAGAAACAACAACGGTTCCTCACAAGGAAAATTCAAGGTCTTCAGCATCTGTCCTATGTGGATCATCTGAAATTACTGTCACTTTATTCTGTTTCATACAGACTACTTAGAGGGAATCTCTGCCTTGCATATAAGGCAATCTCTGGTCTTGCTTTACTGGAAATGCTGCATATCTGCAAGTCAAATAGTACACTGGTTACTCGCACTAAAGACCTTAACCTGGTATGTGACATTAACAGAACCTGCTGGAGGGGCAAATTTGTCTCCCAGAGGGTTACCACAGCTTTGGAACAGACTCCCACTTCATGTCAAACAGAGCACCTCATTGGCCCTTTTCAAATGAAATCTGGATGATTGGATGGGTAACCATAAATTGACCCCTGGGGTTCCACCTGTCCCTCTTGGATACAGGCATTAGATGCTAATCATGGAAACAAGGGTATAACTTGACTGGGCTTGTAAAGGCCCTAGGGCCATTAGTCTAGTAACTTCTTATGATCATATGACTTCTTCCCCAATCCTTCCACTGAGAAACCTGACAAGATGAAGGATAAATAAAAAGAGAAAGAGAGGGATATGGACTTCAGTAAGAGAAAAGCTGATGATGCCAGCCAATTCTTAGACTGGTGCCAACTCAACCTATTACAGTGCAGGACTTTTTCCTATAGGCTCCACTTATGTAGGAGCTGATACTAATCATAGACATGTCTTCAAAACCTTCTGTCTGCAGGGATTTGCCTGAGAGGGAGTAGCCCTGATTTATCTTTATGCCTCCATCCCTGTCAGGTCCTTTAGAAGCACCTCCAGTGCAGACTGAGAATGTATGAGAAGAGTATTTTTGAGGACCTCAGTCCATTGTTCAGCACCAGTGGTTTTGTAGCTAAGGCATCACCTAGAGCCTGTGCATCTGGTTTTGACTGGTATCCTTACCTTGGCACTGGTTATCATGCATCTGATTCATCTGACTCCAAGGCCTTTGTTGTCAACTGAGTCTCAGGACTAACTGCTCAATGATTGGCCTTTAGCACCATTCTACTTGCTGCCTGTTTCAGTACTGGAGACTTCAGCCTTTGATGCTTTAGCACTCTGGTTCATTTGCAATGCGGTTTCACTCCTTGGAGCCACTTACATCCACTTTGGCTTGTCCCTGAAGACTTGCCCAACTGTTCACTTCTAGAGACAGACTGGAGCTATCTGTCCACTCGCCTGTGTGGATGGCCATCATGCTGGGATTTGGCAGAAAGATAATATCCAGAGGCTATAATATATCTTTGTCCTACCTCCCCAATCTAAGTCACTCCTAGATGTTCCGCCATGCCAGCCAAAAGCATGGAAAAGAGAAATACTTTCTCTCTTACAGAAAAAAAAACATCCAAGAGGACCCCCAGACCAGAAATACTTTGGAATCTAATTAAGTAATTAAGATTCTTACCAAAGAAAAACAAAGATCTTAGGCATCATGTAGATATCCATGGCCAAAAGACTGCTTTCAGAATGGTCACAATGCAAGAGATTGCCTGTCTGAAAGCAAACAAGTAGATGTGCTCAATAGATCTCCAAGATGTCTGCTTCCATATCAAGACAGTCAAAGCATCCAGGAGAGTTCTATGCTTCTGGCTAGGAGCTATTTTCAATTGAGAGCACTGCCCTTCCTCTTCCTAACCACAGACCCCAAGATGTTCACCAATTGTATAGGAGTAGTTGCAGAGCACCTCAGACTAAGAGTGATTCATGTATTCCCATATTTGTACGATTGGCTGCTCTCTGCTCTGACCAGGGAGTCCCTCATCAAAGCCAGAGACTACTTGTTTCAGCTCTACCAATTATGTAGTACCCCTGAAATACAAAAAGTCAAACCTTCAACCAACACAGTCTATACTATTTATCTGATACCATCTGAACACAACAAACTGTACAGTCAGTCTTCCCTCAGAAAGAATTCAGATGTGGAGAGAATCAATCCAACATCTTCTGAAACACTCCTCTCCATCAACTTCCTTGGTACTGTGAATACTGAGATTGATGGTCTTTGACAATAGTCATGGGCTCTTATGTGCATACTGCATTGGTTGCTTTGAGTCTAGTGATCTCAGATTACAGATCATCTTCCAACCATCATAATTATCACTTAATTGTGTAAGGCTCATTTGAAATGGTGGCCAACTTCTCCAATAATTTACACAGGAAGGCCATTGTTTTCCCAACAGCTGTAGTGGAGGTCACCATGAACACCTCCTTTTTGAGGTTGGTGGGTATTTTGAGGGAAGAGATAGTCCAAGAACTTGGAATTAGAGAAAAGTCTTCACTGTCAATATTCTGAAGATGAGAGCCAGTCCTCCTTGCATTGCAGAAATTACAAGACCTTCCTGTAGGATCGACTTCCCTTCAGATGAACAAATCTGTATTGTGAGTAAAAAATCAAACATCCAGGCAACAAACGGTAAAAGAAGGAACTTTAATAAATAGGCTTTGAATTCATTCTTTGATGTGTGGATGTGCCTTGTTTGTTTCGGTGTTTGTTGGCTATCGTCTCAGAATGCCTGGGTGGAGGTGAATCTAAAGGGAAGCTTGTGTCATGTTCTACCTGCTCATCATGAACAGTGTTTGATGCCTGTTCCAGGCCATGCTAAAAATGTCCAAGTGGTTTCACCCTTGGGTACACTGTTTTGTTTTGGTAGTCATTGTCATCCCTTTATAATTTCTTGTCTTCCTGCATTTTATACCAGGTAACTTAGATTCTACGTGGTAGAATACATTGCCAAATTTAGAACATGACACAAATGTCCCTTTAGATTCATCTCCACCCAGGTGCTCCGAGAGGATAGCTGTTACCATTTGCTGCCTGGACATTTGTTTTTTTAATTTGGAGTTTCTGTTTATGGACCAGTGTGAATTTTGTCGACTCGTGTTTTATGGTTTTTGGATATCTGTAGTATGGTATTTGAACAAGCAAGAAGAAATCAGATCCTCCTCCTTTTGCTGAGAGGCCATGAGGGTTTGGCAATGGGTGATAGTCACAACTCACATTCTGGGGAAAATTAATTGGATTGTGGACAGGCTAAGCAGGTCCACCCTGATGCCGTACGAGTGGTCTTTTAATCTAACTGTAGCATGTCAAATATTCAGCTACTGGGGCCATCTGCTTTGCTGTGATCTTTTTACATCCCTGGCCAACACCAACTGCAGCAACTACTTTTGCCCTTATCCCTCTGGAGAGCAGACCCTAAAAGATGTTCTAGTCAGACAGTGGCCCACTGGAATTTTGTGTGCCACTCCTTCTCTTCCTCTAATGTTTAAATTCTTACACAAACTGCAGTAATATGCAAAACTTCAATGATCCTCATTGCTCCATATTGGCCACTGCAAGTTAGGCTTACCTTGTTCAGGCCTCACCTAAAGAAATACCCATGGCTGCCAGATGCTCATCTGGATATCCTCTCCTATCCATTAGGCCAGCCTCACCTGGACTTCATTTCCTTTGATGGCCAAAGACCCTTTGTTATCTCAGGGTGTAGCTCTCATCCATTCTACATCTTAAAAAGAATTAACTCGTGTAACATATAAAAGCAAATGGGAATGCTTCTCTATATATGGGCAACCAATCAAGGCACTGATTTCTTCTCAGCTTCCATTCTGGCTACCTTCAATTTATTTCAGACTTATGCTGGGTCAAGTTATTCCACAGTCAAAATGCAACTAACATTGATTTCCAACTTCCATAATGGCAGTGACTATAATGCTACTGCCTGTCACATAAATATGTAAGGCCTTTTTGAAAGGAATCTTTCGCCTACGCCATCTTGTTTTAGAAGAATTGCTCCCCCCACCTAGAGCCAGCATCTTCAGCACAGCTAAAATTCTAGTTGTCTGTACTTAATGTTCCATAAAGACAGTGTATCCCTCCAGACTAATTTATTCCTAATAAACTAGGAAGAAATGTGTCTAAGATTACCTTGTTCAGATCTGATTGTATTTCATTTGCATATACCTAACAGAATAAATCTTTACCAGCTAAACCTAAAGCTCATTCTACAAGGTCTCTCACTGCTTCATCAGCCTTTTTTATAAATTCTACTGTGGATGAAATTTGTGTTGAAGCAACTTGGTCTACATTGTATAAGTTTGCGAAAAACTATAAACTGGATACAATTTCCAGATCCAGAGATATCCCTGGAGCCATAAATATTGACAGTATCCTGTGATGATGTCACCCAGGGTTTCAGGTAGCTGGGATTCTAACATATTTGTTGCACCTGATGAATAGGGAAAAAAAGGTTATGTCCTTATCATAATGCTGGATCTTTTCATTCTGATCTGTGCATTATGGCATTCCCCTTTTAAACTGTCACTTTTTCCTGGTGATCTGGCAGACCTACCCAAAACTCTACTACCGTTAACTCCTATATACCTCTAATAATTCATAGTCTGCAAATGCATTCTGAAGTAAATTAGTGTATAGGGGTTATGAGAATGAAAAATCATAAAGGGGCTTCAGGCATGGGACACTAGTAGGGCACGAGTGGATCCAACAAGTGGCTTGGTACCCAGACGTCATTTCAGATGGACAAGGATGAAAGGATATGGTATTGTGGTAAGTCCATAATTTACATTTTTATTTTGGAAAGTAATGCAGCAGTTACATTTTTAAGTAAAAATAATATTTATAGAGGCATGCATGCAAGGCTGACTTTGACGAGTACAAAGGAACATTTGTAATCTTATAACACTCCAGGTGATGAATATACTCAAAAAACAGTTTCTGCTTGTGATTTGCTTTGAGGCTATCTATCTATACCTATATCTGTATGTAAACAAAAACCCACACAACCCTGCTTCCCCCTTAAAGGCATTACTACTGCATGCACTTTTATTGTAAATAACACTAGTAAACCTCATTCAACACAGAGCATACTGTGTTACTCTAGATATTAAACCAGAATGTGATATCGCAACAGAGGGCATTCAGAGCATTGGTCTTGAAGTGCTTGCTATCAGAGGCTAAAAGCTTTACTACTGACTTACTCTGGTCAGAAAATACTTTGCTGTAGGTGCAAAAACAAAATATATATATACAATTTACTCTTTCAAACTGCATTAATACAACAACCAAATATGTAAGTGAAGATCTGTATGTGAACAACTGGGCATGATGAAGTGAACTCACTGCACATGAAAGTGCAGAGAAGATTGATTCATAGACTGATGGAGAACACAATTTTCTTGTTCATTAAGCAAATGATTTGTACAGCATTGGAGATATTAATTTGCAGACTCATTCTATGGAATTTTTGCAGATTCATGCAGTAGAGTGTGTTATGTCTAAGAAGCAAAGTGCAGTCATGCAGGATTGTAAGAATGCAAACAATTTTTTTTTTGGGGGGGGGGGGCAGTGGCAGCTGCAGTTTGCTGACTGAATTACTGAACATGATAAGATATCACAGGATTGTACCTACAATACTGAACTTGATGAAGTATGACAAATGCCTAAAAATTTTATTGTCAAGAGGGTTACCACTACCAGGCAGCCACAGTCTAAAGTTACACTTTACATGATGACTTTGTCTCAAGCACAACTGTTCATATCCAGCAGAGTGACTACATAACAAAATGCTGGAAGTAAACCAGAAAGTACTGTTCGGCACTGTTGACTATAAATAAAGGGCATGTGACATGATATGTGACTATAAATAAAGGGCATGTGACATGATATGTGAGAGTCTAGAAGGTATGCTTGGCATTGCACAGTATGCCAAGTGGTTAATTCCACACCAAGTCCAGAAAAGGACTCTTGGAGCCCTCAAACCACTTTGACTAATGAGGACTTTGGAAACTGTCATATTCCAAAACAGAAATTACCCTTGTTATGGTGTAACACTGACATTTTACACTGGCACAGAACACTAGTTTAAGACTTTGGTGTATTGGAGTTGTCCAATCAATTATGTGGGCTACTGCAGTGTATGAACAGCTTCATCTATGTGCTGGTACTGATACTGCAGATATTACATGGTGGAAAGTCCAAATGCCTGCAGAACCAGTTTCAACACAGAGATGAAACTGTACTGTTAGCTGCAAGCAGGTTGAGTGGGTGGCCAAGGACCAAGCATTTGCATAGTAGGTTGTTTACATTGGCCATCTCTTTTGGATGTGGGAGATGAGTGAAATCTATTATCTTAAAAAAATTGCACTCTCAAGTGTATCAGACCTGTGTAATCATACTTCTCAACTGTCCAGATTTTTCCCTCATATTTTTGGTCTGTTGCTCATAAAATGTATGTTTTTCTGGAAAATCACTGAAGATTTAAGTCACTAAATAATGATATACATTTGAGCTTCAGATTTCATATCCTTCAGAAAAGTGCATCCTAACACAAGTTCTATTATTCCAGCAATTTTCTAAGTTATAAGAGCAATATGTAACATCTGTCCCAGTTTTTGCCCCCCCCCCCAATTATTTTAGGCTTTGTCCATATTTCTTGCACTAAGATGCTGAAAAGTATG
Source organism: Protopterus annectens (assembly GCF_019279795.1). Taxonomy (NCBI): domain Eukaryota; kingdom Metazoa; phylum Chordata; order Ceratodontiformes; family Protopteridae; genus Protopterus; species Protopterus annectens. The sequence continues at coordinate 549,949,498 of NC_056730.1, read as the reverse complement.
CATGGCACTCATTGTGTAGCAGCCCTACTGCATGCATGTCAGAGTTTTACCTGTCATACATGCAGTATTATGACTCATGTAAAATCATCTGGGATAACACCATATACTCATGCTAACTCTGCACAATGCATACATAATGGGCTTCATTAACATATCATGTTTTTGAATCTCACTCCTATTATCTAGTCATTGTGTAGTGTTCCTTGTACATCAGGACAAGTCCAACATTGTTCTTTGAATATCCTCAGCTGGCTCTATCCCCACTATATCATACTGTGGAAGAACCAGAAAACTAGGTGAGGGTAGCATTTGTGAATGGCAGAGGCTGCCAGTTATGCTACCCCAAGTATTTTTACTACAGCTATAAGGGAGTTTTATATCCTAGTAAGACTATTTGTCAGCTATATCTCACAGGTGGAAAACCCATTCCTGAAAATTTAACACACGATGTTCTACTAGTAAAACCATAATGTAAATAAGCAGCTGACCCTCTAAAGACATAAGGTGCTTTGGATTATCCACAATGCTTTGCATGCATATGTAAATTGTTGCTAATACCTAAATTTATGTCATTTTTGGGGTTTGACAATACAGAAAAACTGAGTCAACAGTAAAACATCAAAAAGTCATAATCTTTGTTTTGGTTTTAAATCATTTATTGCTTTAACATCAGGAGTATATCCAAAATGAAAATGACTGTAAAACACATATGTCTGAGAAGTGTAGCACACTTTAAGGATGGTTTAGAACTGAAAGCATTTAAACAGGAATGGACTGTTTTCATCTTAGAATAATGAAATGTCTAAAAGATTGCCAGTAAGGGCCAGTTCTAGTCACAAAGTGTTACAGTTGCCTGAAGACATTCGCCTGAAATGGATGCTCATCTGTAACTGTTACACTGTATTATCCGGTAATTCATCCACAGGCACTGAAAACACTGTAGCGTCTGATGACACAATACCAGACTTGGCTGTCATTTCCTTACATTCCATTAGGGAATAAAGTATTTAGATTTGGTAGCATAATAAAAAATATCCTAACTGAATGACTATAACATTTTTACATCCCTGTCTGATGATCATCAAACCTTTGTGTAATTGTCTTCAGCCCATTCCTTTACCTATACTGAGTTTTCCCAGCACGGAGGTGAGAGCCAGCCAGAGTGGGCCATCATCCAGGGAGTCACAGAGGTTGTTTGTTCAATGGGGATGCTATTTTTAAGTCTCTAACCCTACACCAGGTGGATGACATGAGTACCAAAATCACTGCAGGTGCCCTTCCTTTGCATGAGCATGCTTCAACCCACAAGCTAATGGTATTATCACTAGCTTGGATCCTTAAACATGCATTTTTTTCAGGCTGTAGCATGGCAGCAGTCTGCTCAAAGCCTCCACTCAGGATGGGTGAGCCAGAATCAAACCCTCACTCCTAACACGTTCTTCCACCTTTCCAGATGCTATTCAGTCTAATGTCATAGGCTAAATGTATATCACCCCTACCGGAGAATGAATGTTCTCTAACAGGGTGTTAATGTACAGATATCGCCTGGCAGTCATTACTTGTGTCCTACACAGCTGGGTATTAATGACTTAATAACATGGTATGATAACAAGGCTAATTTATATAGCTGACATCTAGTTGTGAATTCTTACTGCATGGTTTCCTTACATTGTCTTTTACATGCCTCTGTAACTTATACAATTATATGTTGCATGTGACATCCCTAGTATAGAGCAGAACATTAAATATTTTCTGTGCAAATGATAAAATGTAGTTTAAAGGAATGGATGTAATATATACAGCCTGCATATGAGTACCTGCATTGCTTTTTTTTTAATTCCTTCTCAGCTGCTGTCATGTTAGTAGAATTTGCTGACTTATGTAGACTGATTTGTGTGTGTGTATTTGCCAACAAGTCAAATGTCATGAGCAGAAATGGAACACACACGACTGCCTCTTTATTACAACAAATTGGACAGAAACTGGATATGACAGTGGTGGAACTGATTTGCCAAATATCTCAGCAGTCTGTTCAAAACCTTGTACTCCCTTATTCCCTCACAAGGCTGTATAGAGATTAGGAGCCTTTCTTTTGCACATGGACACATTCTGTACTGTAACTTTCCTCTGTTTCTTCTGATACAAAAAAATACTCCTCAAAGCAAAACTGTACATAGAGCAATTTTCATAGCTCTGCATTGGCCAAGGCAACCATTTTTTTCTCATTTTAAGTTGCCCACTTTTCCCAAGTGGTCTCTTGCTCCAGACAAATCATTAACTCAGTAGCAGGGCAGACTACTACATCCTGTTCTCAGCACACTGGTTCTTTCAGTGTGGAAGATAGAATTAAAATTTTTCAGTTATTCCTTTTCCGGACAAGTATTAAAATATCCTAAAGGAAGCTATAAGACTTATTATAAGGAAACAGTATGTTCGGAAATGGCTATTTACTGAGCATCCTTCAAGGGCTTTAACAATTGTCCAGTTCCAGATTCAAGGGATGCTATACATATCTGTGTACAAGAGTATATGCCTCTGAAATTTCTGCTTTTGTGCTGTTTTATCCCCATATAGCACAAATATATGTAGCATCTTCTGTTGGATGCTCTGTGTTTAATACTACCAAAAAGATACAGCTTTCCTACCTGGGATTTGAACTTCACATTGGAAATGTTAGCTGCCTCTGTTTTGAGCCAGCTGAATCAGTGGATATTAAATTAATTTGCTGGAAAGCCTTGCATAGTTGCATTCACTCCATGAGGAAAGATTTCAGAGTTGCCAACCAAAATACACAGTTGCTTTCATAATGAAAGGGCATTATTAAAGGCTAATCCTTCATTCCCAAGTTGCCTCTATAGTATCTCTAAGCCTATCCACCATGTTTACTGTCTTCTAGTGATACTGTTAAAAGGAAGGTGAGTATCTTCTGCATAACCTGGATGTTCACAGACAGTTAAGATACTACACCCAGATCCTTCAGGGATTCATATCAACTCCTGTTTCAAAGAAAAGACCTATATGTAACAAAGTAGACTTTATCTAAGTATCTGGCCCACTCTTCTATACATTGATAAGGTAAGTACACAAAAGTCTGTAATATACTGTTAGAGCACATTCAACTAAAGCAGTAGATCCTTCATCATCATGTTTTATAAATTCATCTCCACAAGATTTAGATGTTGCCACAGGGTTTGCAGTCCCCACTTTAATGAAGAACTACAAAACTAGAAGCCCGATATGGAGGCAGGTTGTGTTTTGCACTGCTGTGGTACAACAAATAATGCAGTTAACGACATTCTATGGATAAGAAAGAATGACTTGAGAGTTTACCCAAATGTTATGGATTACTATGACACTCTCCCTAAAGTAGTAGTGCAGCCCTTTACCACATTTACCATAATAGAAGATGTACAAAAAAAGGTTCATCTTAACAGTAAAGCTTCTCTTCTCCTTCCACATATATGGGGATTTTGTATGTAGTCATTACATACTTGAGATTTCCTAACATTAACAAGTTTGTGAAGGTTTTTTTAAACACATTATGATGTTTGAGTGCATAATTGTCTGCCACAAAAGCATTTTCCCTGGAAGAATTTCAAGCTCAGTACATATGTAGAATTTTATGCCTCATACATCAGCACATTTTCAGGTGTAAGACTAGTATTAGCCTTGCAGGGAATTAGGACACCCAGTCTGGGAAATCCAACTATTTCAATAATAATAATAAGAAGATAGGTAAACTCAGCCATTATGATTTACTGAGAAATATTTGTTGTTATGCTAAATATCTTGTGCCATGACAACATAGCTGTGTATATCCCATCTATTTCTGTATGTATCATTACTTTTTGGAGGGCAGGAATGTTTACCAACACCAGATGGTCAAAACAGGTGCTCATTTTCTGAGTCACTGATGAAGTCTAAATATATAGCATCTCTGTCAAAGGCAGAGTCTGACATCTGGCTTGACTTTCAGAGCTAAGCACACTTACTCCCAAATCAGGCTGACATCATCTTCCAGCAAAAGTCTTTATGTGTTTGATATCTAAGTGGCATATGCTCATGCCATTTCCAGTTTTTTCTTGCCATGTTCACGAATGCAATAAGAAATGGCATTGCTGCTCATCAGTCCAGCTGTAGAAAACAGTGATCATGTAAGTACCTTGCTGGGGAACCTTTATTACTATTACACTGCAAATCCATGTTGTGATTTTTTTGGCTGTTTTGTGTGCACATGTACGCTGTTTAGGGGAGCTGGGTGGAAAATACCATACATAGAGGTGTAGGGCATGTGTGGTCCAAAGAAAGGGAATAGCTATTTTTGTAGACAACAAATCTTTTAAAAAAACAAAGACTACAATAATCAGTCTGTACTACATAGGTCTGGAGCCAAAATGAGTAACTGTAAGGTTTGCCAGGGTTTCAGTTCAAAAATGATTAAGAGAAAGCAGGCGTGCCCTCCAGGCATATCTGACTAAAAGAGAGCTGTATCTTTGTTAAACAAATATGGCATGTTTGAGAGACTTGCTGCAGCAGGAAAGAGATGTGGATATCCCCCTCTTGAAACAAGAGACTACAGAAGTAAGTCCTGAGGAGACTATGGAACTGGAGAATTCATTTAGTGGCCCAAGGCTATCAGGGTATCAGCTTTGTGGAGGCAATAGAGCAGTCCCCTGACACCGAGACCTTCTACCACAGAGGCCTCTGGCAATGTGCTTTCAGAGGCCACCATGCCATTGATGCAAGCACATCCCATCAGGTCACAGATGATCTACTTTATACTGCAGGGGACACTTAAAGGATGCCCATACCACAGTGTCACTTCATAACAAAATGAAGGCTATGTCTCCATAGTTATAGCTGAGGAGGACTAGTATGCTAGCAGTAAAGCCAAAAGTCAGAATCCAGGGGTATGCCCATCAGGTTCCAAAATCCCCAGTTGCCACCCACCTCCCAAGTTACAGACACCAGAGGCATAAATCTCAACCAAGCCAAAAATACTTCCTCTTGCTTCAGTTGCCCCTAGCTCCAAACTTAAGCCTCATTCACATTATTAAGACACACCTGGCTGTGCATTTTATGCAGTTCCTCATTACACTGCAGCCTGATCAACTCTCTGTATCAAAAGTAGAGTCCCCAAAAAGAAGAAGCCTCTCCTGTTATAGAATTGGACTTAGTTAATTCTGATGAAGAGGAAGAACTGAACTAAACGTCAAATATGTCTCCCCATGACCTTATGACTCATCACCAGAGGACCTGTCCTTAGTGAATACCCTCTCACTTATGAGGGAGCATTTCTAATGGCAGTCTCATGAGACCTCTGCTTCTCAGAAGAGATATTTGGGCACTCTGGAGAAAGGGGCCTGTCAAATTTATTTTTATAGATCCAGTCCAGAAGGCCCTCCTGGATGTCTTTGAAACTACTTCTATGAAGCCGGGCTCCCAACCTCCCTCTCTCTGAGACCTGTCCATTTTTACAGGGTCCAGGGCCCTCATAAGTTTAAAAAAATTGTGGAGCCAGATAATTTCACCTTAGAGTCTGCTAAGGGAGCCAGACTGACTGCTGTGCATAATGCTTTTATCCAGTGCTAGGGAAATCAGATTGCTAAACAGATTTGCCAAAAAAGTGCATATTTCAGAAAGCCCAGCTTTTAGGGTCTTGACTTCCTGGACCCACACCCTGAAATATCAAGAACATATCTTTAAGCAACTGCAGGATAGCTGTAGTATACTGCAGAATGACATCTTGGATAACTCACTACTCACGCTAGTATAAATTGGCTTGTTGTTGGGATGCAGAGCAGTTAACTTCTATTCTACTACCTTGAGTAGAAGTCTGAAATTACTAACTTTGCTTAGTTCACTCCCCTGCAGACCAAACTTCAGTCTTTACTTCTACCTTCTACTAAATACTGATGCTTACCAACACAAGCCTTCTCCACAACAAACAGTCACCTTCAACCCACAACAAAAACAAAGACACTGAAAACTTGTTATTATTAAAACAAAATACAAATTAAAAATGGAGATAAATTAAACACTGTCAAAATCAAGAGAAAACGCCATAACAATCACAATAAATTCTTACAATACACTCCTAAAAAACACATAAACTGTAAGCTTAAAGACCAAATCATTTAAACAGTAAACTTCTAGACCTTCCCAGTAAATTTCCCCCTTCCCCAGGACCCTTAAAACCCTACTCCTTTTCCCTTGAACTTCAACTCCTTTTCAACACTTTACTATCTTTCCTGTCCAAATTCAAATGAAACTATCAAACCTACCTTCTCCTCCTAACACCAGCGACCTCCTACAACATCTAACAAACAAACCCTATCTAACCCATCCCCATCTCTCACCTCTACCAACTTCTTTAATCTACAAAACCGTTCAAAACTTCCTACCTAACACTTCTCTTCTTGACCCTTCTCTTCTGCTCTCTTCCTATCCTGTTTCTCCCTTTTAAACAGAACTATCAAGAGAGTATCCTACCTGACATCTGGAAAGTCTCTATCCCTGACCACTGGAAGGAGAACTCCCCCATCTCCTCACTTCTCCAAAAAATCCTCCTCACTCTCACTTGTTCTCATGGATTGCCTATTTGCCCTTCTCACCACTGGAAAAATGTTCACCTCTCTTCACAATATAATTGCAACCTGTCAGCATTCCACCACAACCCACCAGCCTTCTAGTTTAAACCTCTTTACAGTACCCTGGCCTACCCAACAATCACAACTCAACACCGCTCTCTCTCAAACTCTTTTCATTACATCAATACAATCTCTTTCCTCTTCTCTCTTGACTCTCCTCATCTTTCTTGGTTCTCTGATACTAAACAAGTTAATTAGTCTCAATTTAGTTCTAGTATGTGATAAAAAGTTATCTCATTATATATATTACCTTCATAACACGTCACAACTAGTGAGTATCAATATCCCTCCCTCATGAATCCACTTGGGTTCTCCTTTCCTGTTCTCATCCACAAATTCCCTGCTTACAATATTGATGATTCAAGCAATATCATACAAGCAGCACTCATTCTGCTCAGCACATCCTCTACTGCACCTGATTCCTTTCTCTCTCATGCTGAAAATTTCTCTAAACTTGGATTTCTCTAAACGTAGAAACTCCTCTAATGCCAAGAAACAATAGCTTCTAAACTCACCTCCAAACTTCACCTCTCCCCAACACCACTTTCCCATCCTTCTATTTCTTCTCTCCCCATCTTAATATCACTATTCTCTCTCCTAATCAGACTAACAAATGACAATAATCTCTCATATCAGATATACTTTAACACAAAATTGGTCTTTTATAACTTAGAAACAACAAACAGATCAATTTGTCCTAACAAAAAACAACTAGAACCAAGATTGCACAATCTCACCCTCTACCACCCCCCTACTATCTACCTACCCTCCACTTTATACTAACACTTTATAAACCAATAAAAAAAACTTGCTACTTAACAACATACAAATTGCTATCGTTTACACCTATAAGTAACCCACTAGTAACCCCTTTTGTATAAAAAAAAAACAACCTAAGGCAACAAAACTGCAAACCCACCATAAGCCATCAAAACCACATTATAATACCTCAACACTACCACTACACCAACTATACTATATGCTATCTCTCCTATACTCATCTACACTAATTACAACAATCACTACTAACTCTCATCTACTAAACTAAAACTATAAACACAAAAGGCAAACAATAGGAATACAGCTCCTTTCAGCCTTACAATAGGTAGAACTTGGAATTACATTACCTTCTTACCTTGTGACATAACCTTGCCACTTTCAAACAAAATTAAACAATACTTCCAAAATCATGGCTTGTTTCCTTGGTACACCTGACTAACCTGTGTCTTCTCCTCTTCTTTTTCATCCCTCTTCATTAGGTTCTATTCCTTTACTGTTGGTTTTAAGTATGTACTTTTGTGTAAATTATGTGATATTTTATTATCTGCATATTTTTACTTTATTTTTTCTTGACTTTATCTCACTCCTCATTTCTATTATTTCTGATGATGTAGTTATCTCTTAGAAATTATTAGATTATTATAGATTGTTATTTTTTCTCTTTTTTTATAGCTTTCTTGAGTTTCTCCTCCCTCCTCTGCTGAAAATGGACATGTATCCAGCCAGACTAGCCCGGTCAACAAATGTAAAATAAAAATAAAATAAATAAATAAATAAAAAGCAAGCCTTAAAACACTGAGCTGCTACTACAGTGTTAATTATAAGGAGACACTCTTGGCTGAGGACTCAGTTCCTGTCTGAAGGATATGAAAACACCACTCCTAAATGCCCCATTAAATAAGGTCCCGTTCTCTGGATCCATATCTTACTGTGTCTTTGGAGAAATGGAGGGCAAAATGGAAGAACACTGAGTCTGTGAAACATATTTTCCACTCTTGCATTCTGAAATGTAACCAACTACCCATCCAAACAGATTTAGACAGGGCAAAGGTAAACTGCCTAAAGATAAAAAGATCACTCAAAAGACAATATGGCAGGAGAGGGAAGTCTGTTGATCCTCAGGGCTTAACTCTCCATCCAAGGAGCAGCTGAGAATACTCCAGCATTGTCCTTTACCTCTCAAGAAAATCCACCAAAGCCCTCCAATCCCACTATGTCCTCACTTTTGCAACAGGGATAAGTCACATCTTGTTACCACCATTAGGCAGACATTAGTACAAGTCCATGGGTCCTACAGCTAGTACCCAAAGGCAGTTCTTGACCTTGCCAATAAGAAAATGATTGACTTCAGTACCAAAAGATCAGGTACACTCTGTAGGGCTACATTTTTACTAAGATGTTAGCCCAGTGAGCAGTAAAATCTGCACCTATGGGGCAAAGCACAAAAGGGTTTTTGCTCGACTCTTCCTCATATCAAGAAAAGAAGGCTCCCAGAGGTCTACTGTAAACATTTCAAAACAAAGTTCCAAAAAATTCACCAGTTTCAAGATGTTGACCCTACTGGCCCTACTTTCATTCATTGGTCCTCAGGCTGCTGATTCCAAGGCCATGTGGCAATTATTTACTTGGTCAAGCTACATCATCAAAGAAGGAGCAACTAAAATATATAATATGAATTAAATGTTTTTTCTTGAATTATATTCTACTGTCAGAAACCTTACTTGAATGAAAATGAGAACAGAACATATATGACAGTCACAAAAAATCTACATGATAATGTTACAATGAAAGCAGTATCAGCATTTTTATTAAAGTTAATTAGTGAATGAAATTTCAGGTTAACAGTAAAGTGGTACAGCCTCTACACATTTGAAATACCTCCTCTGTATTCCACACTCTCTGGATTTTAACATACCCCCCAAGCTATTTCTGAAGATTGGTGGTGATTGGCTGGGGATTTCTGAGTAAAGGAGATCCCCAGATTGCTGCACCTTCACTTGGCCCACCACAATAGTTCTTGGGCAATACAGGGTGGACTTGTGATTACTTTCTCTACTGAACAGGAATGATAAACACACATGGATCCTTCTCAGTTGTGAATTTGAATAATGACATCCTAAGTTCCACATAATACCTTCTTAATTGTCTCTCCTAGGTCATCTGGAACATGATCATGTGTGTCTGGCAAGTAGAAGCTCTGAGGGCTAGGGAAACACACATATAGACTTTTGACCTAAATTGCCTATGACCTTGTTTTTCTTGCCATTGGGAAAAGTATTAGTAGCAGTAAGCAACTTGGGTCCTTTTTCTGGATCTATGGGCACTGCAACTGGATATGCCACTGGATTCTTGTAAAATACTTTGTGAGTATTTTAAACCTTGTAGAACTTATCAGTTGTCTTAGGTGGCTGAGGATCAGGTTCTTGAGAGGCTGCCAAGAAAGCATCCTCTAATGCTATTAGGATGGAAAGAATAGGCACTAGGTTTGATGCATTTAGGCCCAATAAATCAAAATATCTTTTTTGTACAGTTGATGCTTCTTTACCTTCTCATTTGAAGAAATTATTCAACTAGTAGGGGCTTTTTTCCAAAGGAGATCTCTTCAGACCTCAGAAGGAATGTCAGAAGAGACCGTGTCCTCAATCAGAATGAAAGTCAAGAGGGAAAGAATTTGAGAGGAACAAGCCAGTTCATCCCCTTTAGTTTTTTTTTTTTTTTTTTTTGCAAGTCCTCTTTTTCAGCAGGAGAGTAGTCCCTCATTCTTTTGGAGGAAGGGAAACCAGATACTGAAAGTTTGGTGCCTATAAAGACTGGACCACTGTATTGGAAGAACCTAGGAATAAGGGAGAAGGGAAAGACCCATCAAGTTCCTGCTTGGATTATGTCTGTTTGGAAGTGAGGTACAAATGTTTTTAACTTTGTCTTTTTCAATGGAACATTCTCTCTAAAAGTTTAAGGATCAGTGGAGAAAGGCTAGAGTTCCAAACCAACCTCTTCAACTCTTCCCTAACCAATATAATCTTCTCCCTCAGAAATAACCATGCAAGACTTCTCCACTCCCACACTGGTTTGGGTGTCCAAGAAAGAACCAAGTAAAACATTGGTCTTGTCAGATGTGCCCAGTTCCACAGATATGGCATCCTCTAAAAAAGGCATCAAAAGACTGTGAAAATGTAGGTGTCTGGTCCAAGGGCTGCAAAAAACACTTAACCTGAACTGCCACTCTTCAACTGACTGGGAATGCTGGACACCTGCAATGAGTCTCCTGCATATCTTTCTGCCTTCGCCTTGCATTTCTTTTTGATGGAGAATTTGGAGGTGGAAGACAGCACAGCAATCACAATGGTGGAATGGGCTAAGACCTCAAGTAGCTTCCATTCCAGATATTCATTTAAGGAGTGCAATGCTCCCAGAAAAAAAAAAAACACAGTGCTGTAGGCATTACAAGGAATTTGCCTAACATAGCTACTTCTTTCTTTTTTGATGTCAGACATGACAACCCCCAAACAACAAACAGTATAATACTATGCAGAAAGATGCAGTAACTTACAATAAGAGATATATGGAAATAAAGAGCTCCCTAATGAAATAGTTGTCTACTCCTGAGCCAACCACTCTGATGTTAATAGATAAATTAGCTGGGGGTCATCTGTCAAGTAACGTAACATACAGAGTTAAGGCTATCAGCTACTGACAAATGCCATTGTGTGTTCCTGGGTTTGATTCCCTTAATCTGTTCTTCCTTAATGTGTGATTAAGGGAAGCTCACCTCTACAGGCAGTACTCTCAAATCACCCATAAAACAAGCAGTTACACTTACTGGGTTTACCTGGTTAAAATGTAATAAAATAGAAAATAAGCACAAAACAGTCACCCTAACCTGCAGCATGTTATGAAGAAGAAACAGCAGTAGCAAATGGAACAGGATATTAGGTTTAAAGATGCAGTGGTCAGCATTGTACTACACTGTACTGGCCAGAGTGCTAACACAGTTACATCTGGAGTACTATATCCAGCTCTAGACATCACGAACATATAGGTAAATTAGGTTGGTAGAAAACAACAGGGATGTTTACAGTACTGGGCCTCAGAAATGTGATACCAGCTGAAACAAAACCTCTAGTTCAATATCTGAGATTGGTACTTTAAGGACTAGAATTCCAGTTAAGCAAACTTCTAGCTGTGGACAGCAGAGGGTTAAGCTAATAATACAAACACACACAGTTTTCTTTCCTAAAGCCAGACTAATGCTCCAGTCCAGAGGATAATAAACTTATGCCTTTGATGTTTACATTGATGATTAGATGTGTTTTTATCTTAGAACTCTCACTTGCACAACATTATCACTGTACATTAATGCTGAAATCACTATAGTTTCATAGTTAAGTATGAGGCCATCTTCCCTTGCAGGCCATTTTAAGCCTACCAATTTCTCTTTTTGTGCTCAAATAACCTATCCCATATATATTATCCCTAATGAGAACAAATGAGCTCATACCATGGATAATTTGAGGGGACCCATGTATGGGATAAAGCATTTAGAATCTGCCTCTGTCCATTAGTGGTACAGGGGGGAGTCCAGGGGTAAATTTTCTGTTTCCCATCTACAGATCCAAGTTGCACTTGAATATGTCAATAGATACACTTTGTTTATATGGATGCCTTGTATGTAAGACACAGGTCACCTCTTAGCAATTTACAGGATAACAAGTATAGTGACAGGGCTTTGAATCGGTCCATGTAGGAAATGTTTTTTACACCTTATATCCTTTTAATATGTCATCTGTGTGGGAGTTCCAGTTGCATGTGTCTGGACAGATACATGCTAAAGGGGGCATTACACTCAATGACTGTGCTAATGAGGGATGAGTAAATGGGGACAATTATATCCCTAGAACTAGACACAATCCCTTTGTTTATAAGCTGTGCACATACCTCTCAAGTGTACCTCATTATGAGGAACGTATCTAATTTGGGGTCTTAAAAAGTTCATGTTCCTCGAAGTTCCATATTGAAAGACTCTGTCACACATTCAGTATTAGGAATTTTTTCAAGTGAAATCCATGGTAAATAGAAATGAATCATATTAATTCATTAAACGATCTTCTTTATAAGTAAAACTAGCATATTTTAACCTTCCTATGACCTTCCTAGTTGAAGTTGTTAGCAAGCCATTAGTATGTGTTCCACATTTTTCCCATTTGTTCCACATTCTGAGAGCTAGTGTTCCTCATTTTGGAGATGGAAGGTTGAGAGCTATGGCTGTGCAATACAGAACAATTTTCTTACAACAATGGACACATGTTGGTCAAAAGTTAGGTCACTCTCCACATTCCCAAATCTTGAACAACTGGATCAACTCCCAAAGAATACAGTAATGCATTCTTGGCATTTAGTTTAACTCCATAATTTATTTGACAAAATGGAGGAACATGGAAGCTGAACAAGCCCACAGTAATGAGTTAAAAAACAAAATTAGATACAGAGGGAGGTTCATTTGAAACAAGGATACCTGGAAATAGTTTACCCGTTCAGCAACAAAAGTAAACAGGATTCAAAATTTATAGGGCCCAAAGTTCCCAATATTATTACCAAAGTAGTGCTAGTGGTTGTGCAAGTAAAGCATTACAAAATAAACCGCAAAAATGTCTGGATTAATAAGGAACATATTAAAAGATTAAAATGGAGGGGGAGAGGCATGCAATGAGTTTTTTATGCATATGAAAGAACTCTGTATCAGGTAAAACTTATCTATACCTATGCTCTTAACCCTTATAAACCCTTAAAAAAAACTAAAATCTCTTCAAAAAAATCTCTAACAAAAACTTCTCTCAAAACTCTCAATCCAAAGAAATTAACTCCACCTAGAACGTAAGATTGATCATCAACTTCCTCCCTACCTTAACTCCCTCCCTTCTATCCCCAAACTTAAAAAAACTTCTAAAAACCACCACTAAACCCTTTCACTTACTGCTTCACAGCAATAAGCTCTTAGCTGACCCCTTCCTAGACTTTCTTCTCTCTCTTTCTTCCCTCTCTTTTTCTTTCTTTCTGTCACTTCCACTTTTCCATTTTCACTTCGGGAATTTGACTCTCTCACTTAAAATATAACTCTCTACTTTTCTGTTGTTAAAAACACTAATTAATATTTTATTTTGTTACATATTTTGCTTACCTGTTAAGAAGAAACTGCAACATATTGCCTGAACCTGACTTCTTGCCTGATGCCACCTTTCTTTTTTTCCTGTAATTGTGTTAAGTGGTTTACTTTGTTTTTGTTTTTTTTAATACATTCTAGTTTGCTTATAACTGCCATATGTAGTAGATAGGACTTTTTCTCCCCGGGTCTCCAGTGAAAATGGACATGTATCCAGTTGGACTAGCCCGGTTAACAAATGTAAAATAAAATAAAATAAATAAATAAAAAACTGATGAGAGTATGATTCATCTTCTTTACCGAAATCTGGATGAACCTCAAAGCATCAGAAGACATTTATGCATATACAGTTTTATGCCAAAACTTTTAATGCAAGTCAGTACTGGGTTTATCCAAAAATTCACCAAGATGCTAAAAGTAAGGGTCTCACAGATATATACAAAAAAAAAAGAGCAGTGAACTATATTAAAAATGTAGAGTGCAAATAGCTATGCTACAGGAGACACATTTGGAAAGAAGTGAACATGTGAATTTGATAAAGAAAAGTTTTCAGGATGGTTATTCAGCGGAATACTTGGGACAAAGAAAAAGACGAGTACTTATATTAATTGCAAGAGGAGCTCAGATAGTAATAGAAGAGGATAAAAAAGATAATAATGGTAGATTTGTACTACTAATGGGCTACTAGCAAGGGAGGAGGATTACACTGGCATGCATTTCTATGGTTTACTATCAAAATGTTGACGTTCAAAACAAATTCTGTTTTGAACGTCAAACCATACTGCCGAATTCCTGCATACTAATTAGTTCCAAATGTCGAATCTGATGAACGAATTCAGCAGATTCAACATTTAGATTGAATAGCTAACGTGATGACCGCATAGGAACTAAGGTAAGTCTAGCACCTACACTGCAAATTCACTGTTTTGCAGGGGGCAAGCCTCCCTGCACCCCCTCTGTGGGGGTGGGCTGGGCTTTCCTGTTAAAAAATATTCCAACTCAGAGATCGCAATACAGTGAGGAAAGGGATGGATTTCCCAGTCTGCACTGTACCACAATCTGTACTCCTAACGTCGAGGTTCATGTCAGCGAATGCACAGTGCCATTCGCTGATGCAACAGTGTCGCTCAAGTAATGTTTGGCAACACGGAAATCGTCCAACCTTATTTCAACATTCCTGTGTTCTCAAAACGTTACTTCAAGATTTTGATATTAAGCCTATTTCTATTCCACCTAAAACTGCTATAATGAAGCTTAAGAAACTTCTGGGAGAATTAATCAGCTTTCAGCAAGGAATATTACTTATAGGTGGGGACATTTGATTCGCAGCAGTGAAGATGATGTGTCTGGGGGGTCCAGAAGGGAAAATATAACAAATGAGGGTAGATTTTTGAAAAGAGTTATGAAAATATTTGGCATGGAAAATGGGAATTCCATAGTAGGAGTTTGGAGTAAATTGACATACTAATTACCCAAGATAGAAAAACTGGGCTAGGCTAGACAGAACCTACATTTTACAGGAACATGTGTATTTAATTAAAAGTTTTATATGCATCCAATAGCTATTTCAGATCATGCACCAATAACTAAAATTAAAACACAAGGTGAGATACTGGCGCTTTCCCACCTATCTGTTGAAAAGAGAGGAATTTAAGGAATGTGTAGCTAGTGGAAATTATTCGGGAATTATTAGAGAAGATGGAATTTTTTCTGAAAATATAGCTAAGGAGTGGGGTAAAATTAAAGTGGCATTTAAAATAGGGTGAAAATAAAAGAAAGAGAGATATGGTTAAGAAGTAACAAGAATTATTTAGAGGGAATGACAAATGTTAAAGCACTGCAGAATAGGGGGACTCTCACAAAACAAGAAGAGGAGTAATTGCAGAATGCTAAACAGAAAATAAAGGATTACCTCCATAATATGCATGAGTTTAGAAAGATTGCTGTTAAGCAACTGTTTTTGATAATAACTTCAGAGCACAAAAAGTGTTAGCACAACAACTCAAGCAACAGAAAGTAGAAAGTGTTGTCACCAAACCTAGGGAGCTTACAACAAGGAAGATAACAAGATCATTTAGAGGTACTAGAAATATTTCATAAATTTTATGAAAGTCTGCATAATGCAGAGAAATATGGAAATCAAGAAAAGGTACAAATGGAAATGTTTATGGAAGAATTAAATATGCAAAAGTTAGAGGTAGATGAGACTCAATAGCTAACAGCTAGGATAGGAGTTGAGATAAAAATGGTGATGTGTAACCAATCCACAGAAAAGTCCACAAGAATAGACAATATTCCTGTGGAAGTATGGAAGCTAAGAGGGAAAAAACTGATGAAGATCTGGAAGGTTTTAACAGTATTTTAAAAGGAGAAGAAGCACCAACATCCTGGAAGAAAGCAGTGGTGGCTGTAATACTTAAAGAGGGTAAAGACCCATCATATCCAGCTTCATAAAGGCTCATTTCAATCCAAAACCATGATTATAAAGTGTTTACATCTATAATGGCTAAAAGAATGGCAAAAGTGATGCCAAAATTGATAGATATGGATCAATGTGGTTTTGAGGAGGGGAAACAAACATTTGACAATATTAACAGAACATTGATGATCCACAGGAAATCAGAAGGTAAGAAAATACCACTGTTGTCGGTGGGTGTTGATGCAGAAAAAGCATTTGACAGAGTAAGCTGGGAGTTTATGAGCAGGACAATGGAAGCGTCTGTATTCCCTGATAAAAATTATAAGGTTGATTAGGAGGATTTATGAGGGATCTGAGGTGAAAATTAAAGTGTGTAGGCTCCTCCCTTTTAGCAGAGGAACCAGGTAGGGGTGTCCTCTTTCCCCTTATTTGTATATTTAGAACCATTGTCAAAGAAAATAATGGACTCAGAAATTCAAGGTTATAATTGGTATGGTAGTCAAGAAAAGCTGGCTCGATTGGCAGATGATATTATTTTATACCTAATAAAACCAGAAAAGGCATGTCAGTGTTATGGAAATTTTTGAGGCAATTTCATATCTTTTCTGGATACAAAATTAACAAAACTAAAACAAAGGCAATAGCTGTAAATTAAGTATCCACACATGAAATGGTTCAGCAATATCTATATTTATGGTGGCATGATAAAATTAAATACTTAGGAATACAGATTAAAAAGGATTCTGGTGTGGCAGCTAAGGATATGTGGAAAGAGACTAAACAAAAGATAATACAAAAACTGAGAAATTGAAAGTTCTGTTATATGGATATGGATAGCAAGATACAAGCAGTTAAATGTTTTTATTCTCTTTAGTTTTATACATAGGTCAGATATATTTCTATTAACCAAAGGAGAATTTGTGGATAGCAATTAATAAAGAGCTGAGGGATTTTATCCTGGAGGTGAAGATGGCAAGAATCAAGTGGGATAAGATGATTCTTCCAAAAGAAGAGGGCGGTTTGAGATTACTCAGTTTGAAGGTGCATTTCAGAGCTACACAGCTAAGGCTCCTATACATAGCACAAGTAGAAACCTATAACTCAAAGTGGAAAAGAATAATTTTGAATCAGGAAGGAAGGTCAAGAAACAAGGACAGACTGGGATTTTGGATGTAGATCCTTAAGGTGAATAACAATAACCATGCAGAATATTATACTCATAAAATAGCAGAAAGTATTCTAAGAACTAAGCCAACACAGGAATGGAGAAAGAAGAGTCTGCCAATAGGGCTGTCTGCTATTAGGGATACAGACAATAGGCAAGAGGGGGCTGGAATTTATTGCAGAAAACTGGCAAAAGAACCAAGGTACTGGAAGCGAATAATTACAGAAGGAAAGGTAATAGAATGGGAAGAGACCAATAGTTTACTTGGACTGCAGGCTAGAGACTGCCTTCCCTATTAAGGACTGATATTAGTGTATAGGCAGAGAGAAAGAAATAGGCAAAAGACAAGTGCTGGTAGTTTTTAGTAGAATCTAGAACAGAAGCTGCTATTAAAAAGGGAATAATTAGTACAACATACAAAATATTGCATAATAACTATAAGAATCAATCAGAGGAGGTTAGAAAGGATTGGAAATTGAGATTGGATAAGCAATTCACAAAGAAACAATGGGTAAATATATGTATGTCTCCCAAATATGCAGCAAAGTCTAGAAGATTTAGAATTTTTCCTTAGAAGTGTTTACATAGGTATTTTTATACTCCCAAGTAGATTCCAAATAATTCTTCCTCAGGTAGACAGCAAATGTTGGAGGTCTGATGGGGAGGGAGAAGGTAATTGGGAACATATTTTCTGGGAGTGTAAGGAGCTGGCAGACTTTAAAGATTCCCTAGAGACTACTCTGTCAGAAATACTGGATGAGAAAATTGGTGTAACTAATGAAATGAATTTTTGAGCTATGATTCAGAATCGGAATTGCCTAGACATAGTGAGGTTTTACTGAATCTAATTATGGTGACTGCTAAAAGAGCAATTACTAGAAAATACAAATCAAATTTTAAATCAACTGTATGAGATGTAGCCAATATAGTATCAGAAGTAAAACAACTGGAAATGGGATCTTTAGAAAATGGCAGGAGCAAATTACATAGAACAAAATGGGAATAGTGCGAACTTGATTTTTTAAAAGAAATGTCGTCAATAAAAGCATTATGTGCATCCTTTTATAAATTTTTATTCTCAGAAAGAGTGACAATCTGTATGCCTTGGTAATTCATTTGAACAAGTTTAATTTGACTACAACCAATACGCTTTATGCATTATCATACAGGCATTTTTCATGATGAAAATTGTTTTCCTGAGGTTACAAAAAAGCCGCATTCTATGAGACATATCTGCATTCAAATATTTTTACACCTAGGTTCACTAGTATGTTATAATGATTTTTAGCTCTCTGAGAGGGAAGAGCAGAGGAAATTTAGAGCACATGACAGGAACATCAAGGAAGACAATCATGGCAAAAATTAGGGGGTGCAGCACCCAGTGGGATAAAAGAACTCTCATCAAAATAAACAAACATCTCAGAGGACAAATAAAGTCTACCAAAGCCAAATCTGAGATGAATTTGGCCTCCCAGGCCAAGGACAACCACAAAGCATTCTTTAGCTATGTCCGCAACCTTAAAGGCAAAACACAATTATAATCATTATTTTCATACAGGATGCATGTTTTCTTTTTAACAATTATAATGCACTTCAGCATTACACAAATTACTCAATCCCTGCCTTCCCTTAAACCTCACTTCTCCTGAACATAATTCTGAATCTATTTTTCTGGAATTTACTCTTTCCATTTTTAAAAGATCTCACCTGTAGTTTTTTATTTCATTTTCAATATTCAGTACTTCAATTACAATTGGTTTTGATTTTCATTTTCTAGTAACTGCTTTTTTGGCAGTAAACAGCTTTAAACCTAGTAAGGCCTTTACTATGTCTAGGCAACTCAGATTCTGTGTCCCAGCATGAAATAATAATTTCCTTAATTACAACCATTTGCACCTCCAACAATTCTGACAAAGTAGTCTGTGGGGAATTCTTAAATCTGCTAACTCATTACACTCCCAAAAACATGTTCCTGATTGCATCCTTTATTCCAATCACACCTGCAGCAGTTGACATCTACCTGAGGAAAATTGCTCTGAAGTCTTACTTGGGTATAAACTTACCTACACAAACAGTTCCAAGCAAAAATCCTAAAATGTCTGTACTTTGCTGCATACTTGAGAACCACATAGATGACCACCCATTGTTTCTGTGTATATGACTTTCTAATCTCTCTTCATAATCCTTTAGGATTACTGCACAGGTTATGGACCACACATGATAGATTGGCATTCTGTTTAGTTTATGGGTAAAACCTGCTAAGATGACTGCAAGTCTCCAACAAAGGTAATGAGCTTCTTAAAATACTGTAATCCTGTCCTTTATTACAAATACTGTCATATGCATTTCAATACCCAAGGCTTACATGTTATCTAGTTATGTAAGTATTCTCTGCATGGCAACAAGAAAAAGGCTTTCAATGTTGGTAAAAAAACAGTATGCTTATTAAAGCTTACTTGCATCTTACAATCTCAGACAAGCTTACCTGATGGTCATGAAAGCATTGCTACTTAAACACAGAGCAACAGGCACTTTCTGAATAATAATAAGCATAACTCAACAGTATAAAAATATGACAGAAAACCAGAGCATTCTGCAAAATCAAGCAAGGACAGATGAAAAACCACTGTAGTACGTGTGTCTACCTTGGATTGGAGGATACTCTGCACACATATACTGCATAACTGCTCCTTGCCTTGCTTGGACACATCCAGAGTCACTACATGGGGGAGTGGGGTGCAACAAGTATGTCACAGTTTGAAGTGTGTCTGGCTGGCTGTGATGGCCCTGACACATTTGTCATACCTCTCAACCTCAGAGCAAGAAATCTGGACAAAGCCATACATAGAAGTGGGGCAAAGGCCCAAAAATAAGGACAATATTTAAATATACTGCTCTTATAAACTTTCTAATAGAATAGTAGGTCTTGCATTAGTATGAATTTTCTGAAGGGTATGAAATCTGAAACTCGAATGTCTTCAGTCTTTAATGATTTGCCACGTATTTGCCAGAAAACCACAATTTTATGAAAAATTGACCAAAAATGTGATGCAAAAATTCAAAATAGCCACACAATGCAGCTGGGAACCTGTCAAAGAAGGGACACTTTAATATTAGTACTGTTAACTTGAGCAGATGACAAAATAAACAAATCTACACGCATTTCTGAAATAAAAGTAATCTATAACTCTGATTATTACAGTTATTTATTAATTGTAAACCCTCCACGTTTTCTTCCAAAATTGCCATTTTGCGGGGGGATTATTAGAGGGAGTGCAACATTTTGAGCCAAAATCGGGGACAGTTGAGAGGTTTGGATATGCTTAATTCTATAAATCAATTTATTTGCATGTACCTCTCAACCTGTTAATGCAGGAAATCTGGACAAGGCCAAATATATTGGGAGAACATAGAAACAGCACTAACATTTGCTCTTGTATAAACTTAGTTGATAGAATAACAGGTCTTGCTTTAGCATGCATTTTTTCTGAAGGTTATGAAGTCTGAAACTCAATGTCTCATTATTTAGTGACTTCATTCCTAAATGATTTGCCAGAAAACCACAAAGTTTATGAGGAACAAACCAAAAATAAGAAGCAAAAATCTATTCATTCTGTGAAAATCTGGACAGTTGAGAGGTATAGTTCAGCCGGGGCTGTCTTTGAGTTTGCCGTCTTTCCCCCTCACAAAATCATGGTCGAATGGAGCCTTCCCCATGCAGCCATTCCAGTGTTCCATTACTTGGCTATTTTGTCCCATTTACCATAAACAATGTAATGCGCACACTGCTTTATTTCTACGATGATTTGGATTTCATTTGAGTTTTATTTTGCAGTTTACAGCACAAACACTAAGACATCTGCTAAACAGAGCAATGCAGTCTCACAATGAAAATAGACTTAGCATTAAAACTTCTCTGCTCTTGAAACTCGCATTCATTGAAACAGCACTGAAATCTTAATCAAAGAAAATACATTTGGCTAGAGTAAAGATTAACTTTGGGCTGTTTTCAAATGATAGGCCCCTTGCAGACAAAACATACATGTGTTGTGTGATACACCTTCCTGACTGTATTAAATTATATTCCTTGTATAATACAGTACTATTGTTAGAGGGTGTTTTAAATTTATTGTTTTGAACATTTTTCCAGTAAACAATTAAACAAAATTCATGCGGCAATAATGACAGAACGGCCCAATTGAGAACATTTCCATCATAAAAGTCTACTCAAACTTCTACAATTCACCAGCATCAGTAAATATGCACAATCTCTGCAGAAGTAAATGTCATCTAAATAATTCCACATTAAAGAAATCTGTAACTAATGAAGAGGTTGCTGCTAGCAAACAACTTTATATTTCATTGTTTCATTTACAAATAAAGTGCCTGTTGCCCTTGAGGAATACATTGCGTATGTTACATTAAAAAATGATAAACTAGTAATATTGCAATAGGGAATGGATGGCAAATTGATAACAGGTTCATAGTTACTAGGTATCTTTGTCAAAGAGGACATTCTCAGTATGGCAGCATCCACCCCCTGTGGGAGTAGTACCCACAGCCTGCTGCATCAAAAGCAAGTACACTACCTGTTGTGCTATTAATAATGCAAGCAGACTTAGCATAAGCAGTATTAAACTTATTTTCCTCTAAAGCTCTTAGCTCCTTGTAAAATCTACTCGACACTCAACTGTATATCTCAACTTTGCAGCACAAGAAATCTGGAAAAAGCCAACATTTATGGGGGGGGGACAAAAGCCCAAAAACCAGGGACACATTTTAAACATTGCTTGTATAATCTTGGAAAGTTGCTAGAATAAAATGCTGTGTTACCACCATACATTTCACCGCCAAGTCTTGAATCCATGACCCTGTGCAAAACAGTCAGAGCAACATACCACTATGCCAAATCAGCTGTTTTGTGAACAAGAGAAAGACTGAAACTTAAATGGCTACCATTTAGTGAATTCAGTTCTCACCATAGCTATAAACCTCTTAGCACAAAACACCTGGACAAAGCCAGTAATGGGGGAATACAGCCCTCAAACATATTTAGTGAATTCAGTTCTCACTATAGCTCTCAACCTTAGCATAAAAAACCTGGACAAAGCCAATAATGGGGGAATACAGTCCCAAAAATAGGGACAAATTTCAAATATTCATCTTATAAACTTAGAAAATTGCTAGAATAAAAGGTTTTGTGTTACTATGTACTTTCTGAAGAATATGAAGTCTGAAATTGAAATGCCTGTCAGTTTTATTTATTTAACATTTGCTAACCAGGAAAGTCTGACTTAGAACAAAAGCCAATTTTCAGCAGTGGCCCAGGGAGAAATACTGTAGACACATGTATTTGTAACATGGCAGGACACCAGAGCAAACCCACACAAACACAGGGAGGACATGCAAAACTCTACACAGAAGGCACCCCAGCCAAGAATCAAAACAGAGCACCTCTAACTGTGAGGCAGCAATGCTACCACTGCACCATCAAGTATCAGGAGTTAAAAATTCAGAAACCACAGATTTTATGAGGAGCAGAACAAACAGAACACACACACTCACTCCCAGGTTTGCTAGAGTAATATGTGTAATGTCTATGCTGTGCTCAGTGTTCTCACTCTACATTCCATGGCAATATTATGGTCTGCCATCATAAATAATCATTTTCTTTTTAGCAGCATCTGTATCTTTTACTCCATTTAGCAGCATCTGTATCTTTTACTCCAGGTCTTGTTGCCACTTTGTTTACTGAAACACAAAAACTCACTCTGTCTAGACCACAGTGTCCTATATAAAACCTGACATGGGTCTCAGTACACCAGAGATTTGTTGCCATTCACATAATATTTTTATTCACCCTGACCAGACCCTGCTTAGAGTTCATGTACACATACACAAACACACACACACACTGTACACAAATGGCAGTAAGGTCTCATTGATAAAATCTCTGATGTACACCTCTGTGTACACAAATGGCAGTAAGGTCTGATAAACAAACGGAATCTCCATATATACAGCAGTAAACAAACTAAACTCTGTACCTGTGACAGCTCTCCATACACAAATGGCAGTAAGGTCTGATTCATAAAATCTCTGATGTACACAAATGGAATCTCCATACACAAATGGCAGTAAGCCAAGGTCTGATTGATAAAATCTCTGATGTACACAAACGGAATCTCCGTACTACACACACAGCACTCTGTACCTGAGTATGATAAACTCCATTCCGTATGCACTCTGTACCTGAGTATCTTCATAAAATCCATCCTGTTACAGTCGGATAAACTCCATCTGTACATGGTCTGTCTGATAATCTATCCTGTTATGTGTTCGCACCAGAAAGCACACTTCCGGTTTCCTGGCTCCTTCCTGTTTATGCTCAATGACTGCAGACCTTGCAGTCCAATCCCCTTCCAGTCTATGCGGTTAGCACCGCATAGATGTCTGGGGCATTAGCAGTCTGCTGTCTTCTTCTTGAATCCAGACTGGTAAGGCAGCAGTCTGGATTCACTTTCTATGTGCAGGTTAGGGTTGTACCATTTTGGTTCACAGTTGGTGGGGCTGCAGTCCTGCAGTCCAATATCCATGAGCTGCCATTGATCCATTCTAGCCTCCTCTGAATGATTCTTATAGTAATCATGCAATATTTTATATGCCATAATAATTATGTCTTTTTAACAGCAGCTTCTATTCTAGACACAACTAAAAACTCTTCTAGAGCTGGTCTTTCACTTACTGTTCACCTAAACCTTTCTCTTTGCTTATAATCTGATATCAATCCATGGAAGGGAAGACAGTTTCTCATCTCAAGTCCAAATTTCTGCTTGGTTTCATCCCACTCTATTAACTCTCCCTCTCTAGTTATTTGCTCCCAATTCTTTGCTTCTTTTGACAATTTTCTCCAGTAAATTCCAATCCCCTATTCCCTATTTCCTATACCCCTACTTGCAGTCATTCCTATTAGAAAAAAAAGAAGTTATGTTCTTACCATAACGTTCCATCTGTGTTATTCATCTTCATTCATTCATTATTGATGGGTGTCAGTTCTGTCTTCGGAACCGAGTCAGTCTTATAACAAGCTTGCGCCAGTCAAAACACTCTCGAGCTAAGTTTTACCCATAGTGCCCCTCTCCTTGTTACCTCCGATTGAGTTTGCCGATGATAAAGAAAGCAAAGGCTTTTTCTGAGCAGGTCACCTAATGCAGGATTTGGACCACATCTGAACCTCCAGGAGCCCCTTGGAGGGGGAAGGAGGGTGGGACATAATGAATGAATGAAGATGAACAACACAGATGGAACGTTATGGTAAGAACATAACTTCTTTATCTGATGTTGCTAATCTTCATTCATTCATTCCTTACTGATGGGACACAGTCCCTAGCTACTTTATGTCCTGGGAGGCCCTTATGGAAGGATGTTCCTGAGTAACATTGAACCAAAGGATCCTCTCCCCCTGGAGACCAAATCCAATTTGTAATGAGTGATAAAGATATGAGAGGTAGCCCAAGTTGCAGCTGCACAGACATCATCCATTGAAGCCTTTGAATGAAAAGCAACAGAAGTCGCCACTGATCTGGTGGTGTGTGCTTTGACCCGGCTTGGTAGAGGAATTTTATTATGTTGATAGACCAAGGATATGCAGTTTCTCAACCACTTAGATAAGGTCACTTTAGAAACAGAGTTTCCCAATTTAAGGACTGAATAGGAAACAAACAACTGGTCTGATTTATGTACTGATTTAGGTCTGTACAGATAAAATCGTAACTGTCTATTTACATCCAGCAAATTAAGCCAGTATTCTCTTTTATTTGAGTAGTTAGGAAAAAAGACTGGGAGGTCAATTGTCTGGTTAATTGTCAATTCTGAAATAACTTTGGGCAGAAAGGAAGGGTTAGCCCAGAGTGATACTCTGTCCTTATGAAAGACCATGTAAGGGCATTTTATGTACAAGGCTTGAAGCTCGGACATGCGTCTTGCTGATGTGATGGCTATTAAAAATAGTGATTTCCAGGATAAGAACTTTATATTGCAAGTGGCAGCAGGTTCAAAAGATGATCATGTCAGGGACTGCAGTACTAGTGTTAAACTCCAAGGCTCAATCGGTTCCTTAAAGGGTGGTCTGATATGTGAGATCCCTTTCAAGAAGGTTTTACAGAGACGATGGGAGATTAAGGATGAGTCTGGGAATCCATTATGGAAGTTTGAGATAGTAGCCAAATGTACTTGAATGGTGGAGGCTGCTGCTCCTGAATGAAGAAGACCTGACAGATAATCCAAAACCACACTAACAGGAGCTGAGCAAGGGTCTGGTTCTCTTTGTTGGGACCAAATAAGGAATCTCTCGCACTTGTGGAGATAGATTTTCCTGGTGGATGGTTTATGTGAAGCCAGAAGGATATCACGTACCGGGGAGGTAAGGTTATTCTAAATAATCAAACATTACTGGAATTTTTTGTTGAAATTTAAAGAACTTTCAGATGTACTATGTAAAGCTCCTATATTTTCATATCAAACGGGTAGGAGCATTAAGGATATTTTAATACATACCAGCTTTTCTTCTCCTGATTGTAGAATAAGTCAGACATTGAATGCAGTTGGCACCTTTCCCTGTGGTAGCTATATTACATGTAAATATGGATGTAGAATGTTTGAATATATTAATCAAATTCATTTTAAGGTAAATTTTATATATTCTTGTAATACAGAAGAGGTTGTCTATGCATTAAAGTGCCCTTGTGGCATGTTTTATGTGGGTGAGAGCAAGAGGGCTTTCAAGCTTAGAGTCCAAGAACATATTAGAGATATCAAAAATGGTAAGCCTGAAAGTCCTCCTGCTATGCATTTTAAAGATTGTCACAATAAAAATCCAGATGATTTACAATGCACTATTTTGGAACATATTCCTGATAAAGGATCTAATTTGATGTTAAGAAAAAACTTTTGTATAAAGAAACTATTTTTATATTGAAGTATGGATCTTTAAGTCCAGCTGGTATTAATGTGGAATGTAATTGGAAAGTTTTTTTAACCTAATTAAGGGTTAATTATGTAATGAATGGTTAACTGATTTTATTATTTAAACCAACCAGAGTGTTTAGAACTGTTTTATTCTCCTTTGAAGGCTTCTTGCCAAGGCGCTAGAGGTTTTAATAAATTTTGGTGCTTGGATCCTGGTTCTACGTTGTTTTCTTCAAGTAAGGTTATTCTGCCTGGCGATTACTGGAAGTGGAGAAACCAAGCTGTCAGCTTGAGACTGGATATGTTTGGATGAGTCAACCCTTGTGGGTGTGAGATCACTTCTAGAGTTGGATCCAGAATCAATGGTTCGTATACCGAGGCCAAAGGAAGGAAAACCAAACTTGTTGGGGCCAGTAGGGTGCAATGAGGATTACTCTGTTTCTCAGCTGAAGGGCCTTCTTTAGATATTGAGGAATCAGGGAAGGGGAAGGAAAGCATACAGGAGTCCCGTGAGCCAATCATGTATCAGAGTGTCCCTCGGGGAGTCCCCCTGCAGGGGAATTAAGGCAAAGTAGCTGCTGCATTTGTGATTTGCTGGGGAGGCAAATAGATCTCAGCAAGGCTGGCCCCAGCACCTGAAGATCTTCACTGCAATGACTGGATTGAGGGACCACTTGTGAGGCAGTAGGATATATCTGCTCAGCTTGTCTGCAATCATGTTGGAAGCCCTGGGAATATGCATTGTAATCAGAAAGCGGTTGGAAGCTATCACCCATTGCCAAATTCTCATGGCATCTTGACACAATGGATAGGACTTGGTTCCCCCTTGTTTGTTGATGTACCAGACTACTGACATGTTGTCGGACTGGATAGCAATTGTTCCTGATGGAAGGACAGACTGGAATGCTTTCAACGTTCTAGAACACTGATATGCAGATAGGCCTCTATATCTGACTACGTGCCTTGGACCACATTTCCCTGAAAAAGCCCCCCACCCCACCCTATCAGGGAAGCATCCATGGTCACTATGGCCCTGGGTTGAGATGTGGAGAAAGGGCGACTCCATAAGTCTTTCTCTGGCTTCACCCACCAAATTAAATCTTGTTTGTATTGTTTGTATTGTTTTGTTATGCAGATCTGAAAGGACATAGGATGATGTGAAGGATACCACTGCATCAGTAGGAGCCACTGGAGAAGTCTTATGTGTAGTCCTGCTAGTGGAACTATTGCAATTGATGCTGTCAGAGGACCTCTCAAGCTGAAACCTGGTCTTGAGAGAGTATCACCTGGAGTTGGGACCTTAGCCTTTCCAGTCTGTGATCTGGGAGGGAGACCAGGCAAGATTGGGTACTGAAAGTTGATCCTATAAATTCCAAGGTTTGGGAAGGAATCAGCTTGCATTTCTCCCTGTTTATAGAGATTACTAGGTATTCTGCCAGTGTTAGAGTGTAGTTTAGTGCTGTCACCAGTAGACACTTGGTGGGGGTGGTAAGGAGCCAATCGTCTAAGTACGGAAACACCCAGAATCCTTGCAGTCTCACTCTGGGGGCTGTAGACAGTCCAAAGAGCACCCAGAATTGGTAATGATTGGCTCCTAGCAGGAACAGAAGAAATCTTCTGGAGCGTTTGTCCATTTTTATGTGGTAATATGCATCCTGAAGATATAGTGAGCATATCCAATTATCTTTCTCCAGGAAGAGAAGGACAGACTGAATCGTGACCATCTGGAATTTTGTTTGGTTGACAAATTTGTTCAGAATGCTGAGATCCAAAATTGGTCTCCAGTCCCCTGCCTTTTTTGGCACTAAAAAGAATCTTGAGTAGATTCTGGATCCTATGTGGTCTGGTGGGGCTGCTTGGATGACTCTTTTTTGAGACAGCTTTCTTATCTCTTGAGCTGCTGCTTCCCTTTAACTGGGTGGAATGTCGGGAATTTGTCTTGATGACTTTGGCTAAATATTGAATGGTATGTGGTAACCTCTGTCTATGATCCTCTGAACCCATAAATCTGTGGTTATTGTTTGCCAGGCAGGGTGGTGCAGAGAGAAACTTCCCCCAACTGCTTCCAGAGGAAAACAATCAGGCCACTCTTTAGGACTGCTGGTAGGGCTGTCCAGAGAAGGAATTCCTGGACCCCTGGTTATGTGGGCCCCCTCTGCCTCTGTAGGGGCATCTTCCAGAAGAGTTACCCCCTTTGCCCTGGGGAGTAAACTCACCATGTGTGTCAAGGAAAGGATCCTGGGATTTCTTGTGCCACATCTTTCCACTCCTCTGTTTCCTAGAGTTAGGTCATTGGGGGGGGGGTGGAAAAACATATGCCCACGGCAGACAGGGTCATGCCTACCTTTTCACACCTGGCTAATGTGTCTTTCACCTTTGGGCAAAAATTGGGAAGAAGCTTCCACTGGAGCATTAAGAAAGGAAGACTTAAAAGGGTCCACAAAGTCACAAATGTACAGGCAGGTGTGATGTCTCATGACAATGCCTGAACCTGCAGCTCTGGCCACCCCTTCGGTAGAATGAGAAATTAATCGCATGGACGAGTTGGACATGGATTCCAGGGTCACAAGCTGCAAGGCAAATTTGTCATGTACCTCGTCAGAGACCGCTCCTGCTAAGGTTTCAGAGAGTTCTGAGACTAGGTCTCTTTGAAGCCTAGTAAAATGTGCCAAATAGTTCAAAGACCTAACGGCAAAGGTTGATGATGCACACACTCGCTTCCCTAACCTGTACACTGCCCGAGACTCTCTGTTTGGGGGATGGACATTCTGGCTCTCCTTGGCAAGTTCTTTCCTAGTGGCTGCCACCACCACCATGGTGCCTACTGGTAGTCCCTTGGACCAGTGTGGACTTTCCTCAGGTGAGGATAAAATTTTGTCTGGTCTCCATGGGATTGGTTCAGTGGTATCAGGACTTTTCCATGTGTGCTGCACGACGAGTTGGACTAGCTCGTCTGCAGGCGGGGTCACCCAGGAAGTAGAAGGTTGAGCACAAAAAGCCTGCAAGAATACAGACTCCTCGGAGGAAGTGTTGGTGGACTTCCAGTCTCCCTACTGCTTCAAGATTTCCAGTATGTCTCCAAAGGAGACATCCTCAGGGGGTGAACGTGGGGACCCCTCCCCTTGATCATAGTCCATGTCTTCTGTAAGGGACTCCTTAGGGGAGTCCACGTTTCCTCTTGCACATTCTGTTATGTGGTACCTCTTCATCGGGGGCTTCTGATGAAGACTCTGAAGAGGAGGCACCCTGTGGTAGGGTACCTTGAGGCTCTTGTGCTCAACGTTCTGATGTGCTGGTCTGTGTCAGCTGTGATTCAGTGGGAGGACATATCTGGAATTCTGATGCTGACGGTTTGCCTACAGAGGCAAGGGCCATCTCCATCACTTGGAAAGCTGGCCCACCCAAAGAGAGATGGAAGCCTGGAACCAAGAAGGACAACCTCAGAACCGGGGTCACATCCTGCTCTGATGGGCCCACTCCCAAGGAAGGAGCACCAAGAGGGCTCGGTACTGTCAGGACTTCCGGAACCATTGTAGACAGCACTGTAGAAAAAATAGGTGCCGTACTAGGGGTCATGGTGCCTGCAGTCCAGTCATGATCTTGAGGATGGCTTGGCTCCGAACGAGCCAAAGACCAAAGGGTCAGCTCCAGAACCACAGTGAGATCCATCAGTGGAACCGAAGTGGGAACCAAAAGAGGCGTCAGTGCCAAGTGCGTCAATGCTTGCAAGGAGGTCAAAAGAGGAGAATATGTTGGAGTCCGTGGAGAAAGACTCCCAACTCCAGATGGGAGGGGAGTTCTAGAAGGTGTTCGAATCCCTCTGGCCATCAGCAGCTGATCCACAAGATGCATCACATCCAGTTCCGAGAGGCTCCTGGTAGATCAGGTTGCTATTCCTGATGGGGAATTAGGCCATTCCAAAAAAGGGCTATACTGCTGACCAAAGAAAGGATCTGCTGTGGGTGAGTATCAGGTCCGGGCAGACTGTCCTATTGGCTCTGTGGTCTCAAGACCAGTAACATGTATGGGGTGGGGGAAAGTGTCCTGTGCTGGATTAATTATTGTTGGTGCCGAATTGGATGGTAGAGAAATTGGAGACACAGTTGGTGCTGTAGAAATTGTCGGTGCTGTGGTCAAAATTATTGAAGACGGCATCAAAGTGGAAACATGTAGCTTCAGTACTGAAGATGGCACTGTGGAGGGCAGTTGAGGCCCTGGAGCCAAAGTGGTCGGTGTCAATTTTGGTGTTTTTGGTTTAGGTTCCAACTTCCTATCACCAGAGGTTGAGAAAGGAACAAAGTGAGACCTTTTTTGTGTTCTCTCTTTCGGGGGGGGGGTGAGCCCTCCGACCCAGGAATGGCCTCTGAGAAAGGTGTTTTTAAAAGCCCTTAAGTATCAACTTGTTTTTCCTCTTGTTTAGGGTACGAGAGCAGAACCCTTTACTTATGTCACAAGGAGGCTGAACAGATAGGTGTGGGATACCCAGAAAATATACACAAGAAACATGGGTGTCGGAATTAGGCATTTTGCGACCACATTGGTCAAATTGCTTAAAACCTGTTGTCCCTCTTTTTCTCTGACATGGCGGAAAACAAGTTGAGTCAATAGTCTAAGTATCAACAATCACAGCAGAAAAGAAGTGCCAATGTAAACTCTATAGCCAAAGGACAGAAACATTTTTTTTTTTTATAGAAAAGGGGAGGGGATACCAATAATGGTATTAAGACTACTACCTCAAGAGGTAAGGAGAAAGAATGTAGAGAGAGAGGGAAGGCCTCTATCAATGATGGTACTTGAACTTATCAAGTTGGTAAGGAAAGCAGACGAAACACTTAATATCTGGTAAAAAGTTTAGCAACTAATAGAGGAAGGGTATTATCAAGGTAAATAAGAGAAAATCTGTAGAAAAAAGTTTTAGAATAATAACTTTCTAAAGTACTTAGCTGAGAGCTGGCTTGACACATCTTGATGGCTATACGGCAAATGAGATCTGGGGGTAACAGGGAGAGGGGCACTATAGGTAAAGCTTAGCTCGAGAGTTTTTTCGCTGGCATGAGCTTGTCATAAGGCCAACTCGGTTCTGAGGAAAGAGCCGACACTCATCAGTAATGAATGAATGAAGATTAACAACAGATTTTCCTTTCACCATTCTTGTGGTGGTTTACTTTTTAAAATACTTTCTGCTTTGTTATGTGTATAATATTCTTAATGGTTGTTGTTATTCCCAAAGGCCTGCTTCCAAAATCTGGCCCTCTTCCCATATTTTTTGAACTCCTCCATGTTTCATCATACCTTCCCACTTTGATTTATAACCTCCTGTTTGTGTTATGCATGTGAGCCTTAATTGTGTAGCTCTAAAGTATCCCTTCAAATTAAGTAATCATAACCACAACCTTGTTCTGTGGGGGTATCAACTTACTTAACTCTTCCCCTCTTCCCTTTCCAGACAAATTCCATCAACTCTTTATTATTAACAACTTCTCCTCTGGTTGATAAAAATATGTCTGATTGGTATATAAAACTAAAAGGCATTTGCCCTGCTTGCATTTTACAATACATAATCATGAGCTACCATTCTCTCAGTTTTTATATTATCTTTTGTTTAGTTTCTTCCCACATGTCCTTAGCTGTCCTAAAAGAATCATTTTTAATCCATACACATAAATACTCCATCTTAAATCCCCATAAATATAAATATTCCTGAACCAATTCCTGTCTGGGTACATAGTTTACCGTTATACCCTTTGATTTATCTTCACTAATTTTATATCATGAAAATATTTGAAACTGTCTGAAAATGTTTTACAATGTCTTTTTCTGGATTTCACAAATACAAAATAATATAATCTGCAAATAAAACTAACTTTTGTTGATTACCATACCATTAATATCCTTGAATACGAGTCCTTTATTTTCTTTACCAATCACTCTAAATATAAAACAAATAAATGGGAAGGAGGATACTCCTGCCTTGTTACTCTGTTCAAACACAACTTGTCAGAGAGGAACCTACCCACCTTAATTCTTGCTTCTGATCCTTCATTTACCTTCCTAATTAACCTTATTATTCTATCAGGGAATGCAAATGTTACCATTACCGCCTTATAAAATCCACACTGACTCTATTGAATGCTTTTGCCACATCAAGGCCCACCGATAAGAGTAACATTTTCTTACATTCTGCTTCTTTCTGGATCATCATTATTCTATTAGTGATGTCAAATGTTGCCTTCCCTCCGCAAAACCACATTGATCCATATCTATCAATTCTGTCAGCATCTTTGCCATTCTCTTTGCTTGTAGAGACATAATTTATAATCATGGTTTAAAATTGCAACAGGTCTATGTGGGTATGAAGGGTCATCACCCTCTTTGAGTAATACAGCAACCACAGCTTTCTTCACAAGTGCTTTTACTCACCCTACTTAAATTATCAATAAACAAAACCTTCTAGATCTTTATTACTTCCTTTCCTCCCAACTTCCACAGGAATACTTTTGAATCCTACAGACTTCCATTTTAATTGATTATGCATCACTGTTTTTATCTTATCTCTTACTATCTGTGGTATTAGTTGTTTGGTCTCATCTTCTAACCTTGTTTAATAAAGTCTTACATACACGTTTTCATTTGTGCCTTTTCTTGGTTTTCACATTTTACCAATTTATACACATTTACAAAAAATTTCAGAAATATCTCTAGTGGACATCTCTGGTTATTTTTCTTATTACAGGCTCCCTAGGTTTGGTGACAACCCTTTCTACTTTATGTTGCCTACATCATTGCACTTTCTGGATTTGCTATTAAAAAACAGCAAAACTCATGCATATTATCCAAACACACTCTTACTTTTCCTTTAGCACTCTGCAGTTGCTCTTCTAGTTCTCTGATATTCTCCTTATTCTATAATACTTTACCCTTTTCTCAACCCCTCTAAATATTTCCTAATACTTATTTCCCATATCTTTCTCTCTTGTTTCTACCTGTTTTTAAAACCCATTTCATTTTAAGCCATTCATTACCCATCCTTTCTAAAGAACTTTTTTTATCCTCTCTAAAGCTCTCAAGATTAATTGCTTTCATCTGTAGTCAACCCATCCCCAAGTAATATCAACCAGCAATGATAACAAAAAAAAAAAAAAAAAAAATCAGCTAGTAACTTTGCAAATGTATGAAAGAATCTTTGTACATTTCAGTTAGAGCATATTGTTCAGACTTTCCATGGCCAGCTGTCTGCACCTGCAGATTTCTTGACTCCCAATGACAGCATTTGCTAATGAAAAAATACACAGTGATTTTGCAAATGCAAGAGACTTACAGTTTTCCGTGCATTTCATCATTTTGTCTTACATCCCAAGCCTGTTTACTTAAAAAAACATTTTTATAGCTTAAAGCAAGAACACTGATCTAGACATTCAATACTGCAAAACCGGGAAATTATTTTAATTCTACATGTAACATGATCAGTACACTTTTACAGTCCAGTAGCCCATAATCACATTTATATTAACTTATCTTATGTGGGATCTATATCACATAGTCGAAGTTTAATAACTTCAAACATGGAATGTTCGAACCATCCTGTTTGAAGTTAAAAAACATCAACTATGGATAAAAAAAAATAGAAAAGAAAACAAAATAAACTGTTGTAAGCAGGGGGCAAGCCCTCCTGCACCCCCCACATGGGGGGCTGTGCCGCCCACACCCCCTGCTACTTAAATATCCCAACTCTGATATTGCATCACATTGAACAAAACAGTAATCTCTCCTTATGGAGATTTTCATTGAAACGCTCAAACTTCTGCAAATTCGAACTTTTGGTCTTGACCATATGAGGTTCGAACTTGCAGAAGTTCGACTATCTGATAGGAACCCCTTATGTGTGTGTAGCATTTCTTATCTTGTTACAGTGTAAAGTCTACATATCTTACAACTACGAAAAAACACTACTTGCTTTAATATTTTTAACATATACAACAGTAACTCATAAGACTCTCCCAGATGTCATTTAAAATACCCTTGACTGTACACTATACAAATCTTTACAACAGAACATGCAAGTTATATCATGATTTTTATACAAATATTAAGAACAATAACTGTTTTATTAATAGTAATGTCTTTATTCTTTTCAGTGTCCTGCTAAGCATCAATGATTTAAAGGGAGGTATATGCCTCATAGTTTACCCACCATTGTAACATAGGCAACAAAATTCCAGTTTTCTCAACCACTTTTTCTTGCAAAGCCACATTTGGCATCTATAATCTTATATCCAGTTGGATTAATGGTTTACAGTCTGACATGTATTCTCTAATTTCACTGCAGCTGGCTTTATTTCTGACCATCTCCATCTCAAAACAACAGTCTTTGGTTCAAATCCAAGTTACTCCTGAGTCTTCTAGTCATCTCTTGTATTTTGTCTGTATCTCAAGCATTTTCCTTTGGAACAATGGAAATGTTTTCATTGGAAAAGTCAATATGGGCTTTGTTATTGTCAAAAGAATAAGAAGCAGATTCCCATTCTGTTTGTGGCTCTCTCTTTGTTGGATAAACTTTATTTTCTCCTTAGCCTGAACTGCACTAAAAATGTCTTTGCTACCCTAGAAAAATAGCTGTATAAAGCAGTTTAAATCTCACACCTGCCACTCAACATTCCCTGAAGACAGGGATAAACTTTATTTACTGTACAACATGCAGAAGAGAAGCATCGTTTTCTACAAATACTCTGCTGTCTTTTCCTTTCTGCTACAGGTTTTTCAGAAACAACTCACTCTGCTTGTATGATTGCATTCTTACTATTACAGGTCTTGGCTATTTTCTCATGACCAGATTTGGACCATACACACAATGTGCCCTCTCAGTCAACAAATTCTGTTTTAGGACACCAAAAGTTGCTTATTTATACTTTGATATCATTAAAGCAGACTATTCATTCCAATTTGAGTAAATGAAGGCCAAAGAGTTGGAGATCAGGCAAAGGTCGAATACAACCACAAACAGAAAGAAATTCCAGGCTCTGACCACCATGGCTAAACATCACAAGTAAATTTATTGAAGTAAAAAATAAAAAGGTTATCATTTTTGCAGCAAAGAAATACCATTCTTCAAACCATTTCAGAACCTAGTAAACTATCTTTTCATATACAGAAATTTAAAAATATAATTATCAATCCATGTTACTAAACATTGACTGAGCATCCAATCAGATACCATCAAAAAACAGCATCTTTTACATATTATGACAGTTCTAGAATCAGATTAACAGCCAATAAAAATATAGGAGTTCACTCAAATACCAATAAAATTCACTGTTGTCATAAATATGCAGTAACAATATGTGTCTAAGGGAGAAACTAGCTAACAACCAATAAACAATTGGTGTTTTCATCAAAATCCAATAGCAAAACAGCTGTTGACACTTCATTTAAATATATACCCTTCTATATAATTACTACAATCAGGTTAAAAGATCATATTGAAAATTGGCACAGTAGTTAATGCTTCAGCCTCACAGATACAAGGTGCAGGATTCAACACCGCACAAAACAACTGTTTCTATTGGTTTAGCATCAGTTAAAACCCTAGGTAAATAAAACAACTAAACACATATTTGTGAGCATTTCAGTAAGAAATGGTGTGCTGCACCCACAAAGTCCACACGCTGCCGATCCACACAGCGTCACCATGCAAGCCAGGGCACACCAAAGCAATGCAACTACCATTCCTTTTACATACAACCACCAAAGATATACTAAGAGCTCTTGATCATGGTATTATTTCCATCAAAGTATTTCATCCATCAATGTCTCAATATATTCCATTTCATTCATCTTAATAGAAATATATGTTTCTTAATCAAAGTTCATAAAAACTCCCAATAAATAAGTACATCACTACCATTTCACATCTAGACAACAAGGGTGCATAGAGTACAAAGGTGTGCCCCACCAACCACAGAGATACCCCAAGATACACAGTGAGCAAGGCTTGGAGATAGAGCACCCCACGCAGTATCATGTGCACTAAACTGGAAATTCTTCAGTAGAATAAAGTAACCCCTGTTAATAAAAATATATAAAATTAGGTATTCTATGTCAAATGTTAATATATATATATATATATATATATATATATATATATATATATATATTAGCTGTGCAAGCAGTGGGGGCTGGTGACTTCAAAATAAATGGGGGCTGCAGGAGACAGCTGAATGGGTGGGGCCAATGGGAAGGGGTGCTGCCAACTAGAAAGGGGTGGGGCTATGCTCAAAGCCACAACTGGAACTTTAATTAAATACACTGCCCTGGGGGGCAAGCTGTCATTACGAGAGTCCAATCAAGACAAAATGCAGTGCAGAAGAAAAAATATTTCAATGCATTGGCTACATGACAGCTTACTCAACATCTAGATGGAAACACAAAGGTTGTGAGGCATGAAAAAATAAATTACTTTTTAAATACATTACTGGAATGCCAGTCAAAATAAAGTATAAAAAAAGCAAGCAGCACTCAACTCAAACCACTTCTCCTTGCACTGCAGTTCTAATTATAATTTATATTCATCTTTATCAAATTACCAAGTAAAATGCTGAAAGTAGCAATCTTTGTGATACCCCCACTTGTAAAAATGTTTCTTATCCAAAAAAGACCTGCTGCCTGACAAAAACTATCTACTTGTTTCATGGGGAAGACATGATGATCAAAGTAAAATATGAACAGCAAACAAGAAACAAGCTCAAGATAAATTACTTAAAGGATTACTGCACAAGTTATAGGTTCATAGGTTGGTACTAGGCTATCGGCCCTAGGGCTTAAACAAGTCTAGTCATAACAATTCCATGGCTATTTCTTCCCACACTATTTACTTCCCTGGACCCCTGTCTAGCAGGGCGACTGATGTGATGGACCACACATGATAGATTGGCAGTTTAGTTTATGGGTAAAGCCTGCAAAGATGACTGCAAGTCTCCAACAAATGTAATGAGCTTCTGAAAATACTGTAATCCTGTCCTTTATTACAACTGCTGTCATATGCATTTCAATACCTAAGGCTTATATGTTATCTAGTTATGTAAATATTCTCTGCATGGCAACAACAAAAAGGCTTTCAATGTTGGTAATTATTTAACAGTATGCTTATTAAAGCTTACTTGTATCTTACTATCTCCGACAAGCTTACCTGATGGTCATTAAAGCACTGCTACTTAAACACAGAGCAACAGGGTACTGCGACAGCATGCATTTTCTGAATAATAAGAAGCATAAATCAATAGTATAAAAATATGACAGAAAAGCAGAACATTCTGCAAAATCAAGGACAGATGAAAAGACACTGTTGTACTTGTATCTACCTTGGATGGGGGAATACTCTGTACACTTACACTGCATAACTGACCCTTGCCTTGCTTGGACACATCCAGAGTCACTACATGAGGGAGTGGGGTGCAACAAGTATGTTACAATTTGAAATGTCTCTGGCTGATGGTGATGGCTCTGACATTCATACCCCTCAACCTCAGAGCAAGAAATCTGGACAAAGCCATACATAGAAGTGGGACACAGGCCCAAAAATAAGGGCAATTTTTAAATATTGCTCTTATAAACTTAAAAAGATAATAGAATAGTAGTAGGTCTTGCATTAGTATGAATTTTCTGAAGGGTATGAAATCTGAAACTCAAATGTCTGCCATTATTTTCTAACTTCAATCAATGATTTGCCACTAATTTGCCAGAAAACCACAATTTTATGAAAAAACGGACCACAAATGTGATGCAAAAATATAAAATTGCCACACAATACAGCTGGGAACCTGTCAAGGAAGGGACACCTTTTTAATATTAGTACTGTTAACTTGTGCAACTGACAAAATAAGAGAATCTACATGCATTTCTGAAATAAAAGTAATCTAGAACTCTGATCATTACAGTTATTGATAATTGTAAACCCTCCATGTTTTCTTCCAAAATTGCCATTTTGTGGAGGGATTATTAGGGGGAGAGCAACATTTTGAGCCAAAATTGGGGATGGTTGAGAGGTTTGGATATTCCTAATTCTATAAAGTGATTTATTTGCATGTACCTCTCAACCTCTTAATGCAGGAAATCTGGACAAGGCCGAATATATTGGGGGAACATATGAACAGTACTAAAAATTGCTCTTGCATAAACTTAAGACAGTTGATAGAATAACAGGTCTTGCTTTTGCATGCATGTTTCTGAAGTTTATGACATCTGAAACTCAATGTCTGTCATTATTTAGTGACTTCATTCCTAAATGATTTGCCAGAAAACCACAAATATTATGAGGAACAAAGCAAAAATCCATTCATTTTGCAAAAATCTGGACAGTTGAGAGGTATAGTTCAGCTGGGGCTGTCTTTGAGTTTGCTGCCCTTCCCCCCTCACAAAATCATGGTCGAATGGAGCCTCCTCCCTGCAGCCATTCCAATGTCCCATTCCTTGGTTATTTTGCCCGATTTACCATAACCACTGTAATGTGCATACTGCTTTACGTCTGGGATGATTTGAATTTCATTTGAAAGTTTTATTTTACAGCACAAACACTAATAGATATCTGCTAAACAAAGCAATGCAGTTTCGCAATGAAAATAGACTTAGCATTAAAACTTCTCTGCCCTTGAAACTCACATTCATTGAAACAGCACTGAAACCCACATTCAAAGAAAATACATTTTGCCAGTGCCAACTTTGGACTGTTTTCAAATCATGAAACATACATGTGCTCTTTGATACACCTTCCTGATTGTATTAAATTATATTCCTTGTAGAATACAGTACAGTTGTTAGACGGCATTTTCAATGTATTGTTTTGAACATTTTTCCAGTAAACAATGAAGCAAAATGCATGCACCAATAATGACAAAACTGCCCAATTCAGAACATTTCCATCATAAAAGTCTACACAAATGTCTACAGTCCACCGGTATCAGTAAATATGCACAATCTCTGAAGGAGTAAAAGTCATCAAAATAATTCCACATTAAAGAGATCTGTAACTAATGAAGAGGTTGTTGCTAGCAAACAACTTTATATTTCACTGTTTCATCTACAAATAAAGTGCCTGTTGCCCTTGAGGAATAATTGCTAGTAATATTGTAATAGGGAATGATGGCAAACTGATAACAGGTTCATAGTTACTAGGTATTTTTGCCAAAAAGGACTACAGCATCCACCCCCTTTACAACACAATACAGTGTCAGCAATGCATCTACTTACTGTGGGAGTAGAACACACAGCCTTCAGCATCAAAAGCAAGTACAGTACCTGTTGTGCTATTAACAATGCAAGCAGACACAGCATAAGCAGCACTAAACTTTTGTTCCCCTGCAGCTCTCAGCTCCTTGTAAAATCTACTCGACACTCATCTGTATCTCTGAACTTTGCAGCACAAGAAATCTGGAAAAAGCCGAACTTTATTGGGGGGGGGGGGACAAAAGCCTCAAAACCAGAGACACATTTTAAACATTGATTGTATAATGCTGGAAAGTTGCTAGAATAAAATGCTGTGTTACCACCATACATTTCACTGCCAAGTCTTGAACCCAGGACCCTGTGCAAAACAGTCAGAGCAACATACCACTATGCCAAATCAGCTGTTTTATGAAAGAGAGGAAGATTGAAACTTAAATGGCTACCATTTAGTGAATTCAGTTCTCACCATAGCTGTCAACCTCTTAGCAGAAAACATCTGGACAAAGCCAGTAATGGGGGAATACAGCCCCCAGACATATTCAGTGAATTCAGTTCTCACCATAGCTCTCAACCTTAGCACAAAAAAAATGGACAAAGCCAATAATGGGGGAATACAGTCCCAAAAATAGGGACAAATTTTAAATATCCATCTTATAAACTTAGAAAATTGCTAGAATAAAAGGTTTTGTGTTACCGTGTACTTTCTGAAGAATATGAAGTCTGAAATTCAAATGCCTGTCATTTTAATTAACATTTGTTAATCAGGAAAGTCTGACTTGGAACAAAAGCCAATTTTCAGCAGAGGCCCAGGAAGAAACAATCCAAACACGTCTTTGTAAGAGGGGAGGACACCAGAGCACCTAGAGGAAACCCAAACAAACACAGGGAGGACATGCAGACTCCACACAGAAGGCACCCCAGCCAAGAATCAAACCAGAGAACCTGTAGCTGTCAGGCAACAATGCTGCCACTGCACCACTGCACTACTGACTGTGTAAGGAAAAAACATACAGAAACCACAGATTTTATGAGTAACAGAACAAATATCAGGAAACAAACTGCAAATATTTTACACATTTTGTAAGATGGGGAGGGCACCAGAGCAAATCCACACAAACACAGGGAGGACATGCAGACTACACACAGAAGGCACCCCAGCCAAGAATCAAACCAGAGAACCTGTAGCTGTCAGGCAACGATGCTAACACTGCACCACTGCACTACTGACTGTCTAAGGAAAAAAAAACAT
Organism: Protopterus annectens; assembly: GCF_019279795.1. Classification (NCBI taxonomy): domain Eukaryota; kingdom Metazoa; phylum Chordata; order Ceratodontiformes; family Protopteridae; genus Protopterus; species Protopterus annectens. Next base: position 549,908,896 of record NC_056730.1, on the reverse strand, counting down.
ACAGAAAGCCCCAGATGTCAGAAGGCCAAACAAGAAAGGCCACAGTCAAAACAGAATACCTCCCAAAACATGCCCAACAACAACCATCACCTAAAGCAGCCTGTTAAACTAAGTGGGGAAGGGGGGAGAGGGAGGGTGGACTGCAGCAATGTGGAACATTGCTGCAGTCCATACTTATGGGTAGAATCCCAAAGCACGGGAAAGGGAGGTTGGTAAAAGACTTAGAAAAGAGAGGAAGGTGGTTAGGAAAAAAGTATGCACTAACTCCAAAGTAGCTGCTCCAAAAAATCTTTTTGTAGCTACCCCCCTAGAAAGGCCGTGGAAGTAGCAGTAGCCCTAGTGGAATGAGGCCTGATTCCAGCGGAATCTCTTACCCATGATGAAATAACAGAAAGAAATACAAAACCCAATCCATTTAGAAATAGTTTGTTTTGAAACAGGTTTACCAAAGTATGCAAAATTTTCTCCTTTATTTTTGGGGTTTGCATAAAAAGTAGGCAAATGAATAGTTTGTTTTCCAACACAAAATTGAGATCCCAAGCAGGAGTAGGAGCTGCACGTGGGGGTCTTATATTCTTTGCCAAACAAAGGGTGAGAGAATAAAGGAGGGTCACAATCATAGTGAGCAGAAATGGCTGCAGCATGGACCTTTATCGAGGAGAAATACAAACCCTTGTCCAATAACTCAGTAAGATATTGAAGAGCAACACTTAAATCAGGTTTGGAGACATCAAAGTCCTTTCCTTTGCTCCAAATAAAAATCTTGACATTGAGGAAGTGATTGTCCTCCTGTGACAAAAGGGTGCGGAATCAAAGGCAGAGGCCATGGAGGTTCTCGATTCAGACTCCTCAGTAGTGGGTACTAGTTGTGTCGAGGCCAATCCAGTGCTATCAAAATCATGGTTGGCTTGCCTTGTCTGAGATTGAGAGCAGTTTCAAAAAATCCACTCTTGTCTGCAGAGGAGGTAGAATGGGTTCCCCTTGCTTGTTGATGTACCACATGACAGTAGTGTTGTCCATTGAGGTGTCTGCTCCCAAGCCTTGTAGGCATCTGTTGTTGTTAGAATCTGACTCCTCTGGCGGGGTCACAGAGAGTCCCTTGTTTAGGTGACATTCCTGAGCCCACCACAAAACCTTCTGAATGCAAGGTATTATCTGAATGACAGTGTCTAGATCTTGGCAGTGCTGTGTCCATGCATTTACTTTGTTTCGCTTCACAGAATACCCTAGGCATCTTAACACTGCCATCACATACTGTAGATGTTGAAGAAGTTCATCCTTTTCCTGTGCAATAATCAGGCAATGCAGAGAACTGATAATGTAAATTTCAGTCCGAAACGCAGGTACCCCCTGCAAACTGGGCCTGATAGGAACATGAAGGTAAGCCTCTTTGAGATCCAGAGTAACCATCCAGTGATCTTTCCACGTGTTCCCTTTCTTTTGAAAAAGAAACAGGGAGAATAAAATCCTAGGCCCACTTCTGACAGAGGAACTGGCTGTATAGCTCCCATTTGAAGAAGTAAAGAAATTTGTTTGCCTCTCCTCCTTCCCGGGGGAGGGGATGTCTGCATGCCCTTGAAAGGAGGCATGGTATGGAAATAGAACTTGTAACCTCGGTTTATAATGTCCAATACCCATTTGTCCTGGGGTAACTAAATGCCAATTTTGTTTGAAAAGAGCCAACTTTCCTCCCAAAGGAGCTGCCAGATTGAGCAGGAACTCTGAACTCTGTCTCGGCTGCCCTGAACCACACCGCCTAGATCTACCCCTAGACTGAGAAGAGAAAGAAGATACCCCCCCCCTTAGTTGGCCAATTTCTACTAAACTTTGGAGGTTGTACCTGCAAAAATCTTGACTGACTCCACAGGAGGACCAAACAAAACTTCAGACTGTAAAGGGGCATCCAGAATTCTAGACTTAACATGCTCAGACAAATTCTGATCCTTAAGCTCTGAATAACTGAACCACTCGCAGCCACCCTAGAAGAAGCGTGTAAAGCATCAAAACCACATTCCAAATACTCCTTACCCACCTGTTCAGAAACATCCACTAAATCCTAAAGCATCCACTTTAGATCTTAGCTGAGAAAGGAGGAAATTCTGATACTTCAACATATGAAACTGGCAATTCAAAGCTCTCATCGCTAAAGTAGAAGAGGTATACACCTTCTTACCCCATCTATCCAAAGCTCTAGCTTCCTTATCCAGAGGAACTCCCTGACTAATAGTTTCTGGGTCCGCCCTAGGACTCTTATACAGATATTTATGAGCCTCAGGCACCCTATAATACCTGTCAGGTTTAACTGGAGCAGGAGGCACAGAATCTGGATTAAGGAAGCCTCGAGAAAACATCCAAACAACATCCAAAACCGGAGGTATAGCTAAGGGTCTCTGCTGCAAAAACAAAAACTCCCTGAGTCTCTTCCGTGAATCAGAGTAATCCTGTCCTTCCCACTGAAAATGCTCCCTCATGGAATGCAGAGTTTCTGAAAATGAAAAATCCTCTGGAGGAGAAGCAGAAGGAGTGGAATCCTCTGCATCAGAATCAGAATAAGGAGGGAAATCTTGAATGTCTTCAGCAGAAGACTCAGAATCATCTGAGGCCTGCTCCAAACTTTCCAACTCTGGCTCCATCCTGGGCCTCTTATCAGGGGGAGGCATAGAACCTCTAATTAAAGAAATCAAATCCTCTGCCATTTTAAGCATGTGCTTTTTAGGCACAGACCCTGAAGAACCAGAACTGACACCAGAGGAAGGCAAAACAGACCTGCCCTTAGAAGGAGCCTTAGGAACAGTAACAGAAGGCAATAGAAACCTGAGAGGCCCCTTCAGCCTGACCTGCCTCCTGAGAGGCCACATCTTGTAAAATCAAAGTTTCTGGGACTCAACAGAAACTTCAGCCGGATCCAGCTGTTCAGCTGTAGCTTCTGAAGATCAATCATCCTGCCTAGGCTTTAAAGATTTGTCTTTGCGCGCTTAGTAGTAGCGGCGCCGGAACATCCATTAAACCTAGCACAAAACTGACACCCTACGTCGTGCTCCGGTCCCAAACAAGGAATACAGCGAGTGGGTATCCCTATGCGGTATCTGTTTCCCACAAGAAATACAATTATTCACTTTTGAGGCAAGAAAAACAAAAATATTCCCAACTTGGTATCGGTCTGAAACTCGAAAAAAAAAAATTTCAAACGCCCGAGCGGCACTTGCAACGCTGCTTCTGCATCGCTGATGTCAGTTCTAGCGCCCATGACCGAGCCTAATACTTTGGTATTCGGGACTACCCATAAGTAAGGACTGCAGCAATGTGAGATGAAGAACATCCACAGATTTTATGAGGAACAGAACAAATATCAGGCAAAATCTGCAAATGCTTTACAAATGGTGGTGGGTAGGGAATTCAGGCTATTACCACCTGTACCCAGGGCACAGGGTTCAAGCCCACCACCATGTATCCTGAGTTCTCTCTAGGCCACCAAATGGGGCATTTTACACACACACACACACACCAGTACCTAACTTCAGTTGAGTGTTCAAGTTCTTCTCCAGTATCAGTTCCCTGAGTCTGTTTCCCCAGTACCTGACTTTAGTTGAGTGTTCAAGTTCTGCTGCATCCAGTATCCATTTCCTGAGTCCTGTGCAAGCTAATGGCTGGTTTCCCCACAACAGTAGGCTCCAGCCTTGCAGACGATGCAGTCCAGAGTTCTTCCATTCTATGTGGTTGTCACTGCATAGACTTCTAGGCATCTGCGGGGCAGAGATGCCTTCCCCCCATCCGGACTGCCAACACAGCAGTCTAGAATTATGTTGAGTACCAGGAACTCCAAAGCATGCATGTGCGGAGTTCCGGGACGCGTGACTTTTTATGTTTTTTTCTTCTGTTGTTCTGGGTCTCACGATTTATTTTTGTTTTTTTCTTATTTTTACAGCTGGGGGGCTGCAGTCCTATAGCACAAGCTGCTCCTGTGTGTAAGTAAGCCTGTGTGCAGTCTAGTCTGGAGTGTAGGTTGGAAGCCCACACCCAGGACAGCAGTGGATATTGCTTATAAGTTCTTGAGACCAGTTTGTATTTTTGAACAGTCAAATCAGACCTATGTGCATTTTCTTTTACTGTAATATGCAAGGAACCAGTGGTGTGACTTGAGAGACCATCTCTCTAGTGACATCTTGGTCTTTCTCTCACAACTGGCTGACAGTAGAGAGATTAAAACTCAATATGTGCCAGCCAGTCATCACAGATATTATGCTTTATATTGCTCAAATTCCTATTAAGAAGACAAGCTTAATACCGTAGTGAACATTCATGAACCAAGAAAATATCCTTGATGCTTATTGCTAAAAATAAAAAGCACATGAATTGTTGCAGTTGGACGTATGTATGACTGATATAATCTACTGTTACAGGATGTTTGTTCTTACTGCTCAAAACAAGACAAACATGTTTTGTAGAACTATACTGCTTATATTCTAAGCAGAATTAATGCAATAATTTTCCTTGTTTTTAAAAAAGGAACAGCATATAAAGGATTAGGTCAGATAAAATGACTTTAACTAGCAGATCTAGGAGACCTTCAATCTAATACCCTCCCTGTGGAAGGAGCAATGACACCTTGTTGAAGTTTCCAGTAGTTCTTGTTCTAACAAGAACAGTTGTCCATCTACCTGCTTAACTGAATAAACTAATAATGATACTGCAAAGCCTGCCTGACTCATGAGACAAATCCAGAGAACTTAATAGACGGACAACATTCAAAAGCTCCTTCCAAAACAGGATAAAGTAATTTTAAAGTCAGCAAGAGCAGGAAGACCACAGTGATGAACAAAACAGATAACAGCCATCTTCTGAATAGCAGTGGAGTTTTATGGTGTCGAGTTGCCAGCCTGACACCCAACCTTCCACAGAAGGCAAACACACATGCACACACTCATACTTAAGGCCAATTTAGAGTGTCCTATTCACCTGCAGCATGTTTGGGATGCAGGAGGAAACAGGAGCACTCGGAGAAAACCCACATGCCTGCAGGGAGAACATGCAGACTCCACACAGAAGGCACCCAAGCTGAGAATTGAACTGGAGAACTCTTGCTGTGAGGCAGCAACACTAACCACTGCACCACCATGGCCCCCAAAACAGATAACAGCCATGAACAGTTGAAAATGAAATTAATTAAAATTCAAAACAGTCTAATGACAAAGTCATGCTACTATTGAAATGATGTTTTGCACTAATATCATTGGCAAAAGGCCCAAATGAAATGTATTTTATTAGCTAAAAAGATATATAAACTTTGGCTTTAAAGTGCTCAGTTATCAACCCAATCTGTTGGCCAATACCTTTTGATTGATCCTATGATGCCTGACTTGTTTTTCAGTTATGCTAAATGAATCTCCATTTTTTTCTTATAGGAATCTTCTTGATACAGACTCTGTTATAACAGAGATACTGAAATAGTGACGGCAATGGATGGAGGCTTGTGTACATCATAGTTGGCCATGTGAAGAAATATAAAAAAGAAAATGGAGGATGTTTTAGCACTGCATTGTTGAGGGGCATTTGGGAGGATGCAGTTAAAAATTAAAGAATGAGAAAGGGAGAGATAGGTAGCAATTGAAAGAGGAATTATTCAAGATAGACTTAAGAGGCAGCCATTCAACTAAGCAAAGGGATTTATGGATGCCTGGAGCAAAGCAAGCAAAGGAGGTAAAGAAAGAGAGAAGCAGCTGCTACATCTGGATATGTCAAGTTATGCATTTTTTTAATTAGCATTTTCTTATCTACTTGACATAGCCATTTTTGGGATGCATTAATACAAGGAATAAGGAAAATCTGTCAGTGGCCATCTTTCTGTAACTAAGGATTCTGTCCATGGAAGTACTGACCAATAGCATATCACCCATTCTGTCATCTTCAGAACTTATTTCAGTGATGTAGTTCTTGCTTATAAAACCACTTTTTTTTTGGGGGGGGGGGTGCATGGTGCAACCCTGTATGAAAAAATGCCTATGAAGCCAGTATTTTTATAATGTTCAAAGCACTAACCAAGATCCTTTACTGAATTAAATAAATTGAACACTAGTTGATTCAAAGACTGTAATTTTTTAAATAAATGCTTCCCTGGTACACTGGAAAATCAAAATTATATTAAGTAAATTATTTAGCATACATAAATTGATTTCAATATAGGTATTTCAGAGGGAGTAGTGTTTATTCTGACTTTGTGTACTATCATTATTCAAAGTTTAGCTGCATAATGCAATTCTTGGGTGATCAGGCATTTACACAATCAAGTCAAGATACTGGAAAATCAAAATTATACTAAGGAAATTATTTAGCATACATCAAGGTACTTTGGAGGGATTAATGTTTATTCCTACTTTGCTTACTATTATTTTTCAAATTCTAGCTGAATAATGTAATTCTTGGGTGGCCAGTTATTTACGCAATCAAGTCAATGTTTTCATTAACAGAAAAAGGTATCTAGGAAAAGATTACACCAAGAGCTTGAAAACAATACATTTAATAACAGTGCCCAATGCACTCTTTTACTAAATGCAACATGCAAAAAATACATAATCATAAGAGAAGCAACCAAAGAAATAATCAAATTTTTAAACAGCAAGTCTTTTGAAGAAAGGATTAAGACTGGCCATACACTACTGAAAATACCACATCAAACAATGTTAATGAAAATGAAAAGTACAAAACTAATTTACTAGTCTGATTATATTAATGTGTCTAATTTAACAAAACTGACCAAAATAAATTACTTTAAAACATAAAAATCTTAAGATAATAATAAGTACTACATCGGCTGATTCACAAGGATGACTGCTCGAATTTGCTCTCCAGCAGGATATTGGCTGGTCTGTTTTTCTCTCTTCCGATCCCAGAATCTCAGACGTATGTACTTGTTAGCACATACACACCAAAACATCTTCGTGTCAAGTCCCTGTTCCTGCCAGTTTACCATCACCCAATATCAGCAAGAAAAATAAATAAATACTATAAGCAGACACACACACACACACACAGACACACACACACATATATATATATATATATATATATATATATATATAGATATATATATATATAGATACATACACACACATATATATACATATATATATATATATATATATATATATATATACACACACACACACACATATATATATATATATATATATATATACACACACACACACACACACACACACACACACACACACACACTAAATATTAAAATTAATGAGCTCCATACAGTCGATAACTCCACAGCTGGTCAACCTACTACATGGCTGTTTTTTTTTTTTCAAATTCATTCAGTTTTAGTCAATGGCTTCTACAAGCAACTCAATTATATCAGAGTAATGGAGGTTCCCCTTGGCCACAATTGTGTGAAGTGGAGTTTGTATATTTACATGAAGGGTTGTGGGGGTGAAGCTTACAAGTAAAATATGTGATTATGTAAGTTATTGCTCATGTGTATGCGTGTGTGTGTCTGTAGCTATGTTTATTAAACTTTTATGAAGCCAGTAATGTGTTTTGGCTATGTCAGATGTTACCAATTTCCTAAATGTGAATTGGACTTTGATATGTGTTTCCTTTGTGTGTGTATTTGAATAAGTTTATAGTGGCAGTTTACATGTTTTAAATAAGTTAGGTGGGTTTTGATTTTTGTGTGGATGACGTAGTGTGTTTTGTGTTTTATTTGAGCAAGTGTGTGTGTGTGTGTGTGTGTGTGTGTGTGTTCGGTGTGTATTTTTGGTCATCCATGTTTCTGCTGTGTTTGTATTCGATACATGCTTATATAATATATATATATATATATATATATATATATATATATATATATATATATATATATATATATATATATATATGTACACACACACATCTATACATATACATAGGTCTATAAGTTCATAATATGATACTTGGCTATTGGCCTGGAGGCCCTTATAAGCCTAGCCAAGAAGTTCACCCATGTTCCCACAAAGTCAGCACTCAGCAGGGACACAGGTGGGATCCCAGTGGTGTATTTTCTGTTTCCCGTCCAGGTTCCTCTTAAAGAGGGCTAGAGAGGTACTCTGCTTAAGATGGAAAGGGAGTCTATTCCACAGATGGAGGAGTCTCTGGGACACAAATCTATCCTGCCAACAAGTTCTATTAATGTCACCGACCAGGTTTAGGCCTTATGTGCGGGTTGCCCGAGTGGATTTTGACTTATGGATATATAGCAACTCCATCATGGCTGGGTCTGAGATGGCCTTGTATGCCAGACAAAGGTCACCTCTCTGAGCAGTCTGTATGAGACTGAGTAGAAGGACATGGCTTTTAGCCTATCTGTATAGGACAGGTGTTTGAGACCCTGGATTTTCCTGATCAGGAACCTCTGTGGTCTTTCCAGCTGCTACATGTGATTGGCAAAGTACATGCCAAAGGGGGCACTGTACTCAATAATAGTTCTGACAAGGGAGGAGTACAGGGATGTTATGATCTCCTTGTTCCTGGATGATATACCCTTACTTATTAGGTGGGCCATGTAGAAAGCCTTCCGTACAACAGAGGAAACGTGGTGGTCAAAAGTCAAGTTGCCATCAACCTGGATGCACAAGTCCCTCACAACTGCTTGTTATTAATGTGATAATTACTGGGGACAGGATTTTCCCCAAAGGGGATAATGATGCATTTCTTGGCATTCAGTTTGAGGCCATGCTCCAGGCACCAGTCATTAGTTTGGGTAAGGCCCTCTTGGAGGATGCTCACATCACTAGGGGAATTTAAGACAGCACCCAGCTTGCAGTCATTTGCAAACTTGGTCATCCACAGACCTCTGGTTTTGGCTTGCACCTCAGAAAAGTATATCCCACACAGTAGAGGTCTCAAGACCGATCCTTGGGGTAAACAACTTGTTACAGGTTTACTACTAGAGGTGGATTCCCCCTACTTTGACTGAGTATGTTCTATCAGTGAGTTAGTTAGCTACCCATTTGGTAACATACGGACTGATGCCAGGCTGGGAGAGTTTATCTATTACACCCAAGTGGGGAATAGTGTCGAAGGCTTTGGCTATGTCAAGGTAGGTGGTGTGCACTGTCTTCCCCTTGTCCATGGCTTTGGTGACTGTTTCGAAGTTGCCCAAGTTTAATAGGCATGATCTCCCTTTGACAAAACCAAACTGTGTGGGGTCAAGCATTTGGAGGTTGGCAATGTCGTTGTTTATAAGGTCCATGATAATGCATTCCATGGCCTTGCAGATAAGGCTAGTTAGGCTGATGGCCTATAATTGCCAGGGTCAGTGGATGCTCCACCTTTGTGTAGACGGATGACAGTGACTATCCTCCATTCGGCTGGGATGAAGCCAGTGCTCAGGCTTTGGTTGAATAGGGGTGCCTAATGGAGCTGAGAGCTCATACCTAAGTTCACGAGAGATGCAGCCATGGATGTTGTTGGGTCCCATGCAGACTGCATTTTTTGCCTTTGAGAGGGCATTAAAGACCCGCTCCCTGGTCACGAGGGGAAGGGGGCAGGTGCTGGGGATGTCCTGGTTTACTGATAGGGGGGACAGGTGAGTGAAGTTTCCACTGAACCTGTCTGCCAGCAGGTTGACTATATCTACGGTGCTTGTGTATGTGGTGCTCTTGACCATCAGTTCAGAGCAAATATGGGTGTTACCTTTGAGATTGTGGATGCATGTGAAGAAGGCCTTGTGATTGTCCTTAGTGGATGTGGCCAATTTGGACTCAAAGTTAGCCTTAGAAGATTTCACCAGTGACCTTATTTGTTTGTTCAGACAAAGGAGAGATTTCTTCCAACTTGGCACCTGCTCCTTCTTGGTCCTGGACAGCAATTGTTTCCTTTTATTACAGAGTTTGTTTATTGCTGCTGTCCACCAGACAGGTTTACTCTTCCTTGTGGAAGATGATTTGGTCCTGTCACGTACTGCTGAATCCATACAGCTATGTAGGTGCTCATATAGTTTTTTGGTGTAGGCTTGGACATTAGTGCTAGTTACAACTGAAGGGATGGTGTCTGTGAAGCTGCTTATACCTGCTCTCAGGAGATTGTAGATGTAGATGACCTCAGACGTACCTACATATGGGTCCCAGGTACAATTTCTGGGATGAGATTTTGGAAAATTCCTCCAGTTCCCCCAGACAGAGTCAACTTTGGTTCTTTCTTTGTGACCTTATCTACCATCTGAGCAGAAGGGACATGCTGGCACCCTGCACCTGGTTGGCCTCCTGATGGGTCCTGGACAGTGACAACCAGATACAGTATTCAGGCAGTTCCACATGCTGATCAAGCACCTCAGAGACATGCAACTGACTGACTGAAATACGAGTAAGTTTTAGTCTTCAGTTTTGTAGACTTTTTTGAGCTAATGAGGAACATCTGAGGCAAACAATTCTGAGGTCATCCTAACACGCATTAGAGCCAACTGACATCTGTACTCTAAATATAATTTAAGAGTCAACAAATGACTTTGTATCATCTTACAGAAGACTGAAAAATGCATACCATTACGTTGAGGTCACAGACAAAAACAGTTGGAATGTTTATCCTTGTAAGGGATCCATCAACAGCAGTCATTTCTATCTCTTTGATGACAGGAAATACATTTAAAAAACAAGAAAGGTCTCCAAAGGGTAGTTATCTGCCCACAACAAATATAGCTGGAGCAGGTTGTACAGACTGCTGGCAAGAAAGTTCTGAGTTTTTTGTGCACACCCATATATCCCTTCAAGTACTAGTACATAGTCTCAACCACAGATCGTAGGTTTGACAGACATATGACATCACTGGCAGGGCAATGCAACAGCGATTTAACAAAGAACATAGATAAATGTAAAATAAAAAAATGGTGGTGGATGAATACAGTAAAGTGCTATAATACTACAAAAATGAAAAGGTTGCATTACCACTAAAATGAAGTTGAATCACCAGAGCAGGGAGCAACAGTAGTGGCATCAGTATTGGGTTGGCATGCAATATATTAATGTGGAGGCATTTGGAAAATAAACAAAAAGTCTTAAAAGGTATACTTCCAGGGTATATCCATGCACATGCAAAAGCCAAAAGGCAGGGATACAGTGGCTAGGAAGGAGAGGCCCAAGCATAGGCAACCAAGTAACAAACTTAAGCTAGGAAGGTAAGCCGAGAGGAGGTGTTATACTAGATTTCAGCAATGGGGAAAGTGGTGATGGGTATGCATACCTCTCAACTGTATAGATTTTCACAGAATGTACAGATTTTGGCCTCATATTTTTGGTCTGTTTTTCATAAAATTGTGGTTTCTGGCAAATTAGTGACAAATCATTAAAGACTGAAATTAGAAAATAATGCCAGACATTTGAGTTTTAGACTTTGTATCCTTCCGAAAATTCATTTTAAGGCAAAAGCTGTTATTCTATCAACTTTCTAAGTTTGTAAGAGCTAGATTTAAAAACTGTCCCTATTTTTGGGCCTTTGCCCCACTTCTATTTATGGCTTTGTCCAGATTTCTTGCTCTAAGAGGTTGAAAGGTATGCGGGTTTGCAAAAACAAGGAAAATGCAAATATTGGGGGTTCATAAAGTCCTATCAGAAAGAGAATACAGAAAAGGCTAAACAGAATGGGAAGACATTGTTGTATTACAAGAAACAACCTGAAAATGAGAGGGGAAGAAGACACTGTTATGTTTACCCAAAAGAGAGATAAACAACAAGGCAGGGGTATGAAAGACGGAGTAGCAACTATAGTTCAGAGAGGACTTCAGACGACCACATAGAAAGTGCTAAAAAGCAGGCTAGGAGGATGGATTGTCTTTCAGGAAAGGGTGGAAAATGCACATTGGACAATCTGAAACATACACAAACAGGGAACTGGAATTCTACAAGAACTTTTTTGGTACAAGCAAGGAGGTTAGACAGGTTCTTAGGGAAAGGACAATCTAATAGAAAACATACAATATGACAGATACCGGATCATAGAGCAGTGAAATTTAAGTGTGCAGGAAAAGAAAATGAAACGTGGGTGGAGATGGGCTAGTTATAAATGGAAGCAAAATGAGGACAGGGAAACACTGCAAATACTACTAAACAAGTCAATACAGGACAATGTGAAAGACAGGAATGAACTGCAGGAACACTGGTGGGATCTGATCAAGTTAGCTGATGGGAAAACTGATGGATACTGAAGGAAGAGAGAAGTGATAGAGGAGTGGGAGAAAGAGAAAGCTAGACATGTTACAGAAGGAAGCCAGATGAAATGAAGAGCAGAAAGTAAACACTATAGACCAAAGAAAAAGCAATACGAAAGGAAATGGAGAGGAAAATTAATACATAGCAAAAAATTCAGCACTGTTACTGAAAGGACTACTGGTGAACAGCAAAAGGGAAACAGCTAACTAAAGAAATAGCAGTAGGCAGAAACAGGTATGGATGTTAAGAAGAGGAAGTGGAGAATATCTAGAAGACAGGCTAACTGGGAAAGAAATTAAGGAACACTAGAGGGAGGTTTACAAACAGAAAGGGACAAACATCTCAGAATAGAACCGAGAAAGAATATATAGGGATATATACACAGGAAGATGAACAAAGTGGCCAAATGAAAGCAGAGGTGACAAAGGACGAGATAAGCAAAGCCATACACAAGATGGAGAGAAAACCTGAAAGGCGAGGATTGAGTCCCTCTAGAATTCTACAAAAGGAGAGGGGAGAACTGTGGAAGGTCCTATAGGATGAATACAAGACTCGGGCAAAAAATCTAAAAGTACGAGGGTCAGGATAACCATGACACCTAAAAAGGGAGGAGAAAGTAAGGAATTCAGAAATTACAGGCCAATCTCTTTGATTAATGTGGACATCAAGATTTTGGAAAAGATACTGACAGGAAAACTAGATGTAAAGTATTGAAATTCACAAACACCAACCATAAACTGCTCTCTCTCTCTCTCTATATATATATATATATATATATATATATATATATATATACACACACACACACTGAAAATAATAGCATTTTCAGTATATGCAAAAAGTCAACAATGAAAGATTGACACTTCAATGTGCATGCTCCATGACCACACAATACCAGTAAAAGGGTATATTCTTCTACCTGTTACTGTAGCCATCTCACACAAATATCAGTCATCTTTCCTGTCAACCAATTAAATCCGGAAAGCTGTTGACATAACCATCACTCGACCAATATAGAGGATCCCTTACATCTATATATCTATCAAATAAATGACCAGCACCAAAAAATATTTGTAGCAACTCCTTTAATTTGAAGAAAAAAACAAAAGCAGACTACAGTTCCAGCAAAAAATACTTTTTCAATGACATCTGTACGTTAACCACTCATTTTAAATGTGCTGTTTTTTTTACTTACAATCACATGGCAGAACAATGTATCATGATGTTCATTTAAAAAAACACCACCAAACTTCAAAGAGACAGTGTCTACCTAACTGAACTTTTTGAAAAAAAACTTTTAACTGTAACAATACTTAATTAACTTTTAAAACACTTCATATTGACATCTGCAAAGAGAAAACAAACTTCAAGTGATTAAATCCCTGCATGATAATTCATATTTCTGACTCACCACTATGTATTTCATATCATGTAATTTAATCTAATATACATATATATTATCCCCCAATACCTTAAAAAAATTATAAATTAAGTATGAAAACATTTTTGTATTATCCTTTAATGCACTTTAGTGTTGAAACTCTCTCTCTCTCTCTCTCTCTCTCTATATATATATATATACATATAAAACTGCATTTAATATACTTGTATAGAAAAATAATGTATACCCCCCCACACACACATATTTTACAAAATTATTTTATTCAAATCAGGATATGTTATGGCTCCTAAACTTACTATTGAACTTCTCTTTTTATTATTTATATTTTAATGTTTCTGGATTTTGGTTATATGTTTTTGATGAAATATTTTATCTATTCCAATTAAGGTACATAAGGCCTCCAAATGTTTCAGCATATGTTTATACAGAGTGGTCCTCTCTCTGCTGTATGTGATACCACTAATGTGTAGAGACATTCTCTGTTTCTACATTGGGAAAATCTGCCCAACATGAAACCCTCCACACTTGCACACTAACATGTATATTAACCAATCAATGTTACAATTAATGAATGTCTTAATCTCACAAGTGTGAGATGTATGGGCAGATGTGAAGTGTTTAGCTTTAAACACTTTACTACATTGTGTTCAACTGCCTTGTGGGAAGCTACCTTTACTTAAACCTTTCTCTACCATATTCCTGGATTAGCACTCCTTTTAAAGCCTGAAAAAATACTGTCTTAAACTTTTACCTTTTCTATATGCTGTCATTTATCAGGCACTAAACAACTAAAAAAAGAAGCATTAGATAATATAGACCAATGTCTATTTAAAACATTCTTAAACGTACACACATTATCATCAAATGTAAGAAATCTAATATGTTGTTCCTCAGCTCTGTTAGATGCCTTGTATGTTAAAATATTTTGTCTATGGGTATTCAAAAGATTTGTTATAACTATCTTGTACCATCAATGAGTTATATACCCTAGATTTAAACATACATTGCATACTATTTGCATGTTCTTAAAGTTTAGATCTCTACTGCAGTCTTCTTAATCTCAAAAATTGTGAATGTGGTACGTCTGATAATGTGTGGGGTGAAAACTGTTAACTGACAATATAACAATTTTATGACAAGTTTTTTTTATATAAAAGTCAGTGTTAACTGAGCCATTTGTTAATTTACTGATTTTAACATCCAAAATTTGACTTACAGTTTATGTATGAAATTAGTGCCTTGACAACTGTAAACATAATGTAACTACAAAAAAAAAAAACATAAAGATAGCATAAATGGGGACAAGTAACCCCCATTGCTGTTCCACTTATTTGTAGGCAACATTTATTTGGAAAATTAACCATGTTTTTGGTTAATGTTATTTTTAACAGTTCTACAATGAACTGAAAAAAAATGGTGTATATAAATCACATTGATTTAAAGTACTCTTAACTGCTGCCAAACTAAATGCATGGTGAACAGAAGTAAATAATGATATGGTGACCATTGACATCATATAGGTGTTATCTATCTGAATATTATCCATTAAAGCTAAGAATTTGGTTGCATCTTTAATTCTAGATGTAAAACTACCCAGCAATGGTTTGTTTTAGACATGCCTCCAAAAAAGCAAATAAAGGCTTAGTCAAAGACCCTTTTCCACATACTATAGGTCTCCCTGGCACTTCAACATTATTCCCTGCACAGGCATGATTGACAGAACTGTAAATATGAATATAAATCTATACATTGTTCAGCAGATTGCTGACAGGTTGTCTGAAAGAACTCAAGTGATTACAGTCAAAGGTTCCTATTTTGAAAGCAGAACAGTTACTAGCAGTACATTTGCAGGGCTCAGTGCTGGGCTCTCTCCTATCTAGGATTTGTTTCACAGACCTTCAACCCATCACTCCTAGCCTATGGTTATCTAAGTCTGCACACAAGTATAAATTATCTTTTGTTATTTAATCCTCCCCTGACTTCCAACTGCTCTAATACGGGTAAGAATATACTACCATGTAGGTGATACAACTCTCCAATCACACCCTGCAATAAGAGATCATAGAATCACAGGAAATAAGGTAACTGAAGCACAAGACCATTTACAACTTGTCAATACCCACCTCTCATGCTGTAAAAACCCCTTCTCAAGGAAGCAGGTCAGTTCTAGAGTAAATTCACGAGCAACCATCCAATCATCCAAGTTTAATTTGAAGGATGCTAGGTGCTGTCACTTTGTTCCAGAGCTGCTGTAGGCTTTGGATAATAAATTTCTCTTTCCAACACATTTTTTATATGGTAGTTAAAATTTAAGTCCTAAGTTCTGGAATTAGTGAAGCTATTTGACTTGCAAAGATGCAGGACATCAAGGAAGATAGGGTCCCTAATAGCACAGATACAATGCACAGATCATCACGCAAGACTCTACAAGAAATTAAATAAAGGGATAGCATTTCAAGCCTTTCCTGGTAGCTCTGGATGTTTAGACCAACAAAATTCTTGGTTAGGAACTTCTAAGGCCTTTCCAATATTTTAATATGTTTAGGATGGTACATCTAGAAATGGCATTATACTCAATAAGTGGTCTAATTGGAGCTACATAGAGATAATTTCTTTTGACCTGGATGATATGCCTTTAGATGTCAGTTGTGCTAAGTAGAATAATTTTCTGACAACTGCTGTTACATGGTAGTTGAAGTAGTGGAAATTATTAACTAAGGTTCCAAGACTGACTACATTATCATTTTGGACTGGGGTAGTGAGAATACTGGACATTGAGGGAGATTGTTGTTTACCAAATGTGGCAGTACTACACATTTTCACATTTAATTTTAGCCCCTTTTTGCACACTACTTGTTTATGATGATAGTTCCTGCTGTAATGAATGGGCATCAGAGGGAGCTTTGACAATAATGTTCATTTTGCAGTCATCTGCAAACTTAGTTAACAAGAGTTACTGATTTCCTGTCTACAGATTGGAGAAACAGATGCCGAAAAGGAATTCCAGTGCTGAGCCCTAAGAGACATGCTGCTAATTGTTCTCATACTTTATGAGAAGACACCTGCCACCTTAACTATGTGGGTTCTATCTTTCAGACAGTTAACATTCCAATTCACCATATATGGAGCTACTTTTAAGGCTCTTAGCTTGTTTATGATGCCACTATGGGGTATAGTGTCAAACACTTTGGTCAGATCCAAACAAGTTCTGTGATTAGAATGAACACTGTCTACAGCTTGTGTTGCCTTCCTAAAAGGTTAGCTGAACTGAATAGGAAGGCTCTCACTTGGGCAAAGCTAAACTGATATGTGTCTAGATAAGGTTTTTGATATCACAGTTTATGAGTTCATATATGGTGCATTACATGGCTTTGCAAATCAGACTATTCAGGCGAATGGGTATACAGTTTCCTAGGTCAGTGACAGGGCTGGTGGTAGGATCTAGTCACTCCTGTTTAAAATTCCTTATCTTTTGAACATCATGTCTCTGCTTGGAAAGTCTTCTGTCTGGCTAATCTAAAGTACCATCCCTGCTAGATCCAAAGAAGTCTTAAGTCCCCTTTACTTATTTCTTATCAGACTTCCTTACTGAAAATAATACCCCTTTTGGCAACTATATGACTAAACATATCACACATCTTGAGAGAACTCATAAATTCTTAACTAAAAAGATCAAAGGCCTCAATACATTCAGTTAACCAAACAGACTTGAAACCCTCTCTCTGTACTTGATCTTTTAAAGACACGTTCATGGTTATCTGTGTCTAGCCTTTTGAGCCACAAAAGGCAATACTCCACCTTCCTTGATCTCACACTCTCACAGAACACATGGGTCCTCAAATAGCTTGTTACAGGAATGAAGCCTTGATCAACAGATAACTAAGACACAGTAGCACGAAAGATTCATATCCCAATGTATCCCCACATCTGGAACACATTTCTACTACATGTCAGGTAAAGCAGCACCATTACTATATTTTTGGTAAACCTAGATAACTGGATGAGCAATGTCAAATTCTCCCCAAATTATCTTTTTTACCCTCCTTAAGGTTTGGAGGGAAATTCTGAATATGGTTAATTGGCTGTGCTTGTAATGGTCTGTAGATGATTTTCTAGTTCTTGACTATCCAACCTATTACATCAAAAGCAGCCACTGGATGGAGAGGTGGTCTACCACAAAGGGAAGGCAGAAGGGTAGTATGAAGCCATTGAGGAAGAATCATCACAGATGAACTAATATGGTAAGTACATATGTCACAGGAGTCTTCTTCATTGGATTATTGTTGAGAAAACTACTAAGCAGTAGTAAAATGCTCCACAGAGGCAAGAGCTGGAGAAACCAACATGGCATAAGCTCAAAGTCAAGTCATGTAACACCAAAGGACAACAGAGTCCTGAATTCATGGACCATTCATTAGAGTCTGATGAAGGTGTAAGCAATGACCAATCAACCATGGTACAAATGTCACTAATGGAGACATTTTTGAAGTAAGTTATCAAAGTAGCCACACTCCTTATGGAATAGACTGTGACAAAGTTTCCAGCATTTATTTTTCTGCCTAATGGCAGAAATCTGTGCAGCTAGCAAACCAAATGGAAGGGATTTGCTTAGCAACTGCTAGTCATTTTCCTCTTTACCCTCTTTTGCAAAAGTGTTCCATCTTGACTGTACAGTTACCTGGTAAGAGAAGCTTTTATTTGAATCTATATTTTAACACTGTTTGTAGGAAAAAGGGATAGCTTGTAGACAAGACATTTTATTTTGGTTTATACTTCATTCTTACCTTTAGTTTTCACTGTTTGTTGTCAGAAGTTGATAGGTTTTAGACAGGCATAATCTAGCCATCCAAAGGGGCCTAGTCAGCTATAAATTCACATGGACTGCAGAAAGGACAATCCAGAGCTTATGTAAACAATCCTGTCTCATTTTGGGATTGACTGTGCAGTTATGTAGTAAAAGAAGCTTTATTTGAATTTTTATTTTATTTCTTACCACTGTTCACTGTTTGTAGGAAGAAAGGAATAACTTGTAGGAAAGTAGATATATTTTGATTTACATTTTGCTGTTTTACCTTGAATTTGCATTGTTTCTTCTTAGAAAGGGATATAGTTTAGACAAGAAAACTCTATCCATCCTAAGGGACTTAGCTATAAATTCACACAGACTGCAAAGAGGACAATCCAGAGTTTATCTAATTAATCCTGCATTGGTTTGTGAATTACTGTGCAGTAGCTTGGTAAGAGAAGATTTTATTTAAATTTATATTTTATACACTGTTTTTCACTGTTTGTAGAAATGAGGGGATAGCTTGTAGACTTTGATTTATATTTTGTTGTTTTACCTTTATTTCGCATTGTTAATTGTTAGAATGGGAAATGTTTTACAACAGGCACACTATAGCCATTACAAGGGCCTAGTTAGCTATAAATTCATACAGACTACAGAAGAGACAATCCAGAGCTTACCTAAAAAATCCTGTCTTGGTCTGTGACTTATTGATCTTTACTGTTAAAAAGAGGTGCGACTGCGAGCGCTAGTGAAAAGGAATTCCAGCCTTTGTGTGACTTTCACAACTTGTATGGTCAGAGCTACTACTTTACTGTACTTAATTTAATATTTAGTTGTATACTGTTTGTGTGACTTTTCTCTTAGAAGTTGATTTAAGTTCTCTTTGAATCCTGTGTAACTGATTTTGATTATTCTTTTCTTTTAGAATTTTTTATTCATTTGCAGCTGAATATAGATTCCTTAAACGAGTATGCAATTAATGATTTGCTAAAGCACAAATATCTTCTGCAGTGTAATAAATGCTATGCATATTTAAAAGTAACGCCTCATAACACTGGTAATCTATGTTCCCTCATGTCAAAAGCTGTATGATTTGCTTAACATTATTAGTAGTAAAACTAGATTTACTGATGATGATTGCACTTGCGCAATTGGCATGGGTTGGAAAACTGTTACTACATATATTACTGCCTGGACTGATGAGATAAATAATCTTAGGTAAAGAGCAAATAGAACACATTTAGGAAAGGATGTGTCTATTGTCTGCAAAGATCACTCAACCCCTTTGAAACAAGATAATGCCACTGACAACTTTTGAATTCTGGACATAGGTATTCTGCAGTCTGATGATTCAGAGCATACAGAAGGAAATAAATAAAGAAAATAAGATGTTCATAACAAATAAAGCAGAAACAGTAACTGATAAATATCTATAAAGCAAAGAGAATACATACTAAAAAGGACACTGCTTTGTTATGTAACACACAGGGAATGATAAAATTTTTCAATCAAAAAACCTTCATAAATTTTCCAAAAGAGGCAAGGGGAAGGTGAAAAGGAAGACATCAAAATTGAGCATGGAAGGATTGAAGAACATTACTGTAAGAAAAAGGAGGAGAAAGAAGTTGACAACGTAGCTTAAGCTGTGGATCCAGAAAGTCAGATGAATGAGAATTGTATGACTGCAAATGTAATAAGCAATGAAAACAGTGGGATTCATAAGACTTATGGTGATGAAGATCATTCCTTTGCAACAACTGATAGAGCAGATATTACTGAATTAGAAGCTGAAGATTATTCAGATCTGGTCAGAAAAGATATTCTTGCAAATGGAGATTCAATTATTAGAGGAACTGATACTTACATTTGCAAAGAAGATAATGCACACTGAATAGCTTGCCAGGGGCAAAATAGAGGATGTGAGGCAGGCCTTAGAATGCTTTAATGTAAGAAAGTATGGAACTGTTTTTTATTCATGTAGGTACAAATGATCTCATCCACAAGGACTTTCAGAGTGTTAGCAGGGAACTTACAGCCTTCTTAGACATCATAGCTTGTACAGGTGTTAGGATGTACTTTTCACAAATCACATAAAGAAAGGAGAGTCATGTCATTGTGAATGAAGATATTTTTGAGGTAAATACCTACATGAAATAAATATCCTGTTTTAAAAAAATGGAAATGTGTAGTGCATACAAGCCTAATTTGGGGGCACGTATTCAGACAGGATGGCGTACACATGTCAAGATCAGGGAAGAGAATCTTTGCTGCAGATATTTTGCAATATTTGACAAACCCAAAGCAGGATTTTTGCAAGGTTGAAAATTTAACAGTTCACAGACAGCGCCATTTGATGCATCTTTGATGGTTGTTAATGCTAGCAGCATTAATAGTATTTTTTTTACTGGAAAATTTGCTACATTCCCACAAGATTGATGTTGTTATTGTTTGTGAAACATGGTTAAAGAACAATGGCTAGAAACCAGTTCTGCCAGGGTTTAAATGTTTTTACTGTAATAGACATTCTAACAAAAAATCAGGTGGAGGTGTTATAGGGATTAAAGACTGTTATGAGATCTGTGATTATTACATGTTCAATGATAACACAAATACTATAGATTGTTCAACGGTGGCAATAAAGACAACCCTGGAACATATCACAATTGCTGAAGTTTATAGACTACCAAAGTCAAGTGCTAATGACCTAGAGGAATTCATACATTTGTTGCATGAAACAAAAGATGGAAGAATAATAGTGGCTGGGGACTTAAATTTACCAGAAACAGACTGGAATAATATTCATAGAATCATACGTTCATAGGTTAGTACTAGGCTATCGGCCCTAGGGCCTATACAAGCCTAGCCATAACAATTCCCTGGCTATTTCTTCCCACAATATTTACTTTCCTGTACCCCTGTCTAGCAGGGAGACTGACATGATATCCGAGGTGAATTTCCTTTCTCCCATCCAATTGTCAAAGTTTGTTTTGAAGAGGGCCAAAGAGGCGCTCTACTTGACATGTATGGGCAGTCTATTCCAGAGTCTGGGGAATATCTGGGTCAGGAACATATCCCTCTAGCATGTTTTGTTTATTGTGATGATAAGGTTTAGATCCCTGGAGCGTGTGGCTCTGAGGGATTGGGATTTCTTTAAGTGTAGCATGTCCAACAGCTCTGGGTTTGACATGGCCTTGTATGTTAAGCAGAGATCGCCTCTGAGTAGACGATATGCGACAGAGTATAGCTGGAGTTTTTTTAAGGCGGTCAGCGTAGGGCATTTGCTTTAGGCCTGTGATTCTTTTAGTGAGGTATTTCTACGGCCTTTCTAGTTGTTGCAGATGTCTTGAGAGGTACATACCAAACAGGCGTTGTATTCTATAATGGGTCTAATGAGGGATAAGTACAGTGGGACAATGACCTCCTTTTTTCTGGATGAAAAGCCCTTAGTGATAAGGTGTGCCACATAGAAGGATTTCCTGACTGTTGTGGCAATGTGGTTATCGAAGGTGAGACTACTGTCCACCTGTGTCCCTAAGTCTCTTATCAGACTTTTGGTGTTTAGTGTACTGCTACCTATGTGGTAATTCACGGGTACATGTTTTTTTCCCAAAGGGGATAACTATACATTTCTTGGCATTGAGCTTGAGCCCATGGCTCTGGCACCAATCATCTGTTTCTGTAAGGCCCTTTTGTAGAGTATCCACATCATTTGGGGATTCAATAATGGCTCCCAGTTTGCAGTCATCTGCAAACTTTGTTAGCCAGAGTCCCTTAGTGTTGGCCTGTACTTCAGAGAAGTAGATGCCAAACAAAAGCTGTCCCAGGACTGAACCCGGAGTTACTCCACTTGTCTGGAGCCGGATTTGGAGTCGGCTACTTTTACAGTGTGGGTTCTGTCAGCAGGCCAGTTGGCAACCTATCGAGTGACGTAGGGATTAATGCCCAGTGTAGTACGTCTATCTATGATTCCAGAGTGGGGGATAGTGTCAAAGGCCTTGGCGAGGTCCACATAGGCTGTGTGGACGTCCTTACCCTCATCCACAGCTCTGGAGACTGATTCGAAGAAGTCAATCAGGTTCAGAAGACAAGATCGGCCCTTCACAAACCCAAACTGGGTGGGGTTCAATGTTTGAAGGTTGCCAATGCCTTTGTTTATAAGTTCCATGATAATATATTCCATGGCCTTGCAGATCAGGCTCATCAGACTGATGGGGCGGTAGTTCCCGGGATCCAAGGTAGATCCCCCCTTGTGGAGTGGGATAACTGTAGCTGTGCACCACTCAGTGGGCACGAAGCCTGAGGTGAGGCTATAATTAAACATGACACTTAGGTGAGGTGCCAGTTCATTTTGTAGTTCATGTAGTACACAGCCCGGCATGTCATCTTGTCCCATGGATGCTGTATTCTTAGCTTTGGAGAGTATGATTTTTACCTGTGTGGCCGTTATTACTGGAATTTGGCAATCTTCCGGTATTGAGATGGGATGTTTAGGGGGTAAGAAGGGGATGAAGTTGGCACTGAATTGATCTGACAAGATATTGGCAATATCCTTGGGATCAGTATATTTAATGCCATTCTGTTGTAGCTCAGAGCACATCTGAGCATTGCCATTTAGATTCTTGACATAGTTATAGAATGCCTTGTGGTTGTCTTTGGAATCTTTGGAAATTTTGTTTTCGTAACTAGCTTTGGAGGATTTTATGAGGGATCTCAGCTTCTTACTGAGGCTGGTAAGGGAGTTTTTTGCATCCTGGGATTTTCCTCTTTTCTGCAACAGTTTCTTCTTTTTGTTGTAAAGTTTGTTTATGGCAGGGGACCACCAGATTGGCTTCCTTTTTTTGGAGGAGAGCATCTTGGTTCTATTTGGGATGGCACGATTCATGCATGAGTGGATGTGCTCATACAGTGCCTTAGTGTAGGATTCAGCAGTCGAACTTTCAGTTCCCATCTGCATGGATGTCATGAAGTTTGTCACTTCTGACTTGAGTAGCATGAAGTTGGCTTTGGAGAAGTTTTTTATGGAGATTTCCTTACTGGGGAGTGGGGGTGGGATGTGGATGTTAAGGGTTATTAGCTTATGGTCAGACCTGACCAACGAGGGGGTGACCATAGGTGTGGAGCATCGATTTCCCATGTTGGTAATGACCAGGTCTAGGATATTGGAGCCCCTTGGTGGGACTATGGATTAGTTGATCCAGGGCATTGGAATTTATGAATTCCAAGAACCGTTGGACAAAGGTGTTGTTACAGGAGTAGTTTTCCCAGTTAATGTCAGGGTAGTTGAAATCACCCAGTATTAGAGTATTTGGTTGTATCTTAATATTTTCCAATATGTTTAGAAAGGTGTAGTGAGAATCTTGGGGCATGGTGGGGGATCTGAAGCAAGCTACAATTTGGATTGCAGTCGTATCTAGTGTTAGTTGAACCTGGAGAATTTCAGACGTATTGTGTTGGGCAACTAGCCTGGTGGTGGGAATATCCTTGGTGAATATGGACACTCCTCCACCTTTAGTGTTTCGGTCCTGGTTTGGTGGCTGAAAAGTGTGGTAAGAGTTGCAGCCTGGTATTGCAGGGGTGCTCTCTGGAGCCTTGAACCAGGTCTCAGTTACTGCACAGATATCAATGTTCTCCATTTTTAGGAGTGCCTCGAGAGAGTGCATTTTGAGGTTTAGATTTCTAGCATTGAGTAGCATTACCTTGAGAATTTACATGCTTTTACCTGTTACGGTGGTGGTTTTGTCCTTTGAACTTTGCCTAAAAAAGGCACTATAGGGGTGGAAAGAGCCTTAGCCAGTAACCTGAATCCCAGGGGTAACAGGTGCAGACCATCTCTGGCAAAGCATCGTGGTCTGTCGATCATATCATCCCAGGCAGACAGATACTGGATCCCCTTTGAATGACACCAGAAGCTTAGCTAATTGTTGAAGTCAATCATTTTGTCCTTATATTGTGGTATCATTCTGGGTGAAGGCAGGATGCTACTCAGGGCTAGGGTCATACCTGCCTGGGCCACATGATCCGAGAGCTCTTCCATGTCTCTTTCCATTTTCTCTTTTCATGTAGTCCAGGGAGGTACATCTCTTATTGGTTCAACAACATTAGTAAGGAAATTAGTCACAATGTATGTTGAGGAACAACTGCTTCAAATTGTAAAAACAACTACCAAGGAACAGAACATGCTAGACATTGTTTGTGTTCCTAAAGAAATTACTGTTACTTCATATCAAAATTTACCACCATTGCTGTGCAGTGTTTGTGGAGTTATTAAGGTTAATTTGTTGTTAGATAATTCTGCCAAACTGGAATCTAAACCAATTCACAGAATATTAATGACAGATTATATGAAAGCAAAACAGTCACTAAGTAAAACTAATTGGAGTGATGCATTCAGTTGCAAAACTGCAGAAGTAATGTGGAAAGTTTTGAAATGGAAAGTGTTTGAATGCAAAAAATCAAAAATATGTTTAACATCAGGATCTAGGCACACAACGTCAGGAGGATATACTTCTATAAACACAAGCTACTTTATTAAGGTGAGAGACAAAAAATATAAGAAATGGAAAAGCGGTCAAACTACAACTTTGAAAACTGAAATAAACAAAATGGACAAAAGTTAAGCATAGTAATATTGAGCATGATAGGAAACCATTTTATAGATACACAAGACGTGGGAGGAGTAAGGACATACAAATTGATGGAATGTGTGTATATTCTAAAATTTATTCTCAGACACAGCAGATTATAGTTATATTTACAAAATCTTATGCAAAACAGTTTGGCGCCACAAAGGGGGTGATAAGTTGTCCTAGTGACATTCTGGTAACCTCAGATAATGAAATTAATTTAGATTATATTGAAAAAGAGCTATGCAAACTGGATCCAAACAAACACAAGGAGGAGATGGAATTAGTAATAATTACCTGAGAACACTTCAGCAAGAACTTACAGTACCATTATATCTATCATTTACTAAGTCTTATAAATATGGGGGATTCCTCATGATTGGAGACATGCACTTATTAAACCTGTCTTTAAGGGAAAGGAGAGTAGAACAAACCCAGAGTCACACAGACCCTTAAATCTACTTTCATGTTGTGGAAAAATAATGGAGAAGATAATATTGAATAAATTATTGTCAAAATTGGAAAGGTTGGGACTTGAAACTATATATCAGCATGCATATGTTTAAACAGATCTATTACCACTTGTAACATGATGTCCTATAACAATATAACGCTCTATAAAGCTCTAACATAGTGTATTGTCTTACTTACATTTCCTGGCTCCTGATTGTTTTTTTTTTTCCATTTTTGGACTCCCTCCTGCTGGGGCTTGTTCTGCAAACAGTTGTAACCACCCAATCTCACATTGATAACTGCTACCACCCCTCCCCTGAGTCATTCTCATAGGAGGCTATATCAATACCCATTCCTCTGGGAGCCACCATGTGCTACTAGCACAGTACCAACCTTCAGGAGCTTCCCTTAGTCTGCTGTCTGTGCTCACTGTAAGCCTTTTTTTTTTCTTTTTATATGCATATACCTTTTTAGCGTTGTCTGTTTGATGTCATAATCTGTTTGATGTCATAATTTACAGGGATTTTTATGTTGTTCTATATTAGTGCTACATTTATTATTGCTATTTAGAGTGCATAGTCTGACAAAACTGTGATGCTTTTTTGTTTACTGCTTATTGCATATGTAGAGCTTGGTGATTACTCCAGTGTGTATATGCGTACTTACATATCTAAACTTACCTAGGAAGCTAGAGATGCTTCATAGACAGTTCCTTTATTGATATCTGCTCCACAGTATTCTGCATTTAGTATTAGTAAGCAGAAACATACAGTTGCTGTTTATTTTGCACACAAACAGCAGACACACAGCATTTGTTACAAATTCTAGCCAGTATCTTACATAACTACAGTTCTAATTGGTATTAGTAGAAACATACCTGCTATCAGTAAGGAGAAACATACTGTTTGTTTATTTGGTATCTGGTATTTGAAAAGTAGAAACATTGTTTGTTACCTAACTACAGTTTCAATTGGTATGAGTTAGCGGAAACATACCTGCTATTAGTAAGGAGAAACATACAGTTTTTTTACTTGGCATCTGAAAAGCAGAAACCGTGTTTGTTGTAAACTCAAACCTGCATCTCACCTAACTACAGTGCTAAATGGTTTTGTAAGCAGAAACATACTTGGTATTTATAAGTGTAAACATACAGTTGTTTGTTTATTTGGTATTTGAAAAGCAGAAACACAGTGTTTGTTACACATTCTAACGAGTATCTTACCTAACTACAGTGCTACTCTAAACCCATTAGACTTAGTATGTTGTTAAATGTGTCTGTTATGAGCTGCCTAGACACAGTTTCCTATTCTTTGTGATTCTTTACTCTTCCCAGGATATTTATCCATGTACCTACTTACTATACCATTTCTTGTACCCACTCTCTGTCTTCTGATAATCCTTCCATCACTCTCTAATATCCTCTGTTCTCTCCAAGTTTGTCTCCATTTCTCCTAGAACTGTACTATTCACTTTCTGCTCACACCTTGTCTACTTTTTCTCTTTGCAGTTTGCTCGGGCCATCCACAAGCCTCAGAATCGTGCCCCCCCACCTTTGGTTCTAAAGCAAAGTTTCAGCAAAAACTCAAATCAGCCCTTGGAAATCTCAACTTTTATACATAAGCCTTTCTTTACAAGTAATCATTAGGTGAATGTCATTGAATTGTTTTTAACAATTTTCTCTTACTTTGTAACTATCACTGTGAGGTGAGCACAGTTGCATTGAATTCCATTCTGCATCCAACTTGGAGAGTTTTAATCAAGTCGGCCACTAGGTAGCAACATACTCTACTAATTGTATAAGATCCTTACTCCCTCTGTACACAAACAGGTGAGCTCCAGAGTCTAAGACTAAAACTATTCCAAAACAAAACTTTAGTAATAATCATTGAACTAAAACCAGGTACAAAAGATAATGAAATGCTACCCCCAGGTTACTCCATAATATGGGTGGATAGATTCAACAAAAGAGGTGGAGTTACTACTGTCTTTAAAGACCACCTCATTTTATCTTTCCTTGACTGCAAAACTCCACAACTCGACAGTGCAGAAATCATCTATACCACACTAACTATAAATTCAAGAAAAACACTTAATATAATTGGCTGCTATATCCCACCTGGAAATAATGCCCCCAATTATAGAATATCTATTGCACTGGGCAAGTAGTAATCTTAGTCAGGATACATTCATACATACTGGGTGATTTTAATTTAGACTGGTTTGCATGTGATATAGATCACCTGATCCATCACATAAACTTGCATGGTTTTACACAAACTGTTCAAGAGCCTACCTGAATAGATAGAGCTAGTAATAAAACAAATCCACTTTGGACTGGATATTACTAAATAACTCCTCTCACTCATTCCAATCAGGTTGCCTTCCTGATGGTCTTTGAGACCACCTACCCACATTTCTTATACCACAACACATATTCCCACCAAAACCTACTATGTTTAAACAACTCAGAAAAAAACATAACTTTAATCTTGACAACTTCCTAGCTGACCTACAAAGGTGTGATTGGACTCCACTCAAATACCTTGCCCTAGATGAAGCATTGAACCACTTTAATAAATCCTTTTTAGATATATTAAATGCACATGTCCCTGTTAGAACCATCAGAGTAAAATCAAACTATGCCCCCTGGCTAAGCAGAGACACTAGGGCCCTTCTGAAAACTGGAGATAAAGCCTGGGAACTATGGCTTAAGACTAACACAGTAGTTTCTAAACAACAGTATCAGGAACTTAGAAATAAGGCAAAAACCAAATAAAACAGGATAAAATAAATTTCTATCATAACATTCAAAACACATATAAAAAAAAACTCAAAAAACTCTGGCTGGATATAAACTCAATCCTTCACCCAGGAAAATCTACTATACCCACAGCCGGCCTTAGGCATAGGCGAACTAGGTGACTGCCTAGGGTGCTATATAGGCCGGTCTCATAAAGGGCGCAATCTTTATTTAATTATCTTATTTATTTTTCTCATTTATTTATTTAATTCATTTTTTCAGATCATTTCCACTCTTCTTGGCGCCCTGTCTCGGAGACCGTCCTGTCCGTACTCTGCCATTTGCGTCCTCTCCCAACTTCCATAGTCTTGTGATGGAACCACAGGATGGGGGGAGGAGGGACGAGCGCCTTCCCACAATTACAGCATTGACCAGGAGGCTTCAACAATTTAAAAAAAAAAACTTCTTCTCTTTGCAGTCTAAGCGTCTTCTGCTTTAAAGAGAACCATGCGTGCATCGCATGCAAGCACGCCAACGTGGATGTAAGTACATTCCACACTCGCACACAGAATTTAAGCTAGCAATTCTGGTCAAGACAGAAGATAAATGCATGTGTGCACATGTGGGCTGTTCAGATGAAAAACAAGGTAAGTGTGTGTGTGCTTGAGTGTGTATGTATGTGTAATTTAAACCATTTGTTTTTGTGTGAGACAGAAAGTGTGTGTGTGTGTGTGTGTGTGTGTGTCTGTGGACAATTAATTTGATTGGTTATCAAAAGAATAAAAATGAACAATGAAATCCTGGGATGGTCCAGTGGTAGGGCATGCAGAGGCAAGTTGTCATCTATTAAAAGTTTAAAAACTGAAATTTTACTTTTGGCCATGAGGTTGAAGTAAAATAAATATGTAAATTACCCCACTCTTCACGATTGAGCTGTGATGGTTACATCTACAGGATTTTAGTTTTTAATGGCATGAAGCTAACTTGGAACTCAAAATATAAAAGGTTTGAAATCTGATGATCAGATGTAAGCTGACCACTTCTTCCTTCTTCAGCAAGCCTAGTAGGATTTGAAGGGCAAATTAGGACAAATATAAATAAACTTTTAAGAGCTTCTGTCCAAATATGTGTGACTTCTAACCTCAAGAAATTTACATAGCTCTAAACAGAAGTAGTAATAAAGCATAACCCCTCTTTTAATTAAACCAAATTCATTTCTTATAGCTGATAGACTGCAAACTAATTTTCTCATTGCTTACTACTCACTTTTATGATGATGTGTTACAAATCCTGGGTCAATCTGGGAAAGCTGAGCAAAGGCAGATTTCAGAGTATGCATCTGGAGTTTCAGCTCCAAAAGCACCTACCTTACTCTATCCCTTGGTCCTAGCTAGACCAAATTTATAAGATAATAAAACAATATAATAGAAAGAGTAATTATTTTATTGGAATTACCGACAGAAAATCAGGTATTCAGCCTTAACTGTAAAGGATAAAAAACAACTTTAATGTCATAAAAAGCATCTTCTGGAGGTTATTCTCTTGATCCTTTTACACAGAGCCTTCATAATGCCATATTAAATAGAAATTAAACTTATAAAGGAAAACATAGTTTTTTGAGATGTATAGCTAATTGGCAGGATGTGTTTTTTTATTAAAAAGTATGTTTTTACAAGCTTTATGGTTGATCATTTTGCTTTAACCAGACACTTGGTATCGTTTAATGTTCTAATTCTTAGATATGTTCCCAAATTACAGTCACAGGTGGTACTAGAGGAGAGCACACTGGGGCATGTGCCCTCTTTAAAGGTGTATGCCTCCCTGAGTACAGCAGTGCCTGTAATACTGTTAAGACTCTTGCCCAGCTGAGTGCACACAGTCACTGTTAACACTTTCCTCCAAGTTATGCAATATGGATTTCTGCAAGTGTTATCTACATCACAGGACACTGTGGGTCTTTTGATAAGACTGAAAGATACCTTTCAATGTATTTTTAAGCAGCACTCAGGGGAAGCACTCAAAGATATCTTTTACTACATTTTTTAAGCAACAGTCGGGAGATGTTTTACTGCATTTTTAAGCAATAGTTGGAGGAATTGCCCTTTGCTACTTTTTAGCAGTAAGTGAGTGTGTGTGTGTGTGTGTGTGTGTGTGTGTGTGTGTGTGTGTGTGTGAAATGCATTTAGTTCTCAAAATAGTTGCTTTTAGAGGTTAAGAGGTATGACTCACAATGGGCTGTGGATGGCATTAGACTATAATAATATATATTGCACTATTCGGGGAATTAATCCATGGTTTTAACTGCAGAGCTATGCATGGAATGCATAAGCTAAGTGTACTCACAATGCACTACACATGGCATAAATTTCCATGATATCAAGAGTAGAACATGAATGGATATAACCAAGCTGAATAATGCCATCAGAAAGGTAGACATAGCATTAACTGTAGTAATACATTGGTTTATGGATG